>NC_139237.1:79407989-80007989 GCF_977018435.1 Lepisma saccharinum
AATTTCTCCCCATGTGGCAAGTGGAAGCGGTTTCCTAAGTTGATTATTAAGCCTTATACGATTTTTGAAAAATATGATGAATTAGTATTTACCGAATCCCATGTATTCCTTATGGGACATAAACTTCAACTTCAAGTTACGGCTCATCAAATGGGAGTTTCGACTTTTCCTACTGCTATGACATAGTTCTACGTGTCCTTTTTCCGTCCATGTACTTTTCTACGTCATCGGATGTTTGATATTCCCGAGAGAACGAATAAAATAATGGTCCCATAAGCCTAGTGCATTTCTCCTTGCCTCCTACGGCCATCCTGGCAGTGTTGCCAAACCTGATGTGCATAATAGAGCTAAATTTCACCATTCATATAGCTAAAGAGGACTTTCAAGGAGCTAGATTAACGAAGGCTGCATAAAGTGCCTACTAGGGTAATTTTAGTTGTCAGAGGGGTAGGGGTGCTGCTATTACCGTTAGCTTTAAAGTGATGGCAATTTATTCTTTCTTAGTTTTCACCGCCTAGATTTGGCCGCATCACCCATCTCAATAATCCAATGATGTTAATATAAAATCGAAAATAAAGGGTTCCCGGATAACAAAATTGTCATCTTCATCTTAGCCACAGCGCTATATATAAAAATACATGGGGGAGGAAACAAAAGGTGGGTAGCCTATAGCTATACGAATATCACGTCACGTGCAAAATGTACTCATGGCAAAAGTTGGTATTTTTGGGTCGGAGCCAGTGGTGGCATCATGGTCGGGCAGAGGGCGGGTGCCACAGTTCACAGGCAAACGAGTGCACGAAAGAGCCAGATTTGGCTCCAAAAAAGTGAAGTTGGCAACAGTGATCAGCAGCTGCCCCAGCGAGAAAGACCAAGGTGAAATTGTCCCTCCTCGCCTTAAAAACATAAACTAAACGTAACGTTTCAACCTTCTAGCAAGGTCTTCTTCAAACTCTGTATCAAGTACAAAAGTAACAAGATACAAAAACAGGGTATTATATATACACAATATACATTACGTTTAGTTTATGTTTTTAATAAAATAAATTACTGCCTTGGTCAGCATATTTAGTTTTTCAGAATATGAAGTTTATTCCTGTATAAAGGGGTCCATTTTTGCTTCTCAAATAAAGGGTGTTTTTTTTAGAGGCGGAGAACTTTAAGTTAAAATAAAACACAGAAAAATTATTTCAATATCCATGTAATTGGTTGTACTTTACAGATCATGTTATGGCATTAATGTTGGAATATGATTTCAGGCATGTGGCCACCGCGACTGGCGCGTACATGACGTAATCTGGAGGTCCAATTTTCACACACTCTTCGCAGTACATCAGGCTGTATGTCGGCAATAATGCATCGAATATTGGCTTCCAAGTGCTCAATTATTTCTGGTTTATCGGCGTAGACGTGCGACTTGAAATATCCCCAGAGAAAATAATCCAACGGCGTCAAATTGCACGAACGCGGTGGCCAGTTAACAGGGCCATTGCGTGAAATTACTCGGTCGTCGAACGTTTCTTGCAGTAAATGAATTGTGGCGTGCACTGTATGATAGGTGGCCCCATCCTGCTGAAACCACATGTCTGCCACATTCATGTCTTGAAATTGAGGCACAAAAAAGTTAGTAATCATGTCCCTGTACCACGCACCATTGACCGTCACTTTCTGACCAAAATCATTTTTGAAGACATACGGACCAATTATTCCACGGGCCCATACAGCGCACCACACGGTCACCTTTTCTGGATGTAATGGTGTTTCGACAATGGCTTGTGGATTACCATCACTCCAAATGCGGCAATTTTGTTTATTGACATAACCATTTAACCAAAAGTGTGCTTCATCACTGAACAAAAGTTTCAAATGAAATTGTGGATCAATAGCAATTTGTCCTTCAGCCCAACCAAATGTACGGCGTGAACGATGATCATGTGGCTTCAATTCCTGTACCAGTTGAATCTTGTACGTACGTAAACCAAGATCTTGATGCAAAATATTCCATAACGTGGATGGACACAAGTTTAATTGTTGAGCACGATGACGAATCGAGGCATTTGGATCATCATCAACAGTACGCTGCACTACTCCTAGTGCTTGCTCTGTCCGCACTGTACGACGTCTTACGGGATGCATATTATCGTGTAGAGTAAATGTATTGCGAAAACGATCCATAGTTCCTCGAATTAATCGCTCTGATGGACGATTATGAGCACCGTAAATTGCACGTAATGCTCAATGAGTTTGTCGAACAGAACCATGATTTTCAAAATAAAGTTGCACAATTTGCAACCGTTGCTCCGGCATGAGTATATTCATGATAACTTGCCAAACCAAACTAACCTCGAAACAAGTGGGAACTGCCTTCTATGCTGTCACAGAAAACAGCGTTGCCAGTTTAAAGTTCTCCACCTCTAAAATAAACACCCTTTATTTACAGCAGAATTAATCAATTTTCCGTGAATTGCATAACTCACAGGATACTTCAGACTTCAGAAAGTGTCTCGTCGGTATATAAACGGTAAATTTCGTGTTTAAGTGTCTATTTCGCTTTTCGCAGTTCGTGACAATACAGGGTAGGAAAATGCACCTCACACCTTTCAGAAACATGAAAAATTAACATTATAATGTGTTATTTCACATTTCATGTTTTCGTCAAAAACGAAATATGCTTGCCTCTTTGTATAATGTATGAAAATGTAAAATTTGGTTTTCATTATCATTGCCAATAGCCACCTGCGTTTTCATAGAAGCACTAAACTTCTCACACAAAAGGAAGAAGGATGACGACTGCGATTTTGCAGTACTGATGATGTAATGATAAATGCTGCCAAATAATAACTGGCCATACATACCTCCAAATAACTGACAACCACATTAGAAGTACTTACAGTAATATTGGGATTTCCTGGTTGGATCTTCAGCTCATTCAACACCCAGATGCCATTCGTAAGTTTCAGCGACTGATACAACATGTCTTGACCTTCTACATTGCGTTTAGCAATTGTAAATACATTGTTCTGTTGCATCTTTTGCACTACAGCATCTGCAAATACAAAATATAACAGCACTAATATTATTCAATGTTTATTAATATACTTCACAAGCAAACAGATATGCTTGCTGATTTTTTGAGGTGACAAAATTATGTTCATTTTTGTTAAAATCTTGGAAAAAGAATTACACTGACAATATGGATTAATTTATGAAAAATATGTACCACCACACATCAATGAACAAATTATCACAATAAAATCCCACAACACCTATTTTGAGTAATTTCATCAAATATTGTTGACACTACATACCGCAAACTAAATGATACATGTATAAGGTCTTTCCCCTATTGACAACTTACCAGCATTGCATTGAACATTTGTAAGTGTGTATTGTATTTCATTTTGAGCTGGGATATCCTTCCACGTAGCTAAGAACACACGCTTGTCCATCTGACCATCATCAGTGAAAAACACGTTCATTGGAACAACACATGCATAATAAAACACATCAATGTTGTTCTTAATGGCAACCTGAAAGAAAAAAAATGTGTCAGTTACAAACAAATTTATCTGGACATTTCTGCTTCATTATCCTGACACAATTGCTTACAAATAATTCAAATCTATGGTGTTCGGGAAAAGGCAAATAAGTCACGAACTGAGATTTTCTGTTCACACTGAATCAAAGAATTCAATTTTACGTTTTTCAGGGTACCAGGCTGAAAACACTTAAAATTCGAGAAAATGTAAAATCTAGGATAGTTTTATAGCATTTTGCTATGTTGGGACCATGAAGACTGAATGTATAATGTGGGAAAATGTAAAATCCGTGAACATAAAATAGGGGTTCTATTGTATAAATATAATTTTATATTGGGCATGTGTAAAGATTCTAAACAGTGATGATCCAACATTATCATGTCTGTAATGTTTTCTACTAAAGGTAGAAAACTGCTGTAAAATTGAATTATTTTACTAAAGTGCTTTTACCCGAACAGCTTAGAAATATGAAATAGTTCTACAATATTACATATAGAACTACCAATAAAAACCATTCCAAGTTTATAACATAGTGTGTTATTCCATATTATATGTCTATATTTAATTTTTATTTGGGGTTTTTAGTATTATTATTATTTAACATGGCAAAGCAGAAATTACCAATTGCAATGTACTCTAAACAATGAATTTTAAATTGAATTTAAAAGTTTGCACCCGTCACATTATACGGGGTCCAGCCCCTTATCAGAACTACAATAACAACTAATGTCATGTCATAACTAACATATTTTAAAACATTCCGACTTCAGTTAAAAGCTGAGGCTGTTAACAGGCACTCGGCACACATAAAACAGGACAACACAGAATTATACTGGCCCAGTCGCCAGAGCCTCGTTAATCTACAAAACACAGTCCAGGGTGTACTAAGTGGAAGTGAGGTTGACAATTGGGTGTATACTACGTGGAATGTCACCCCTTGCACCCCATACTCTAAACAATGGTTTATGATCAGACTAAACAGGACTGAACACACACTATAAATGAGATCTGAACCGTTGAGCAATTTGCCTCCACTAGAAATTGAATCTAGGGCACCTTGTTTACAAGGTGACAGCATTACCATTTGTATTAAGAAACTGTCTTGGTGGAGCAGTTGCATATGTTAACATGTACTAACCTACGTATGGTTCTTAGAATTGATGGCTCTTAGAAAAATTACATGGAACAAGCAGCAAGTTCACTAACAGAGATGAACAAATTTACTAAGAGTAGACTTTCAAGCTTTGCAACAACATTATTCTTTTGGTGTATGGTTTTGATTATGTGATCTAATACAAATCATACCTGTAAATTTGTGAGTGGGTCCATCCTCTGCACTGGGCCTGTTGTGTTGAGAGGCAGGGAAGTGTCGTGCGAAACGCCTGGTGGAAGTGGTGACATTACTTGAAGAGGAGCTGAAGGAATCAATCCAAAGCTTAAAAAAAAAAAAGACAGAATAGCCTAAACTTAATGGACAACCAAACAGGGTGGTGATATACCAAATCTAACCTTTTATAGAGTACAATAATACCACTTACATGCCTGTAACCAAAGTACTTCCTTTTAGGTATTTTGAAGTGTGGAATAAAAAGTTATTCTCAATCAATACCAGTGCCGATGTTCATTTAATGATTATTGTACTTGTACTCTATAATAACTTATAGTATTTCAGATTGTTTATCAATGTTATATACAGGGTGATTAAAATGTCTGGTTCCATTATTTGAAATTATGTGGCTTTTAATCTAAAGTACTTGGATATTCAACATAGCATGCACCTTTGAGACTACAATTCCGATCGTTATTTTGCAATATGAATACCACTGAAGACAAAGCACCAGTATTGTTTTAGTTTTTTTTTTATTTTACATCCTTTTTTCTGCAACTTCTGTCTAATCATCATAAGGATGAATTTAATAAAACAGCACTCAAAAAAGAACTCAAAACCTTCAGGGGAAAGAACGTGAATTGACCAATAAACATATCTAAGGCAGCTAATAACAGTTTTTATCAATGGCAATACAAGGGGCACTATTTATATTTTGAGCCTTGGCAACACTGATTGAAGTTAGGCGCGATTTGACATTTGCACGGAATCGTCTGGCATTATTGACCAGAACGTACTTCAAATGTTTTGTCAATAGCTTGATTTGTGCTGTTTATGTTGCCTTGGAGATTGCGCGACAACAATAAAATGGAATTAACTCGTGAACATTTTCGTGCAATGATTTTTTATGATTTTCGACATGGATTATCAAGACAAGAGTGCATCGATCAACTTACTTCCACATTTGGCGATGAAGCCCCATCCTTTGCCACTGTGAAACGCTGGTATAACGAATTTAATCGCAGCCGCCATTCGCTCACCGACGAGATCGCGAAGGTCGTCCAAAATCAGTTGTTGTTCAAGAAAACATTGATGCTGTGAAAAACCTAATACTGCAAGATTGTCATGTGACATACTGAGAGATTGAGGCAACCATAGGCATTAGTTCCACCCGCATATATAAAATATTACATGATCATTTAGCTGTGAGAAAGGTATGTTCTCGTTGGATCCCACACAATTTGACAAAAACTCAAAAAGACGCTCGCGTCAATTGGTGCAAACAAATGCTCAATAAATACAATCGTGGTGCTTCAAAAGACGTACATAAGATTGTAACAGGTGACGAATCATGGATATATGCATATGAGCCGGAACGTAAACAACATTCGACTGTATGGGTGTTTCAAGATGAACCCAATCCAACAAAAGTTGTTTGTGCTCGAAGCACATCGAAACAAATGGTCGCCTGTTTTTTCGGGAAAACTGGTCTTGTGGCAACTGTGCCTTTAGAGGATCGTAGAATGGTCAACTCTGAATGGTACACAACAATTTGTTTGCCAGGGTCTTCGGTCAAATACGGAAAACAAACAAATGCCGTCGGATCATTCTTCATCAAGACAATGCCAGCTGTCACACATCTCGTCTAACAACAGACTTTATGAATAGTCAAAAAATCGAATTGATGGGTCATCTGCCGTACAGTCCTGATTTGGCACCCAATGACTTCTTCTTGTTCCCGAATGTCAAGAATAAATTGCGTGGACAACGATTTTCGTCGGCAGAAGATGCTGTTGATGCGATCAAAAATCATATTATGGAGGTGTCTCAAGAAGATTGGAAAAACTGCTTTGACAAATGGTTCGAACGAATGCAAAAGTGTATTGACCATAAAGGAGAATACTTCGAAAAACAATAAAGCAGTTTTCAATGCCAAATTCCTGTTTTTTAATTGTTAGGCTCAAAATATAAATAGTGACCCTCGTAGCACAAGTGAACAAAATCAATCTACTCTTGCGAACATGTGATTTTGTATTAAGTCATGCCGGTAGATGTTTAAGGAAAAACTGGAGTGTAGGTAATCTAGTATAAAATAGCACTTTTCGTGTCATTATCAGGAAATTCATTTTTGTAGTTCATGTTAATCAGGTTGGCCAAATGTTAAGATTTGGTATAAGTTATTGAACTTACCTATTCTTGTTCAACTGAAGAGCAAATCCTGCCATAGCTTGCATGGCTTTATTAGTAAATGTGAAGTCCATGTAAATTTGTCCATTTCTGCAAAAAGAGAAGATACATGATCATCAACAGTAAATGCTGAAAAAAATATAATTACTGTTGCTAAGAAATACATCTCCCATAGATTTGTTTTTTGTAGACCTTTATTTAAACCGCTGCCTTTCTCCGTATATACATCTTTACATTACAATCCATTAACAACTGCTCCCGGTTGCCTTTTGCCCCAAAACAGAGAAATGCACTTAACAGGACTTCACTCTACGAGTGCACTATTTAGCATAGAACTACCCAGCTCTCCTATTTTATCACGCAAGAGTCCCTATGCTGTCCTCTCATTCAGTAATGTACATCTTATCTGAGCTACGAGCTCACTATTTAGCATAGCAGTTTATCACGCAGAGGTCCCTATACATATGACGCTCACTCTCCTTGTATCTCTATGCATCCATCCGGCTCTGTGTAACTCTGTAAAAAAACAGTCTGAATCAATTGGGCTTTCTATCCGAGTATCTGAGAGACCGTAACAAGTCGGAACCTGACACATATACCTCCGACAAACTGGTCCGCCCCCAACCACCAGGGCGAAGGCCCTATTGTTACCTTTCAGACAGGAAAGCCGTTGGGGGAAAACAACCGTTGGCTTCCGCAGCTACCGGGCAAAAAACAACCTTGGGAAGAGCATTTACAAACAACTAAACTTTTAGATATGCGGTGTGGCTAGATAAGAAACCGGACTGTTGCTACAAAATCTTTTATTGGTTATTTTGTACAATACAAACATTATTCCCTGTACTATCGATACACTGCTCCATACGAATATTCCATTGCTGGAAGCAGTGCTGAAAATCATTTTCTGAAACCATGTTCATGACCTCCGTCACTTTTCTTTTCATAGATCCTACGGTCGTAAATCAGGTTTCTTTCTGTGCTAATTTGACCTTTGGGAATAAAAAAAAGTCGCACAGAGCGAGATCCAGGAAATAGGGTGGATGTTCTAACACTGGGATTCCATGATTGGCCAAAAAAGCCTTCACTGATAATGTTGTGTAGGCAGGAGCATTTTCCTGATGAAGAATCCATTACTTGCTTTTCCACAAATCAGGTCATCATCTTCTTACTCGCTCACAAACGGTCGTCAGGATGGTAATGAAATAATGTTGGTTGACAGTTTGACCTTTGGGTACCCAATTCAATCAATTCACCGACATTTGCATGTTTCATTCCGTTTTTGACGTGCAAGGCCGTCCAGGATGCAAGTCATCCACGGTCACTTCTCGTCCCTCTTTAAACATTTGAATCCACTTGCGTGCGTGATAAACACTCATCTCCGTATACTTTCTTCAATAAACCATAAGTTTCTGTGGCGGATTAAGAAACACATTGATACGCTGTTCCACACAGATGTACGGTTAACTTCCTTCAAAAAGCTACAGCAGAACTGACTGCCGCGCACCCTGGGCAATCACACAGTTGATATTATACACTCATGCACCGCTTGAGCTTGGATGCTGTTTTTTGACAGCAATATCAATATCCGGTTTTTTTCTAGCCACACCTCGTTTAAATTTCCATTTTCCAGTTCTGTGTGTCAAAACCACACAGCATTACAAAACGAAGCAAAGGATCAAAGTACTAAAAATTAATAACAAGTCTACGTGAGCTGATATTTTGAACGGAGACCAATGGCAATACTCCTCTTAATTCTCATCGATACCAATACTGATGCCTGAAAATTGCAACGATTAAAAAAGTTGTTCAGAATATTGATAACTATTGATATGCAAGTATTCCAGTGCAATTATAGTGGAACCTTAATGTTACATCTTTCAGGGCAACCAAGCTGAAAAAAACAACTTAGACTGCAGTAAAATGTAAAATCAGGGAAAATATGACAGTTTGCCATTTTGGACCATGTAGAATCTATAATGTGAAAAAATGTAAAATCCTGGAACGTAAAAGTGAGGTTCTCCTGTATATATGCAAATTTACTAAAGTCTTGTTTTAAAATGTTCCAGAAATGCATTGGAATATTAAAATAACTGTCATTTAATCACAAAATCCATGTTTTACAGCATAACTGGTGTAAATTAATGAAAGTCCCAAAAGTGTTGCAGAACATTTTTCCAGACCCTACAAACTACCTGAACTTCAGGAAAGTATCTGATGGTATCAGTGATTAACTTTCAACCGATACTTTCCAACACCAATGTTATCGGCCAATATTTAATACTATTAGAAAATAATATGAAGACTGAATGCACAGAATCATAAAAAATATATGAACCATTATTTATATGCTGTTACTATGCTAAAAAGACAGCATGTATGCAAGAATGCATAACCTATTATTATTATTATACTGTAGTGATAGAAAGACATGAAGATTTTGCTGATCCTGATGAACTAATACGACATTCATCAGTATGTATAACCAACATTCAACTGATCCAATAGAAAATTGCAAAGGTTTCATGAAGACTGTGCATCTTTATTTACTTCCTTAATTATTTACTGTAAAGGGGATAGACCAATATGAAATTTTTGTGATACTGGTAAAGTTCTGTTGTAAAGTCAACAAATACTAGTAACTGATATTCTTTCAATCTGACATGAAACTTCAACATGAACAGTTAATCAATGTACATACTTCCGTGAAAATGTTCCCCATATGTCCAAGCCTTTTCCCTTGTCAGCAGGAAGCCAGTTGACCTTTGGAGAGGTGTATGATGTAGGCATTGAAGAGATGCCAAAAATATCTCCCAGTAAACCTGTTGTTGACTGCGAGACAGGTGCTGCTGCAGATACAGCAGAGGCGGCAGAAGATGCTCCAACGTCACCACCAAGCTGTAAAATCATGAAAATAAAAAAATGGTAGATTACTGTTAGAGTACTGTAAATCATGTTTAACTGTATTCATAATATGTTGCCACTCCAATATTTCTATTCATTTTAACTATGCTTCTTCTTGTAAATGTTCCATGTTATATGTTCAACATATAAGTGGGATTTCAATCCTTTGATGGGGACCGTTAACCCACACCCCTTTGAGAATTATGTTGAAATTTGTATTAATCGAGATTACAGTAAAGCGGAAATACAGGTCAGGCACCCTAACCAGCCACAAGCAACCTCCAATCACCAATATAAATGGTTTGCCTTCCTCTACCATCCCACTGCATCCAACTGCATATCCAAAGCCCTTCTGCCATATGGTATCAAAGTAGTTCTCAAGCCCAATGCCAAAATAGCTGATAAACTAAACAAACACAAACGATACTTTCTCTCCCCCCTTGATAACCCAGGTGTATACGATGCAGAGTGTGAGTGCAAGGCACATTACATCGGCAGGTCCATCAGATCTGTCAATGAAAGAATCCAACAGCACCTAACAGATGTGAAAAAAGCCCAACCCACTACTGGGCTTGCTAAACACATCAAATACCATAGCCATAAAATTCAAAAGGTACAAGTTAAACACACAGCCCACATACTCGTAGACACTAACATCAAGTTAACACATGCCATAATGCACTTCCAGCATGAGCTAAACATCGATAGCGGACAGGCACACCACACTTGGATTTCCCTACTCCAACAGTTAACACTGGGAAATAGCAGACACGGATGCAGATGTACAGTTAACAACAGCGCACCTAGCGGCAGCCGGAGAACTACAAACAGAAGACGCATGCCAAGCAACAGTACAGCAAGTTTCAACGAGGATGGTGGCCGTGGCGACTGAAATTAACAGAATGAAGAAGGAAAAACAGTTTCGTGAATAAAGTGAGTACTAGTTTCTCCGTTTTTATATACTACCGCATCGTTCTTTTCCCAATTATGAAAACTCTGAAATTGCAAAAGAACACACCAATATTATCTATTGGTACTAAACCTAGCAATCCTAACCTATGTAAAATTATAGTTGCTGTTGTGGAACGTCATTTTGGGTGCTAGATTCACTTGCGTGAAGCCTACGGGCTGTCCTTCACCGTAAAAGTAACATGCTAAGTTAAGAGACATACTTTACTTCACAATAACACATTTACGAGAGCTAAAATCAACTGAAAACGTTCATAAACAAAATCTTCATCTAACATGCAAAATATTTTACTTTCTCGAGGGGGTACAGAGGGTCAAGGGTACCCTTTGATGAACAAATAAATTAATATTTCTTATCCTGGATCACAGGTTATCAGATATTTATACATAATTCAGAATTCCTGAAGGAAGACAAGCAACAGTTTCAGTATTATTCTTATAGTACACCAGGACTCCTTCTTGGTTTGCAGAAGTGTCTAGAAATAAAAACAGATCAATAACTACTTGCATTACGTACCAAGCTATCCAAGCCACCGCCTAGCAGATCCAATCCGGTATTGAAGGCAGGCTGGGCTGCTTGTGCAGGAACTGTGGGAGCATTGATATCCATGCTTAACAGATCTCCAATGAGTGATTCTTGCGATGGTATAACCGCTTGCTGTTGAGTTGTTTCTGCAGCAGCCTGGTCAAGAACATTCTCTTGAGAACCGGTTCTGGCTGGCAGCGACTTTCGAATCCCAGCGCGACCTTCCACGAAAGCCGTTGGTGGCTTGTGGTACACTGAAGCGAGGCTGGCAATATGGCAGATAAGCTCATCCAACAATGTAGGTTCGAGGAGATCGGTCTCCTCGGAAATCAATGGCTTCTCTGCGAGGACAACTTCCTTTGCGGCAGCAGGGTCGGTGGAGAGGAGCCGCCAGTAAATGAAGCCCCTGTCTCTCAAATCTGGGTTGTCGGAATCCTGAGTTGCCAGACTTAATACCTGAGCAAAGAAAGAATTCTCGTTGGCAATATATATATATATATATATATGGATAAAAGCAAGGAGGGCCAAAAGGGCTAAGTAAAAATCAAATAAGGTAAAAGGAAACACTCACCGGACAGTAGGAAAATTCAAAATTTTCGCTAATTTATAGCATCATCGGTGTGAGGTTCCGTCTTCTGTTTCTTCTCACACCGATGATGCTATAAATTAGCGAAAATTTTGAATTTTCCTACTGTCCGGTGAGTGTTTCCTTTTACCTTATTTGATTTATATATATATATATATATATATATATATATTCAATTAAAACCAAAGTAGTAGTAGTAGATTAATACTAGACTTTAATCAAATTTTGTCAATCTGTTAACATGGGTGAAAAAATTCAATAATGAATAAAGATTAGCTAAATATATATTAGGAATGGACTGATATGAAATGTTTATGGGTTTCAGTTAAATTATTCACTATTTTACTTAAAAATTATGGCTCCGCACATAATTAAAATTTGACAACTTGATTTTAAAAATAATAATAATAATAAATTGCTTGTTTCACAGTTGAATTATTGTGTTCAAACAATGTAATATTATTCACAAGATTCACTTTATAACTACTTCTTTATGCTTTTGTTAAATTCTTTCCATTAGTATAACTGTAATATTATTGAAACTAGAAATAAATGTGCGGAAGGGAGTGTGTATTCTCTCAAAATGTAACAGCAAAAATTGTGTTTACATACTTGTAAGAACCGTAAACTGCAAACAAAAATAATTCAAAGTAAATGCATGAAATACGTACATACAAAAAGAATAATCTTACTGATCTTGTTACTACTTATAAATTTAATCTTCTTCCTGTCAATGAAATCGTGGTCTTCTTACCTGTTGTACAAGTTCCTGAGTATCTGTGGGGCGTTTGAGGAAAAGTTTAACTATAGCTGTGAGTAACTGGAGTTGAACTTGAGTGTTCTCATCATGAAAGCCTTCCAGGAAACTCTCCAGCAATTCATCTGCATTATCAATTCTCTCTGCATACTCTCCAATGATCCATATCATGGAAGCTCTGTGTAAACAAAATAACATTATTAATAGAGGCACACATTTTTGGTAAATAAAAAAGCAAAATTTCGGTACAAAAACAGAGTCAATTTCGGGTTCAAAAGCGGTAAATAAAATGAAATTTCGCTGTTATAACGGTGAAAAAGCAGCATATAAAATGACATTTTGGTTTTAAAAATATGAATATAATCCGAAATTTGATTTAAAAACTGCACTATTACACAAAATAAACATATCCCTTATAATAGCACATTAAATCATTACCAGAATATTAAGTTTATTCCTGTATAAAGGGGTCCATTTTCGCTTCTCAAATATTTGCAGCAAAATTAATCCATTTTCCGTGAATTGCATAACTCGCAGGATATTTCTGACTTCAGAAAGTGTCACGTCGGTATATAAATGGTAAATTTCGTGTTCAAGAGTCAATTTCGCATTTTGCATCATTTCGTGACAAAACAGGGTAGGAAAATGAACCTCGCACCTTTCAGAAACATGAAAAATTAGCATTACAATGTGATATTTCACATTTTGCGTTTTCGTCAAAAACAAAATATGCATGCCTCTAATTATTAACAATAGGGATGAACATGAAATTCTTACTAACATTTCTCACAAATATCAATACTTGAAAATTTACATTAATATTTACAAGAATAGCAATTCAAAGTAGTTCTGCATAATTACAAATTGTAACACGAAAGTTTTGCTTTAAAAATAATAAAAAAAAGGTAAAGTGTTCCCCTGTGCATAGCACCACGCCATGAAGGTGTATAGGGGGTGTGAGGGTAACGCCCCACACTTTCTTGATCCGGTCGTGAGTGGGGGTGATGTGATCAGCATCATGCCCCTGATCGCCTTTACCCCCCAGGGTTTCCGCCAGGTACCCATGTTATTTGATGCTGGGTGGGCGCCGGGGCCGCTTCCACCGTTAGAAAAGTTCCCGGATTTGAACCGGCCAGGGATCGAAACCGGGACCTTGAGCATGGTAGTCAGACGCGTTACCGACTGAGCCACCGCGGCCACACTTTGCTTTAAAAATGCCTCATCTTATCTATCCCAGCAATGTATCACCACAGCTAATGTGGTTCTTCATTGAGATACCTCGTGGTTGCCACTTCATATAATAAATTTTAAAGTGTATCATGTAAAATGAGAAATTTAACATCGTTAAAAAGCTATCGTTAAAAACAAGGCTACCATATTTTTTCTTAGTTTTGAAAGTCATATGAAGAATTACAATATATTTCCCAATCATTTACATAACCTATTTCAAACTTACCTTGCCTCTGGTTCATCCAAAGTATCAAGATTCTCACAAAGTGTAGATATAATGCTCTCATATTTATTTGGATACTTCCGGAAGATATCCTTAATCACCACAATGGCCTCTTGCACAACATAATTGACCTGATAAATATAAGCTATGATCAGTATGAAGGTCACCATGAACACAAACATAAAGCACTTTTCCATGTAGTTCAGAAGAATATAAGTATAAAGGAAGAATATTTAAAAAAAAATAGGTTGTATAATGAAAATCAATGTTACAAAAATTCTTTGAGACACAAACTTTGATTACATTAAATTTTATTATTTCTAAATATTGGGATCCCTAAGGCATCAAAAGTTTGAAGTTCTCATTATAATTAGATAGGATAATCAGGACCGGTCTTATAGTTTTAAGGTAGAATCCAAACCACTGTACAATGTGGTTCCAACAGCAGTCGAACCCAAGACCTCTTGATTATAAAGTGACGGTTATCAATATAACATAGGGGAGGATCTCCTAAGGTATCAGATATCACTAAAACTAATTGTTCTGATTGATGTGCATCCTACGAGTGAACTATAACCTATGTTGTTCTCAAAAAGGTACCAAAATTTGTTACTATTATGAATGCAAAGTACAGTCAGGACTGTCATTATTATGCGTTTGAGATATTGTTTTAAGTCCACTTAATGCCCAAATAGGCTAATTGGGAATGGATCTAGTTTAAAATTAGGTCTAAACCTCTGTGAACCTCCACAGGGCTACGAAACCCGGACCCTTACAAGGTGACAACATTATTTTAACCATGCTTTAAAATTCCTAATATTTATGCTCTTACTTTGCCAGAAAAGTCAAATGCTGATAAAAATCAAGAGGAATTGATTTTTTCAAGATAGGGGTGCAAGGTATTCTCCCGCAAGTTCTTGAACAAGTACCTAACTACAACAATTTTCTTCTGACTGTACCTCTGACAAAACAGATGTCAGACATAGAATCTGAATGCTGAGAACTGAAATTCTGTATTACCTTTGTTTGAATAAGATCTAGAAGGGTAGAAACACATCGCTCGGCAGATTGTTCAACCTTGATAGCGCATCGGCCAATAGCTCGGACAGCCTTTCGGACAAAATCCACATCCACTTCAGTGGCATACCTTAGGAAGAAAAGTATCATTCTTGTAAATAACTTCAATACATCCTTATCACTATTATGGTCTGAACATAAAACAGGGATTCTAGGAGTTACTTAACTTAAAGACAGAGGAGAGTATTGAGTGAAAACTTTTATCAGTGAATACAGTGAGAAAAATTACATGAAAATGTTCTTGCACATGTATATATATATATAGTAATTACTGGTGTCTTTTCTATTTTTCCCCACTTAAGAGAAATTAAGACTAAGGCAATAACACTTTGAACCATTTACTGTTTTCCATAGACACCAATACTTGAAAATAGTAACAATTCAGAATAGTTTAATACATTTATATATTTTCCATTGATTGGTTGATTTTATATATTTTGGCCGATACCGATAAAGTACCAATATAAAATTTACCGATACAGATAACCGATCCGATATAAAATTAGAAATGGTCCTTGAAGAACCTGAAATGTTCATTGATCTCCTTAATAAATGTGTGTTTCGTGGTGACTGCAGTGCAAAAGAAGTTGAATATTTAGACATTTACTTTTTTATAAAGAAAAGCATGGAGATTATCCATAAAAATTACAACAAAATGGCAGAATTTTGCACTAAATTATCAGATATTTATCGATATATCGGATCGGTAAAATAATCGGTAATTTTACCGATACACCGATATGCCTATATCGGCTGATACCGATAGAGTACCGTTAATCGGTCCCATCCCTAATATATTTGACTTTGCTTTTCTGCCACTTCTGGCTAATTGCGAAGATGGGGATGAATGGTGATGAAATGAGATGGATGAAGCGACTATCACAAACACACAAGGACAGCACAAAATTGGAGCCTCACAGAGGATTATACTGATAAGAATCCAGATGCCAGAGTCTCGCTAGACTGCAAAATGCACTCCAGGATGTACTACTCACACGATAGCAATTAGAACATGAAATATAGTTTTAAGAGCTTATACTTACTCTTTAAGTTCAGACAGAACCTGGGCAATATTGGCTTGCGACGCCAAGCGTATCATGATATCCAACTTCTCCAGCTTCACATAAATGGGATCGTTATACTTCACAAAGAACACCTTCATTTCATGTTTCAGAATGTCAGGTCGTTTCTGAACAATCAGGTTGATATTTCTCAATGCAACATATTGGACCTACAAAGACAAAGAAATGCCTCTGTTTCAGCTACTTTACACACTACAAGAAATAAGAGCATACTAATAACATGCTTACATAATTCAGGGTTTTGATTTCAATTGTCAAAACAGATTCCATGACTTTTCTAGGTATATCTTAAATAAATATTCTGGCTATTATGTAATGTCTTTTTCTCTTAACGCTGTTTATAGTGTATTTTTAGTGGAAACCTGGAAGGTGTGGCACCAGTAAAAACACTATTTTTAGTGTTTATTTATAACTACGAGTGCCCGTTGGTTTCTGGATAAAATTAGTTTTTATAAATATGTGAACAATCCATATCACTGCAAGTTCGATCAAGACTTTACTACAGTTTTGAATAGTACTGTCAGGTTGCCACTCATCTTGTCACATCAAATTGACCAGACTTTTCCACATGCCTTGAAATACATTTCATTTGATCAGAATATTGATAAAGGTTAACGTATATATGTTCCATCAAAACTACACTGTATCAACTTATCAGAGTTTGCATAAAAAATTTCATAAATTCAGATTTTAAATAATCAGGGTATTAAAACAACTGTTATGTATTCATAAAATGCTTTTTTGTTACACAACATTGGAGCAAAATTAATAACATTTGCACACTTTGGCCCCCTGCAAAACACCCAATTTTCTGTAGAGTAGTGACTGGTTTGGGTGATTCTGTACATATCACAGTTCTAGGATGAGCCAATGATGATCTCAATGCTGCTATTAATTTCTGCTAATATTGATACTTAGAGGCACATATTTTTGGTAAATAAAATAAAATTTCGGTGTTATAGCGGTGAATAATCACATCAAAAGTGCTATATAAAATAAGATTTTGGTTTTAAAATTGTGAATATAATCCTAAATTTGATTTAAAAACTGTACTTATTACACAAATTAAACTTATCCCTTCTAATAGCACATTTATGTAGTTACCAGAGTATTACGTTTATTCCTGCGTAAAGGGGTCCATTTTTGCTTCTCAAATATTTACAGCAGAATTAATCAATTTTCCGTGAATTGCTTAACTCACAGGATACTTCAGACTTTAGAAAGTGTCGCGTCTGTATATAAACGGTAACTTTCGTGTTTAAGAGTATATTTTGCATATTGCAGTTCATTTCGCATTATTTCGTGACAAAACAGGGTAGAAAAATGCACCTCACACCTTTCAGAAAAATGAAAAATTATCATTGCAGGAAATTATTTCATATTTCGTGTTATCGTCAAAAATGAAATTTGCATCCCTCTATTGATACTTCTATATCAACGCTTTAAATCAGCACTTTGAGACTTCCTGAACAAGGTCATTATATGAAAAACCGAATGTTAAAGGAAGAATAAAACGTAAGTACTCGGACCTTTTTACAACTTAGTGTTTACAAATGGGCATTTTTGGCACACAATGCTGGTGCAGGATTCGTGAAGATTTAAGATTTAACATAATTCCTCGAACACTTGGACTCTGAAAATGAATATGCCAATCCATCAGTATCAGCCAAATGCCAATCAAGAACAATTGTTGATTCCTGAAATTCAAAGAGTGTCTTATTTCATACTAACCTCTGGTTCTGAAGAGAGAAGCGTGACAAGTGGTGGAGCGAGCTTCTTGGTTAAAGTTGTCACGAAATCTGAGTCCGTAGGCAACATTTCCATGAACTTCATCAGGACCTTGACGGCAGAGAGAACAACGGCTGCATTTGCATGTGCTAAGCGTGGTGTTATACGTTCACATATGCTGAAACAAGAAGCAATGAACAAAATAAAAAAAAGGCAAAATTTCTGACATGCAAACACAAAAAGTTAAGATCCTAATATAACTGTTAGGGCTGAACTGATATGACCTTGAAACAACTCCACCTTCAATACTGTATCTTCAAATTCCTGGATTCATTTACAAGATACCTGGAATAAGACATGGACCAATATGAGAATTCTGCTCATACCAACTGAGTTTGAGTTCTGTTTTAAGTTCACTTTTATGCACAGATAGGCTAATTGGGACTGGACCTAGGGTTTAAAGTGGGGTCTGAACCAACAGAGGATCAATTATAAGGTTCCAGATCTTCCCTGAAGAACATGAACCTTCTTAATTAATGTGCGTAAGCAGGTTAACTGTAATGAGTTCAGCCTCTGTGTTTAGGAATTTAGTTTACACAATTAGAGCATATGGATTATATGCTTGTAATCATAAAAATAAAAACAAAATGGCACATTGCACTAAATTACATGCTATTTATGCCATGGGTAGGGTATTTAAAAGCCACATGAAGACCCAGGTTAAATTTTCAGGGTGGGCCATCTAAGGTCACATGTTTTCCGACCTCATACCTTCATAAAACAGGTCTAGGGTGTACTCAGCCTCTAAAAATGGGTACTTGGGGGGGGGGGAGGTAAAGGCAGCTGAAGCATGATACTGATCACATCACCTGAAAAATGTCTGAGATACTGAATGTGTGGGTGATTATGGAGGGGCTGGGGGGTAGGAAGTGTAGGAAAAATGGCAAAATATAGAACTAATTACTAAAAGCAACCACCCTACAAAATTCCTGGATATGTTACTATGGAGAAGATACTTTGTACAGTGCCATTCTTCAAATGCTTCCTTACCTCTGTGCCTCTCTGTCATCTTTTGGGCTGTAGTTTGCCAAGGAATCTAATATGAACACTTGTCCCCATTCAGTGCATTCATTCAAGGCCGTCAGCAGCTTGTTGATTGTTTGGGCGTTCATCTCAATCAGTGGAGCTCCACTTGCGCTGGCCTCATTTATTTCTGAAAGTGCTGCCACAGCATTTGCTACTACCTACATTCCAAACGAAAAAGAAAGATACGGACTTTTCAACAAACTGCCTCAAGTTTGATATTGGCACTGGCCAATTTGAAAATTTTATGTTAGAATAGAATAGAAATGCCTTTATTTAGCAGGGTATGTTAGCTTCGAGTTATCACAAAATTAAAATGGAAACTAGTAATTATAATGATATGATGAAAATATACAAGAGAAAGTAATGCAATGAAAAACAATAGAATGTAATAAATTAACACTATTCATTATCTTTACAATCTAACTCAACTGCACTATTTATTTACATTTCTATCCTGGTTATTTTACGTCACATTTTTACCTCTTGGGTTAATTGTGGAAATAAAAGGAATTATGAAATGATCCATGAGCAGGGTTTTGTATCTGGGACCACTGGCTTCGTAGCATGTTATGCTGACCACTCAACCAAAGAGACCAACCAGCCGCACCAATCATCAGACAATTTAAACAAGGATATTTTAGCACAGGCCGCAAATCTTTCTCAGCTTGAGATAAACAAAGGACATGAACTGTTGTAAGTCTCAAAGAAATCACATTTCAAAACTGCAACATGAAATATTTATTGTAAGTAGTTTTCATGTAATATTTCTCAGTAAACTGTACATATTGTGTCATGTTTATGTAGCAGTTTCACTTTTTATTGTATTCTGTAGAATAGCAGCAGAATTTGCTAAAGTACTTACTTTTCACACTCATTTTTTTATATATATTTAGTTATCACCTTGACGCTGATACTCTTTATATTTCATACAGACTATTGTAAAAATTCTAAGTAGTTCAAATTATTGATAAATGTTAATATATATATACATTACATCAATTTATATTATACCATTTTTAAATTAAATTTATTTACTCACAAACTTCAGTTTGTCACACAATACTGGTTCAGAAATAATAAAAACTATGCATTTTGCATATATTTTTCAGGATACTGAGATTCCGTAAAAGTGTGGATCCCACAAAACTCTAGAAAGACTGGTATTGGTGATTTCATTTGAACTGATACCAAGCCAGGAATAAACCAAGAATAAAGATGGACACGGAAGAGTTGAGGGTAGTGGAGAGCTTCAAATATCTAGGAAGCATAACTGAGAGGTAAACAAAAGGGGACAAATGGGTGGTGGACTACACCAAAGTGTTCGAAGATTAATATGGAACAGGGGTGTACCTATGAAATGCAAGAAGGTAATATATAATACTATGTGTCAATAATTACATACGGAGCAGACTTGGACAATGACAGAGAGAAACAAAAGAAGGATGAAATTTTAAGGAGTATATTGGGAAGACTAGAAGGGATAGAATAAGGAATGAGGAGATCCGACAGACAGTGGGTGTGGTGAAACTTCAGGACAGGATAGATCAGGCACAGATGAGATGGTTCGGACGTATGAAGAGGATGGAAGCAGAAAGACTACCAGTAAGAGCTTACCATGCACAAGGAGTGGGAATAAGGCCAATAGGGAGACTAAGATGTCAGTGGAAAGAGTAGACAGTGGAGAGAGTTAAGAGAAGTGGACAAGATTGGAACACCGTGGAAAAAGAGGAGTGGTGGAAAACCAGGAAAAATGGAGAGGCTTGACTTCTAAGCCGACTCAGCCAGAGGCAGAAAATGGCGAAGTATGATGATGACCAAAAATCACCTCTAATTGTGAGATCTGTTCACTTTTTAGTGTCTACTAACCACTCAGCTGATAGCACACACTGCTATCTATCAGTAAAGCAGACAAAATTTTAGTCATGCAATATTTCTGTACAGTTTTAAGTTTACATCCCCTCATAAGTTGTTCTCATTCCTATGAACACAAAGGCAAAGTACATGACATCACGATCAGTTACCATAATATTTCTTATTGAGAGTTATATGGCTCAACTAGCACACATTTACCATGGGATTAGAATCTGAGAGCAGGTCTTTCAGCTGATCTAAAAA
Organism: Lepisma saccharinum; assembly: GCF_977018435.1. Classification (NCBI taxonomy): domain Eukaryota; kingdom Metazoa; phylum Arthropoda; class Insecta; order Zygentoma; family Lepismatidae; genus Lepisma; species Lepisma saccharinum. The sequence continues at coordinate 79,429,323 of NC_139237.1, forward strand.
TCCTTGATCCTCTACAAGCTGAGCATTGATATCATACAATTTGGCCACGCAGACGGCTGCAGTCTTCCTCACATATGGATCTTCATCCTTCAGGCATTTCCTCAGAGGTTCACATAGGTATTCTGTTATTTTGTCAACCCTTATGCAACCCATTGTTCTTACAGCCAATGCACGAATCAATGGATTTGGATCTTCACAATCCTGCAAGTAAACATTGATTAGTATATTGATGGTACAATCAAGAACACTTCTGGGTCTTAACAATTCCATTGAAATTCAATGGGATCATAACAGACCAGAAGTATCCATGACTGCACATGTGTTGATAAAAATATAATCGAATTAATATGTAAACCCACATATTTATGGTGAATAAAAGATCAAAGATTTCGGTACAAAAATGGGGCATATTTCGGGAACAAAATTGGTATATAAAATAGCATTTTGGTGTTAAAATGGTGAATAAAACCTGAAACCTGATTTAGAAACTATACTAATTTACACAAAATAAACTTACCCTTTCTAATAGTACATTTACGATGTTCTCAGAGTATTAAGTTTATTCCTGTGTAAAGGAGTTCATTTTTTGTTACTCAAGTATCAATCAATTTTCCATGATGTGCATAACTCACAGGATAATTCAGACTTCAGAAAGTGTCGAATTGGTAAATGATCAGAAATATACTTGTGGTTGTTAAACGTCACAGTTAGCAATGCACAAAACAGGCATCTTTTCCAAAAAGGTATGTAATTTAAGTAAAATAAAGCAAATCAATCAATATAAAAATCTATGGCATATAACTATTGCACGCACAGTTCTATTTCACAATTATAATCTGTAACTGGATACAGTCAAACCCTGATTTTATGTTTTTCAGGGACCCATAAATAATAAACGTAAAAAGCAGGAAAGCATAAGGGAGGGGTGAAACTCAAGTGTCAGTAAGAAATGAGTACACAATCGACTTGTTTGGGGGTATATTGTGTCAAAAATTATTTAACAATAGGAAAAAAAGTATGATTATGAACTTCTAAGGAAAAGAGCAAGACCTGCTCTGAAAGTCAATGATGGATAAATGGGACCCACTTTTGAGGGTACGGACAGTGAATGACTGCTTCTAACTGCCATCTATTAGGTTCAGTTTGTGCATCTGATTTTGTGAGATCTCAGTTTACTCTGTCAACTGGTAATTAGTTGCTATTTTTAGAAGTCCCGGGTAATTGGGGGGGGGGGTGATCATTTATAGCTGGACGTCAAGTATCTTTATATACTGTAATCAAAGTGTCCTGAAGACATGCAGAATGGTTCAGATTCCACTTTGAGCTGCATATGTATCCAGTCCCGATCAGCCCAATAGCATGAAATGAACAAAACAAGCTTTGTCAAACTTACGCAACACATTTTTAGATGCCACAATAAATTATCAGTGACGAACGTGGGATTTTCGAAAGGGGGATGGGGTTAGATATACTTTTTATAGTAGTCAGCCCTTACTCTGACATCTTTTCCTGCCTTTGATTTTTTTTAAAAAAAATATTGGCCAAAAAAAGGGGGGTTATGATCCCCATCAACCCCCCTTGGGCACGCCACTGATTGTTATTTACATCCATGTTAATCGAAGATTTATTATTGGATTCAGAAAACTTGTGGAGGGCAAACACTCCTTCCACCAATAGTTTCCCCGTAAATAACGTGTTTCCTTTTTTTTTTTAATATTGCATGATGTATTTTCAGCACATGAATTCCGAAGAAAAGCGGCGATCATATTATTCTTAACATCATGTGCATTTCCTTCCTGCACTGCTCTGTGTGTTCAAGGTATTTATCAGAAAGCAGAACAATAAAATAAAAATTAGCTTGTATTTTTTCAACTCCTCGCTTTGTATCTGGTGCTCATGTTTCATTTCGTAATTGTCAAAGCAAAACAACCATCTGAGACAAGACACAAAACAATGCAGTTTTTCTTCCCTTCAGAGTGGATGAGTCATAGCTCTGGAGCCACGAGACAAAACATCAAAACATTGGTGCCGCCTGCCAGCTGCCCGCAGACACCCCTCCGTCTGGTTTGTAACGGGAGGCAATGTGAACATCACATCAAGAACTCCGCTGAATTCATCCAGGAACTGAAGAAACTCAAGGTCTCCCAAACAGACATTCTAGTCAGTTTTGATGTAGTTTCCCTGTTCACCAGAATCCCAGAAAGACACATTGGAACTTCTAGGAAGCCACTTTCCACCAACCATAGTTAATCTCTTCCGCCACACGATCGATAATTATCACATATTTCCACTACAACGGGAAATATTACGAACAAACTGAGATTCACCACTCTCACCAGCGATCGCGAACTTCTACATGGAACATTTTGAACAGAAAGCATTGAAAGACGCTCCCAACCAACCTTCCTGTTTCTACAGATATGTGGATGACACGTTCGTCATTTGCCCACATGGACGACCGGCATTACATAGTTTCTTAGACTTCCTTAACAAATGGCATTCAAACATCCAGTTCACCATGGAGATAGAAGATGGCTGCCTCCTATTCCTGGGCATCCTAATCTGCCGTAAACCAGATGGCACCCTCGGACATAGTGTGTACAGAAAACCCACTCATACTGACCTGTACCTAAATGCCAATAGCTTCCATCACAAAGCATAACGCCTCGCCGTTCTGAACACACTAGCCCAAAGGGCAGTAACGGTTTCGGACCAGGAAAATCTACAATCACCTCAGAACCAGTCTACAGCAGAATGGATACCACATCAGAGATATCAACAGGGCAATCAACAAGGCAGTTTCCTCCCAGCAAAGAACAAGCACAGAAATCAGTGTGGCCCTTACAACGGCAGATTCTTCACAGCCCAGAGAAGCCATACATGAGGACGAGACCCTTACAAGGACCGATACTGCACTGCACAAGCCCTCTACCAGTAGCAACAAAGGACAGGAATGCCCAACTGTAACAGTTTTACCATTCGCCAACACACCTATGGGAAGTTAAGCAGAATTCTAGCCAGACATGGGGTAAAGATCATGCACAGGTCATGAACTCCTCATTCCAGTAGTTTTCCGAATACCATGCGAGTGTGGGACACCGTACATACGCCAAACGGGACGCACCATTGAGCAGCAATGGAATGAACATCAACATAATATCCAATTATTCCAACCAGGAAAGTCAGGACTTGCGGAACACAGCATCACCGAGGGACACAGGATTTTATTTGCAGACACCAAAATAATAGCAGGTTACTGGGACCGACAGGTAAAGGAAGCCATAGCCATTTCACGGGAAAGCACCAATCTCAACAGGGACATGGGACTCCAGCTCAGTCATGCCTCAACCCACTTCTCCGTGTAAAAAAGAAAAAAAAACACCAATAGGAAGACAGAGTCCAAACTCCACCACATCATAGTCATATATATAAACCCACATTGGTCTCCATTTTTACATTCCCTGAAGATGAGAGCAATGTATGCCCTTGAAACATTGGAAGCTAACTCCATTTTAACCAGGCTGGTAACCTAACACCTGTTCGAGTCATGTCGCCAGGAAAGCTACAATTCATATTTTTGAAGTCTAGTTTTAAACTCTGCTTTCTGATTAACAAAGTAAAAAGAAAACTGCTTTTACCTTAACAAATGTATTGACAGCCATGATGGCCATATCAGGCTGGCTCTTTGCGTAGTTCATCAAGTAAAGGTACACCAGTTTCTTCAGCTCCAAGTTATCCGTTTGCATGCAGTTTACAACATCGGGGAACAAAGCTGAAACATCCTTCCCCACTGTCATGGAAGCTATCACCTGTAAGATTTGAGAATATTGAAAATATATCACTGTGTCACAGTCAATATAATGTTCAGGTATTATGAAAAACTCTTGTAGGCAGTTACTTATTCATGTTGGATATTTCAATCAATAAAAATTAAAGATGATTTTAAGGATTTAATTAAGGCAGATCAATCAGTACTCTATCGGCATTGATTGATATATATATTAGTTTATTTGCAACAATACTGATAAATTATTATCCATACAAGATATCTATAAATGGTCTTAGTGCAAAATTCTGCCATTTTGCTAATATTTTTATGTATATAAACATAAAGTTCACATGTTCTGCACTATATGTCGAGTTTGTTTTTAATTATGTACAGAAAGGCCAATTGGGACTGGAACTACAGTTTAAAATACAATCAAAACTACCATGTGCTTTTACCAGATAATTGAGAACAATTTTGGAACTCGTGAAAAATATTAGATAATAGTGAGAAAAGGATCTGGTGCACAGACTATGAGGCACCTACTAAGAAGTTGGGTTGGAAAGCTTAAGCTCTTAGCACTGTTGTGCCATGTGGTTTCTTTTGCAGCTTTACATATTTACTTTCAAATAAAATCCAAATAGTCAATAATACATATTCAAAATGCAGCTTGTGTGTATAACACTTATTTTAAAAATATATAAAAAACACAAAAAATGGTGCTTACTTTTATGAATATGTTATTTGCAAAACGATGTTTCGAGAATCTACTATTCTCTTCTTCAGGTCCAAAACTTCGACTACGAAAAACTTTCCATAGCCACGTCAAGATATGTTAAAAACCAGGAATAAGAATAAGGGTGTGGATTTGATATGGGTTACACGAATTAAAAAACTATGCCTAAAATTGTTGTAGCCTCCATATTCCGTTACAAATGAACAGTCCCTGAAGTTAAAAGATCCTTTCCATCTAAAACACGTATTTGAACATTGAACAATTTTAAAGAGTTTAAAATCGGCCCACGTCATTACACTACCCGTAGTAACCCCAGTATGTTACATAATAACATACTCATAAAACATAAGTACCATTTTTTGTGTTTTTTGAATATTTTTAAAATACGTTATATTGGTATTGTGAGTAATTCGCACATTCATAATGAATTAGCTTGTGTGTTTAAGATTCTTAGAGTGTCTACAATTTCGTAAAAACAAAATTCCCTGACTTATCCAGATTAACCCAGCTATGTCTATTGGTTCCAATTGAAACTTCAATTGGAATGAATTGGGTTCAATTGGAATCTATACTGAAACCAATTGGAAATGCAAGACAATTTCCAATTGGCGAATTGAATCTAATTGTACGTTTGTGTACATTGCAAACAATTGTTTTCAATTGAAAAGTTCATTAAAATTGTGTGTACTAACCCTGCTGGAAATTTCTACTGTTTCAACTATCTTCTATTATGAACTGAAACCCAATTGTAGACCTACTCTACAGCTAATGTACTTCAACAGTAGGGCTACTGTACTGAAAAAAAAAACAATGTTAGTAATAGCCAATATGAGTTCTTAGAAGCTCTATTGGAACCAAGTGGTGAATTGCATTCAATTGTAATATGCTCACCTTGCACTATAATTTTCTACAATATGTTATAAAATTTATTTCTTTTGACTCAAATCATATGTAGCTTAATTCCTGACACAATATTTTCTATGAATTAGAAGTTCATTGGAGAAACAGGCACATTCGAACTGAATTTCTTCTGAAATCTAATTCATACTATTACAGTCAGATATAACTCAATGAATAAGTAAAAAGAACTCGCTCTTAAGAACTAACTCAACCTTGAAACAGCTAGTAGTTCCAATTATTTTGTCATTTTAAATATGGAATTTCCATGGTTATTCTTATGTCTGTGTAATGCAGTTGGAGAGATGACTTTTGATCAACTAAGTGGACCTGAGAGTGTTTTGTTTTTTTATCACTTTTTTGAGTGTTGTGGGTCAGTTCTTTGTTTAACCTCATTTTTGTTGTTTTCGCATGTATATAGGAAGAACAACATGTCAACTTATGACTGAAACAGTATGGTTTTATATTTTCTACAAGTGTGTGGAGCTGAATGAGCATTTTCATATGTTTCAAATTCTTGTGTGTGTGTGAAACAATTGCTAACTAGCAAATTCCACATGCTTTACCAGAAATTTGTTTTAGTTCTTGCGCATGATTTCTCCATTACATTTACAGTTGTATAGATAAGAATTTTTTGTTACTTATGTAGTAGTATACTGAAAAGAATAAAAAAATACTTTCCAATAGAACACAATTCATTACAATTGGTTGCACATTGGCTATTGGAACCAATTGGAAAAATTTCCAGCTGGGAAGATCCAAAATTTTCCAGACCTCAATAATAATTAGCCAATTTATGTATTTACACACTTGTATAAGAAAGACACTACACTTTTGCTAAGTACCACACTTAGAGACAACTAAATGAAGTTCAAAATAAGGAGCGAATTAACAATACCGGACCCCTCCCCGATTTTTGTAATATTATGCATACTCACTAATTAAGGCCTCCTAATCACGAATTTGAAGTTAAAATTGGGGGTTCACATGTAGAAATTGCAAAATAAGGGGGTCCGTGATGGCAACCGACAATGCACAATTGCTCATTATTTATCGCAAGATTTTGCATTTCGAATACTTACGGAATGAAATATATATTCCGGACATTACTAAGATCGCAAAATTTTAACTATGCTTGCATAACCTAACCATGAATGGTTCGTGGGGCTACCAGTGCATGGTTTTACGACCTTAAATTTTAACTATGTTTGCTTAACCTAACCTTACCGAGAATAGTCAGTGGGGCTATCCGTGAATGGTTTTGGCTAATTGTGAAAACCAACCGATAAAAAATCTTATTTTCGTAGCACTTTAGCAGCAAACGTTCTTCATCGAAGATGCCATTTTCGTATCCTGCAATTTTACGATCGATTCATTGTTGCCAAACTTACCTGTAATCAAATCAGTCCACATGCTCTTCTACATTGTGATTGTCACTGTCACTGTCGTCATCCTCGATGCATTTCTGTGTGGATCGTCTGTACAACATTAACAACTTTTTTACTGTTCTCTTCCGCCATTCTTACACGATACATGCTCTCCAAGTATGAAATCAACAGTGTGGCAATGCTGTAGACAGCGTAACTAATTGCGAAAGTCAATTGTTCATATCAACAAATATGGTTCGCATACTTGTATACGGAGAATCATTGCGAGAATAGAAAAGCTTATTTTACAACTTCTACATATTAATAAACAATTTCTACACCTCACCCCAACATGTTAACCTTAGATAAATCATCCCAACTAATTATTTCGTGAGTATACGCAATAGCATAGAAGGGTCCGGTATTGTAAATTCTTGCTAAAAATAATGATATGGAAAACTGAACAGAGCTTGGGTGGGGCTTTTACATAATACTTGCCACATATTGACTAGTGATAAAGAAATAATTATTTCCTTTTAAGTATAAAAAAAATCATAAGCATAGGATAAATAATACATAATTATAGTAAAATTTAGTAATATGTACATTAATTGTAATATGTACCAAACACAACTAAAAAAATTGGCAAGAGAGAGGCAAATGCCAATAGCCACTTACTGTAGTAGATTTCTACATGAAAATCGTTCAAAGTATGACACCTTTTCCTAAAGTAATTAATATGCAATTTCTACTGTAATTATCAGTAATACTCAGTGTATCAAACAGAAGAATAGTTTGATAACAACAAATTTAAAATGTCTTGCTAGTCTTTTTCTTCTTTGTTCAAAAATATACTTTTAGTACGCTTCCACAAAAACATCGATTTTTCCCCAGAAAAAGTACATTCCCTGACTATTTCAGGATTTCTAGACTCGTAGACACCCTGATTCTCTACTGATAATTCCACAACATAAGTTGGAACAGTTTTTGCTAGTCTCTTACACAAACAGAAATTATAGAGTATTTATGAATCTTTAATTTCTGCTCATAATTCATATTCATAAAGAATCATTATGTACAGAGGCATCGCCTGAAGGGGGTTCACGGATCACACAAACCCCCAACTGAAAACTGAAAATTTTCAATTTGTTTTATTTTCTGCAGAATAAAACACTACACTTCAATATACTTATTTCATAAAGCAGCTATTTTCGTTCATAAAGTCTTCACAATGCTTAAAATTTCCCAATTTCCCCCGACTTTTGACAAGAAAAGCTCACCAGTTTAGGCAGCGAGAGCCCGGAACACCTCTGGCACAGTGAACTCCCTCTGCTGTATTCTTCCCATGTTCTAACTAGCTCGACTGAAGAAGTCAAAAAAAGCAAGGGGGAAAAATGGGCATCGGAGCACGTGCCCTTTTCAATGAACACTCAACAGATGGTAGCAACTGCTCGGAGAATGCCGATAGCAGCCGAGATGGGAGATATTTTATTTTTCGTTTCGTTTAGCTTCTGTATTGGGGAAAAGTAAGCAGTTGTCAAGATGTTATAATGCAAGCACTGTTGGCATCTATTGTTATAGTAATTCCTAAGATATTCAATGATTTAGCCTAATAGCCTATCTTTAATTTCCAATACACTTCTCCAAAAATTAAGGCCCCAAACTTCCTCAACAACATTACAAATAGTTGCCGCGCACCCAAAGCCTGGCATGGCAAAGGTTTTATGATTTAAAACACTATATCACCAAAATGAGCAGATTTACACTTAACATCGACATTTAAAATTGTTGCTTAATCCTTCAGATAATGTAGACAAGTCAAAAAGAAAGTAGGACTTGGAGCGAATTAAGAATATAGAGAATGTCTCCAATTTCATTAATTTTTGGAATACTAGCTAAATTTGGCCTACTAATCACGAATCTCTTGTTAAAATGCAGAGGGTCACGTGTGGAAATAGGGGGAAAAAGCCGATACAAGTTGATTTTTTTTCTTTCTTTTACAGTTGTTTCGTATTGTTTTAGGAACAAAATTTTAACTAAGCTTGCCTAACCTAACCTTACCGGAAATGGATTGTGGGGCTACCTGTCCATGGTTCATGGCAACATATAGGTATATACATGAGTGTACAATTTTTTCACGTGACCCTCGTATTTTAACAACAGATCTAGTGAGAAAATGGAAGGAAGCCAAGGAAATAGAGAAGAAAGGTGAAGAAGACACAATGAACTGGAATGGGGGACTGAAGTTAAATAAAGAATGGAAGATGATGTTCGAAAGAGTGGAAAGGACAAGAGAGAAAGAGGAGAGGAGAAGGAAGAAACATGAAGGGAAAAGAGCATGAGATTAAAAGTCCAGCCACATTCTATTGGGAAGTAATTGTGTTTAGCCTTTTAGGTGAAAGTAAAGTTGGCAAGTGAAAGTCACCTGCTAGAAAGTTCCAAACAACTTTCTAAATAGTCTGGAGGGAGTAATGTTTGTGTATATATAATACCCTGTTTTTGTATCTTGTTGCTTTTGTACTTGATACAGAGTCTGAAGAAGACCTTGCTAGAAGGTTGAAACGTTACGTTTAGTTTATGTTTTTAATAAAATAAATTACTGCCTTGGTCAGCATATTTAGTTTTTCATAATCATGGAAACAAGGCTTAATGGTGTTATAATCTATTATCTTCTGTCATAACGTTAATCAAATCTATCAGCATAGATTTTTGTAGCCTTGTTTAAAACTTGGTAAACAGTGATATGTTTTTGCGAGTCCTGACACAGAATAGTTGATAGTTGTTGGTAGTGTCAACTTGAAAACTTTCAGCTCATAATGTTTATTAAATTTGCTCACTATTTTTCTCGTCAGAAGCTCTAGACAAATACGGAGATAATCTTGTTAGTTGGCTAGTGTAGAGCACTATAAAAATTTTGCCTTTTTGTATGCTTAATTAATCAGTTGTCCACATTTACAGTTTTCTTCTCTGTGATTCTGATCAACAAATTGGTTCTGAATGTGTTTGTATTACCCCAGGTCTTGGGGGGGGGGGGGGGGAGGTAACATTTTCTGTGAATTTAGGCTGGGTGTGAACACATGGGAGGGGCGGTAAAATTTTCTATGAATTTAGGCTGGGTGTGAAAACACCCAATATGGCGGACAGACGTTGACTAGTGTTGTAGGTATGCAGTGTTTCCAACCTTCTTCACCAAAAAATACCTAGTATCGTGTTAGTCACGTGTGCAAATTGTACATTATGCACGGGTAGCTGACGGATAGCCCCACGAACCATATGGCCCCACAAACAATTTCCGATAAGGTTAGGTTTGGTTAGGTTAGGAAAGCATGGTTAAAAAAAGGGGGGTTGGAAACACTGACAGGGGGTTAAGTCATCAAACGTATGCAGCATCCGGTTCACGTAGTGAAAGCAATGGCACTTGTGCGTCGGTGAGATATTTCTTTTGAAAAATACATGATTTCCCGGTCAAATAGATTCCACGATGAAAGATAATACCTCAACGAACGTTGGAAACCTTAGAGAAACTCATTTCCGTAAGTAGTTTTTTCTGTAAAAATGAAGAAATGTGTCTCCGATATAACGAACTGTTACCCAACAATTTACTCCACGCAATGCCACTGATTATGTAGACAACCCAATAAGTTACCTTCTTCACAGCTTCTCTCTTCTTCTCCTTCTTGTCATTATTAAGTTCAGATTTCAGTTCAAATATTTCACCTTTCTTGGTGGTTGTGAAGTACTTGGAATCAGTCATTGCTGAGCCTGTAAAAGAAATTATGGTAATTATCCACACAATGTCAATGTCAAAACCTACGTGCACTGTTAGTCGCCCATGGACTCAAAGACCAGGGGGGTTTCAATGACAAACCCCCTCCCCTTCCTAGTGGCTCGAGAATCTGACCAAACACTGAACACTAAATCGTGGTGTACACACAAGTTCAGAAACTCGGCTAGGCAGACTGAAGCTGTTGACAAAATATCACTGATAAATGGCCACGTTAAAACCATACACCCAAAACTAGAGACTGTGGGCGACCAACGCAGGGTTACAGGACTAGATCTACAGTTTAAAATGGAATCCGAACTACTTATGTGCCTCTACCAGGTATCGAACCAAAGACCTCTTGACATGATTCCAAGGAAAAACCGGTGGTACTAGAGAGACTTACGAGATTACACTATACTTTCTGAAGATTAACTATTTCAAGTTTCTTCTACAAACTACATTCACTAGCATACACTGTATTTTACTATTATTATTTTGTATATTGCATAGTGTTTTACAATCATTGAATTATATTGGGACCTAATGAAAAGCAAAAGAGTTTAACTTTAAAATTTATACTCCCTTTTTCTGGATTCATGATACGGATCGTTCGCTTACATATCAGTATACATCGAACAATAATAATTGCAAATTAACGACCAAAATACAGAGATGAAACTAACAGCATATACTAAAGAAATTAATAACATTCACGCATGCGTTATATTTTATGCCTCATTATCATATACAAATACATACGTCAAACGCAAAAGCATTCGTACAAATTTACAATACACAAAAAAATCATGTAATTGCTTGTTAGATTTGACTACAACACACCCACCGCTATGTGTCAAGTATGCTTCCTCGTCGCCAGTAGATGTGATATTTTTCCTCTTTCCTCTCGGCTCTGTGTGACCTTGGGGTATATGATGGTGCAGTATCCCGAAAGGTCGGGAAATTATTTGATACTGTCTCTGCTGCCACGTTCTTTTTCTGCTGTAACCTCAAAAGAGACATGCGCGTGGCAGCAGACTCGGTCTTTGTTTTATCGTGACTTCATCATGCTATGTATGCAATGGGCGCCATTCACCGGATGTTTACATTTCTGTGCTTCCTTGGCGCTGGCGGGGACTGCACTTCCGGTTTTGAAAAGAATAACATTGAATTTAATGGTGTAAAGGCAGTGTCTTCGGAAAAAGCAACAATATTTTTATGGATTTCGGTTTCAACATGAGATAAAGAACAAACAATTGTTCTCGGGTATCTATGCGTGGGAGTAGGCTCTGCAGTCGGCACTTCATCAAATCAAATGGAAATATTTTACATGTTTCGAAAATTATTATTGTCTAACGCAAATGTGTTGATTAAATTAAAAAGTTGGAACTATTTATGATCATATTATAACACATTTGCCCTTTGGTTGTTGATAAGCGGCAAGCGCTCTCTCCTTGTGCGTCGGTAGGTCAGTCGACCCATCCTCCCCCCCACCCCCTCTCTGGAAATTGGCATCCTTCATTTCGAGTTGCAAAAAAGCAGGACGTTTGTTATTTTTATTGTTAATAACAGAAATAAAGTTAACTTGGTTTGTATTCGAACAGAGTAATCAATGTAAAATATGCATTAGATCGAAAAATGAGTGAAAATGCAGGAACCAAAACATTTTTTTATATTCTACAATTTAATTCAAAGAATAAATGGTTCCACAGTTTTCAGAATTCGAAAAATTATAATTTTTAGATGAGGTCACACAATATAAACTTTGTGAGTATTTTCTCTAACTTCTAAAGTCCTTTCCTGAACGACACTTGCAAAAGTTAATAACAAACTACAATATGTGTGTATTTCAGTATAGCAGTGGCCTTTCGGGGGGGGGGTTACGGGGGTTTAAACCCACCTTGACCTTGTGAAATATTATGGAAAATGCTGCGGGAAAAATTCAAAATGGCCAATTTGTCACAGTCAAAGATCTGCGACAATACTATCACTATTACTACTGTTACTACTACAACTACCACTAATAATAATAATAATAAATAATTTTAATTATTAGTTCCATGCAGCACGGAGAAAAGCACTGCATTCCAAACACACGCGTCTCTCAGAGTGAATGCCTTGAAAATAAACACGAATTGTTGAAAATAAAATATAAGGGTAACTATGATTTAAAAGAGAAAAAAAGTTGTTTTCTATCTCAGTTGCAACAATGTTCAATACACTGGCGTACGCAGGATTTTTTTTCGGGAGGGGCTAGAATAGTAAATGTGGATAGTACATGACTTCGTTTTGGAGTGCAGGATGCAAAAAAATATTTCGTATTTTTGGAGCTTTTCAGTCTATTAAAATTGTATTCAAAGACAAAAATGGTAATCGGGACTCACTTTAAAAGAGGTTTCAAATTTACACATTTTGATTTTAAAGTTCTTAACGGATTTTTATCTGAAAATTCTGATTTTCTCAAAATTTAGGTAGGAGCTGTAACCCCATCAACCATCCCTCTACGTACGCCAGTGTTCAATGAACATGTATTTTCTTTGTATGAACAATGAGAATTAACTAATGAAAGTTCTTGGTTCGTTGTAAGCGGCTAATATATAGACAAAGGCTAGGCGGACAATATTACAGTCATCAGTCCGCCTTCTCATTGTTTACCGCAGAACGTTTGAATGTATCTCTTTAAAATGTCGCACCTTGTTGACTAGACAATTATTCAAATAACAATAAGCTTAACTATTGTAAAATGTCTTGTTGGTAAGAACAGCGAGACAATCCAGATGTGAATTATCGGGGACATTTATGCGAAATCGAAACCGTATTTCCCTCGTGGTTGTCAGACGCTCTACCGACCAGACCACCGCAGCTCCTTGGATGAGTTTCATACTATGAGTATTTCAATTATTTTAAAATATTTTCTTGTTTTTGTGGATTTTCTTCATACTTAAAATGTCTCACCTCGTTGACCAGACAATTATTTCGTAACAAAGAAATAAAAAAATGCTCCCAGAATTTGATATAACTAGAATGACTAGAAAGTAATTTCGTTCTATTGCTTTCATAAATACTATATATATGTAGATCTCTAAGACTTAATAGTCGTAGTGGTATTAGTAGTAATTCAGATAAATCATTATAAGTATTATTAATTAATTATGAGTATTATTAATTAATTATGAGTATTATTATTTAATTAATAAGACGATGGTAGTGTGAATTTGGAGAAAGTTTTAGAAATAAACCCCCCTTGATAAAATCCTGCGTACGCTACTGCAGTATAGTAACTATGAAATGTAAAATTATTAATGGAAAATAGTTGTGCTGGATATTTACTCGGGATCGAATAGGATGATAATAATAAACAAATAACAACAATAATATAATAATTAAATTCGAATAAAATGTATTTAACTCTTTCACTGCGGAATTCTCTGGCACACAATATCCCTTGACTGCGTAATTAAATTTGAAAATATATTTTTTTTATAAACAAATAGTTTTCACAATTACATTGCATTATATATGAGAGAGAACTTACAAAAGTCATTCCTTGCACTTGAAAACCATTCTGTAGTCCCTGGTGGTATGATATTTTGAAATTTTGAAAAAACAACATTTTTTTAGAAACAACAATTTTACAAACATTTTTTTAGAGACAATAATTTTACACAATTACATTGCAAAATATGTTATAGAGAACTTACAAAAGTCATTCCTTGCACTGGCAAACCATTCTGTAAGTATACCCTGGTGGTATGATATTTTGAAAAATTTTGAAATTTTGAAAAAAAAACAAAAAACATCTGTTCCATGATGTTACGGACGGAGGTACAAATTCTTCATCAGACACTAAACAATCACTGTCACCACTTGAAGTCTCATAAAAACTGTCGCTATTATCGTCACAACTTAATTCACCTTCTGATTCTGAGTCGGCAAATAACAGTTGAGTAACATCATTATCAGACAAGTGTTGACGACTTGACGAAGTCATGTTGTTTATATTCGAACATGCATTTGAAACTGACATGTCAGAGAAACTCAACGCTCGTATGTCAAAGAATTCTAAACGGAGGCGTAATTAGTGACATCATACGGATAAAAACAAAACTACAAGTTCAAATAGTTCCAAATACTATCAACAGATGTCAGAAGGCTACTAAAAGCGACGTACTGCAGAAATGCGACACCCGCAGCGAGTGGAAGTACGAAGTCGCAATAATGCGACTTCCGCAGAGCAAGGCACCTGTCGTGCTGTGCATAAATGCGACGACCGCAGCGAAAGAGTTAATTAGGCATTAGTGTATAACAATAATTTTAACCTTAGTAATTACTATTATTTATTTTACTGTTGTGATCGAAGTATTTCAATGTTTATAATTAATGGAAGCTTCATTTCAACCTGGAGAATTCTTTCCAAACCAAACTAATGGTAGAAGATCAACATTGCCTTGAAAAATATTAGTATTGTGGCTAATATCTGCATCCAAACGATCGAGAAATTGCCAATTTTTTCTAGGTACCTTTGTTTCTCTACATCACTCAAAAATTCCAAGTGATGAGTGATCCATTTTGTTTCCGACCTTTTATAAGAAAATAAGCTCGGTGACGATCTGTATTCCACTTGTTTACATGGGAAAATTCGCCAAACCGGAAGTTCTTTCCCCGCCATCAATAATCGAATTGTCTGATCTATCATTTTTTGTTTACTCAGGAATCACCCCCATTATGTCTGTAACACATACTGTGAAGTTTTATTTAGCGATTACTTACACAAAAATGTTTTAAGGTTAGGTCCATTAGCATTCTTCTAATAATATACCTAAATGCTCTCGTAGTTAGGTTAGGTTCTGTTAGCATTAAAATAATATCGCTAAATGCTTTCTAAAAAAGTTCTAAATTACCTGCCCAACGGCGAAAGAAACGGTAGGCGAATTGTCCATCACCATTTTAATTCGACCTGTATTACATACACATTGTGATGACATTGAATTGGAATAATGACGTCAATAAGCAGAGAACAATGCCTGCTTCGAACCAACATAATTAGTTTCATTCCTTAAAACAACACAGGATGTAGAATAAAAAAGTAATTAAAATGGAGGTGAACAATTTGCCTACCGTTATCTTTGCCGTTGACTACATTCATTCCAATGATATATATCATTGATTCATTCCCACTAGTCACAAACTTGCATTTTTCTTGTCTTCCAATTACGTGGCAAGAGCAAAATTGACGCTCATTCTTACTGCTGACACGCAAATTATTTCCTGAGATCGGAATAGGGACGAACAGAAAAGTTATTTTGCTTTAGTTACAGTGTACCCCAAATATGTATCCTAGCAGACATTCAAGCACTTCACTTTCCGTCCCTATTCCAATTATTTCCTGAGATCGGAATAGGTGTTAACACTGGTGTTAAATAGTATACATAATAGACCGTAAAGACTTATCATAGATAATCAGAATGGAAGGCTCAAATGATCTTCATGCAGCTTCGTATTTTCATTCTGAAAACGCTGGTGTTAATGGCATGAATTCCATTATTTCACTCGCATTCTACATTGAAGTAGATAATTCTCAGATAATAACCCATCAAGAACGTCCAGGTCAAGAAGTTATTTCAGCCCAAGGCAAGGATAATTCTCTTAAATCTTCGAACGTAAGAATCTCGGCTCAGAACTTCAACGATCATCAGTGGCGTAGCGTTACGCCCGGCGTTCCCTGATTTAAAATTTCAAAAATACGTAAATGCTGCAAATATAAAGTAAATCTTGACTAATTTCATATATGTTTGACCTTCATGGCATTATAATAGCTATTTTTCGCGATCCGCTTGCAACGCTCCACTAACAACACTCGTTCCAGCATTTTTTTTCAATGCCATTCCTGCCTGGACGCCGGGCAGGTTCGGCGTAAAGAACTCTATATTCCTTGCTGCCTGTCTGGAGGGAAAGCGTGGACAGGCTTGGATCTCTACAGCACGCGCGCATATGCTCTCTCGTACGCCAGCGTATGGAGCAGAGGGCTACGTGATTGGTTCATGTGACCCTTCCTGCCTTCTGAAGCAGACGACAGCGGTAGAATTCCTACCTAGTTCTTCGCGCTTGTGCCACTTGTGGTATGTGATGCTACAATACGCAATATTGACTGACGTAACTTTACCAAACTCAAATATACCATTTCTTAATGACCATTGCATTGTATAATTTATCGCACGAACAGCGATGTGTATAGACGGTGTTAAAGGCGGAGCATGCGCACTCGTCTGGTCCCCCTCGAACATCCGGTTACGCTTACGATGCTATGGACGTTAATATGAAAGGGCAAAATGGAGATTCTTTTACAAGGAAATAGGGTGTCAGGTGTGTACATATGGTTGCACAGTTCGATCGGGAACAAATTTATTGAGTCAAGTATCACTTCGTAGGTTTCCGAAGGACGTAGAGAGACGAAACCTGTTGATGCAAGCAGAACGAGGAAGGATTGGTATCCGGAAAGGATTTTTACGACTTGCATTTTGTTACAAGCATGTTGATAGTTTATCTGCGTATTGTGTTGTGGTGATAATCACGCCTCTTAGTGCGGTTTCAAACCGAAGCGACACGCGACAGCAGTGGTTCGTACCGAAGTGACAAGCTACACAGGCCCATTAAGTCTATAAATAAGCATCAAGTCTCAGGCGACACAATACACGCCATTGGAAATCTGAGCGACACGTGCAGCTTCGGTTCGAAAAATTTCATTGATCCTGAGGATTCACTTTATTTTAAGTGGCACGGAGATTACACACCGAAGGGACAAGCAACAGCCAGTAGATGTATTTACAATAGGATGAGCGCCACTTACAAGTGTAGAAAAGGAGAGGCTATTTGATTGAATAATCCGATTTGCTTACACTTAAAACAATGCCAAGAGGGGCCTATACCCCAATTCTTCCAGTGTGATATGCTCTTAATTTTAAGAATTTTGAATTCTAGTGTAGAAAGGGTGAAAGCCTCTCAGACAGATTTGCTTATACTTAAAACTATGCCAAGTTCCCATATGATCTTATTGCTTATAGTGTGTTTTTCTGTCAAAATCCCAGGAATTGAATTCTAGTGTAGAAATGGTGATCCCCCCCCTCAGATTGATTCTGCCATGCATATTAATATAAAGCTTATAGCTACTGGGTTCTGAGGCCCAGTGGAGTGTGGTGCATAGCCCCATGGTTTTTATTGCCTTGCAATCAGGAGGCCTCTGGGTTTGAATCCTGATAAAATGTGAAGCCTCTCCTGATGGCAAAATGTTAATATTGTTGCTTTGTAATCGGGAGGCTTCTGGGTTTGAATCCTAATAAAATGTGAAGCCTCTCCTGATGGCAAAATGTTAATATTGTTGTCTTGTAAACAAGGGGCTCTGGGTTCGAGTCCTGATAGATTGAAATATGTGTGGCAAAATAATATCTCCACACCTGAGATTTTGAGAATAATTATTCCTAGTTGATATACAACTCCCAGATCTGAAAACCTGGTAAAAAGTGTTTTACAACAATATATTGTACAAAAACTGAATTTCTCAGTTTTCTTATTTTTTCATGTTTTATAACCACCCGCTCAGCCATACAATAGGGGAAAAGCGGGCAAACATAATTAATTGTTTGCATGTCTTGCCGGCACGCAAGAGATAAAATCTACACGCTAGAAGGGAGCATTAATGATTTTTCTGTACGATCCACTGAAGGGGCCATTAATCTTTCTGTGTGACATGTAAAAATGTAACAAAGATTGAGATAAAGATACACATTTTCTGTGCAACATGTAAAAGTGTAACAAAGATTATTGAGATAAAAATACATATTTTCACACAGTGGCAATGAACTGCACCCCCTTCATGCTGAAAGCAATTCTATTCTGATAATATGAGCCTAGGCAAAGACTTAGAAAATATTATGGCAGTTCAAAATCCAATTTTGTCTGTATTAAGGTCTCAGAACCTAGTAAAATGTGGGCATATTCCATATTGAGAAGTTTTAAATATTGTTGCATTGTAATCAGGGGCTTTGGGTTCGAGTCCTGATAAAATATGAGATTGAAATATATGTGGCAAAATAATATCTTCATATGTGAGATTTTGAGAATAATTATTGCTAGTTGATAGCCCCCAGATCTGAAACCTGGTAAAAGTGTTATACAACAGCATAAAAAAGCAAAATTATTTTATATTTCGGGATCACCCGAGCCTAGGTTTTGCTGTTGTTTGGGTATAAAAGCACCAGCTCAGCCATTAACTGCTGTTATAATTGTTTTGACATATTGTCCATAGTTCTGTTTTTTCGGACCAGGAAATTGTATATAATAAACAACAACAAAAATGCCAAGTCAAAAATATTGCAATCAGTGTAATAAAAATATATCTAGTTCTCATTGGGCTAGGCACTGGCATATTTGCAACCGTAAGAAAAGCAGAAAGGCCACAAAAATGTGCCCAAGATGCCATAAAATATTAAGCAAGGCATATTACAAATGGCATAGGTGTAATTCTTATGTACAGTCATCAGCATTGCCCCCGCAGCCATCTACTTCTGGTCTGAAAAGAAAGCATGAAGCACCTCTTAATGCCAGAGCAGCAAAGCAGCCACGCCATGAACCTATCCGTAGCAGTTTTAACGGCCAATTAAGGGATCACCGTTTTGTATCAGAGCCAAGATGTGGCATTGAGAATTTCTTGAAGAGTATAAATTCTAATCTCCAGGCAATTCTAAATGCACATCTTGGCTCTTATAAGCTCTCCCTCAAATTGTATACACAATATAAGAAACCAAATGGCACAAAATTTATACACCCCCACGTAACAGAAACTGTACCGGTATATTCAAATGCAAATTCAGACAAAATAATAAGCAGATTGATGGATCAACTGAATATCAAACACTCTGAATTTGCGGCAAAAGAGTCCGGATGGAGCCTATGCGGTTCATCACACAAGTTATATGTTAATATTTCTGAATTCAGCCCATTACAAGGTTCCACTTATCTGCAATTACCTGCCAATATCAAAAACAAAAGAGCCGTGGTTAATATAAAAAATGCCGACCAGAAATGCTTTTTGTGGTGTATATTAGCTGCTTTGTATCCAGTTTCAAGGGATCCTCAGAGAATAACTTATTACAAACAACATGAACATGATTTTGACGATGCAATGGAGGGTTTAGAATATCCAATGTCTGTTCAGAATATTGATAAATTTGAAAAAAGGGCCAGGCACATCGATGGCAAACAATTATCTATTAATGTATTTATTTGTTCCACTGGCAATTGCTCCATAGAACCTCTCAGAATCAGTACATTTGATGATGATTCTGCTGTTCCGATTGATCTGCTCTTAATTGAAGGGGATGGCACATATCATTACACTCTGATAAAAAATCTTGAAGCTTTAGTTAGAATACAACTAGACAAAACTCATACAATATTCAAGTTGTGCAGAAGATGTTTAACTGTATTTGATGGTCAAAAAATGGTGAAGGGGGTTCGGGAAGTGAATGCAGAAATTGCCAAAAACAAGTTAATTGAGCATCTGAAATACTGTGGCAACCATAAACCTGTTCATATGGTGATGCCCAATCCAAGTGAAAATTGCAAATTCAAAAAGAATGAAGCCTTGTTGGAACACCCTGCATATATTGTCTGTGATTTTGAATCGAACGTCGAACCTAATGCATCCTGCAATCCAGATCCCGAAGAATCTTCAAGTACACCATACCAGCTACATGAACCTTCCAGCTTTTGTTATGTGGTTGTACAGGATGGTGTTGTTACTAAAAAAGATTCATACATGGGACCAGATGCCATCAAAATATTTGCACATAGAATAGAAAATGTGTGCCGTGACATAGCATATAACATCTTATTAAAATCAAAACCCATGTTGCCTTTAACAGAGAAACAGATTGAAGATTTCAACAATGCAGAAAAATGCCCGGTATGTGATTCTGAATTTTCAGATACAAATATCAAGGTACATCACCATTCTCATACAGATGGTCGATATAAACAGGCCCTGTGTAATAGCTGTAATATTAAGATCAAGAGACCAAGATTTGTCCCCATATTTTGCCATGGAGCATCCAATTATGATTTCCATCATCTGATCAGGTACGAGGGGTTTGACAAGCAGAATTTAAATATTTTAGCTGAAAATGATGAGAAATATATATCTATTAGCAAGATAATTAAAGTTGATGGTGTTCCTATTCACATAAGATTTCTTGATTCTTACAGATTTTTATCTGCTGGCCTGGCCACACTGGCAAATCAATTATCTGATGATCAATTCAAAATCACAAGTGCATTGTTTCCAAATCAGGACCTGAAATTAATTAGGCGGAAGGGTGTATATCCATATGACTATGTTACAGATTTTTCTAAATTTGATGAGTGTTCCCTGCCACCACAAGAAGAGTTTTACAGCAGAATCAGAGGATCTGGAATCACTGATGATGATTATCACCATGCCCAATTGATGTGGAACAATTTAAAATGCAAGACATTTGGTGATTATCACATGGCATATTTGAAACTTGATGTGACCCTCTTAGCTGATATACTGCAGGCATTCAGAAAATCTTCCATGCAAAATTATGAACTGGACCCAGTGTATTTTTACAGTGCCCCGGGCCTAGCATGGGCCGCAACGTTTTTGAATACCAAAAAGCAATTGGATCTGATCCACGATCAAGATATGTATCTGTTTATGGAGAAATGTATAAGAGGGGGGATGGTGCAATGTTCCCAAAGATATGCCAGAGCAAATAACAAGCATATTATGCTGCCTGATTATGATCCAGCACGGCCATCAAATTATATAGTGTATGTAGATGCAAACAGCCTCTATGGTCATGCTATGATGGATAAATTGCCATATGCAGGGCTTGAATGGGTTGAAGATTTCAATATTGAAGATCTTAAGAATTTTGATGACAGTGAATATGGCCTCTTCTTAGAGGTTGATCTGATAATTCCAGATTATTTGCACAAGAAATTTTCTGATCTGCCCCCAATTCCCGAGGTTCAGTGCTCACCTGGCTCTAAACAGAAGAAGCTCATGATGACTCTGGAGCCGAAACAGGGATATGTCACATATTACAAAAACCTCCAGTTCCTGATGAAGCATGGTGTTCAAGTGACCAAAGTTAGAAAAGTTTTGAGGTTCAGGCACTCAGAATGGTTGAAACCATACATTGATACAAATACAGAGCTTCGAACATCTGCAAAGAGCCAATTTGATAAGGGCTTGTTTAAATTGATGGTGAATTCAGTGTATGGCAAAACAATTGAAAATGTCAGGAAACATACCGATGTTAAAATAATTACTGACCCCAGCCGGAGCAAAAAATTGGTTGCAAAGCCCAACTTCAATTACAGAAGAATTTATGATGAGCACATGGCACTTTTCAACATGATGAAAACAAAGATCAAATTTGATAAACCTATTTATGTAGGGGCTGTGATATTGGAATTGTCCAAATTACATATGTTAATATTGTATTATGATGTGCTGAAACCTTTTTATGGTGATCGTGTAAAATTATTGTACATGGACACGGATAGTTTTATTCTTGATATTCAAACAGAAGATGTTTATCAAGATATGTCACAGCCTGAATTGTTTCAATACTTTGATACCAGTGAACATACAAAGATTCAACACCACCACAACAAAAAGGTGCCTGGCAAGTTAAAAGATGAGACACTTGGTGATGTTATTGTGGAATTTGCTGGGTTAAGTGCCAAGGTGTACAGTTTTAAAACATGTAGTGGTGTTGCTGCCAAAAAGGCCAAGGGCGTTGGCAAAGTAACTGTGGAAAAAGATCTTGAATTTGAAGATTATAAAAATTGCATCAAATCCCAGAATTCAATCAAAACATCAGAAAATAGAATTCAGAGTGAGGATCACTTGCTGACTAGCAATATTGTAAGAAAAGTGGCCCTGGACCCACATGATGATAAGAGATGCATTTTATCATGTGCATACATACTTTACCTTGGGGGCATTGTAATTTGAAAAGTGGCAAACAATGCCCAATTACAGAGCATGATTTGAAATAAATAAACATGCCTATGAACTTATTTGGGTTCAAAAAACAGGCTATTATGGACCTGCCGACACCACAAGCCTCTCCTGATATGCTGTCTAAACTGAGTGGCTTGTTAATTATTCATCTGAACAGCATACTTACAGATGTTGATGATGAAACAGGCAAAATATTGTACATATTTAACAATAATTTAAATCATTACCAATTACCTGTAGGTGGGCAATTGCAATTTATTACAACCCCTGAGGGTGATGTCAAGATTTCAGTAGGGAGAAATATTTATAGAATTAAGCACTCAAACATGATTTCTGGCACTGTTTATACTGTTTCTGCTGGTGACTGCTTATATATTGAGGTCCCTGGATCATATGACAAGCTTATACCCTTTTTTATAGAATTAAGAATCAGATACTCTATAATAAATAACCATTAAAACAAAAATGCCTAATGATATATTTGGCCATACAAGGCATGAAGATCACAGTGATGAGATTCTGATGCTTGATGTCAGAGTCAAGAAATTAAGAAGTGATTTACAAGCTTTACAAACCACACTCAATGCCAGTCTTCAATTAGAAATTACAAATTTGCAATCACAATGCATGGACCCTCTTCTTAAAATTGATTCTGAACTCAAAGTGCTGCTTCAGAAATATACTGATCTGGCAACATTAGATAATTTTCAAAGTTTGGAAGAAGCTGTAGCAGCTCTTCAAGCCAAATTTAAGACCCAGGCTACCAACTCCGAGCAATTGAAACAACAATTAGAAGAGCAGATAAATAATGTCCAGGTACAGCTCCAAACAATTGTCAAAAGCATAAAATCACAAGAAGATTTTGATCTAGTGATTTCCACTCTGAAAGAACAGATTCAGTCACTCCAGATACCTAATCTGGACCCTCTGAACAATGCCATAGCCGAGGTTAAAGAAAAAATTGAGACACTTGAAAATTTTATGAACAATTTGCCATCTTCTGATGCTTTGAGTGCAATAACTCGGAGTGTAGCAAATATTAAGCTGCAACTTGAAACATATGAAGATTTTGGAAAAATTCAAAGTACCATAACCCATCTTGAAGGTACAATAGCAGCAGTGCAAAGTGATTTGGCAAATGTACAAGAAACTCTAGAATCTCGCCTGCCCGGTATTGTAGACACACTTGTCAGTGTCCAGGAACAGATCACAAAGCTTGAAAACCTCAACACTGAATCTGAACTATCTCATTTTCATCATTTGATCGATGATATTCAAACAAAACTTGAAATTTTACAACAATCCACACCCACTCAGGCAGATATAGCCCTGCTCCAAAATGCTATGCAAAATGTGGCTGATGCTTCTGAATTAAACAATATAAAATTGGCACTTGAATCTTTGCAAAATACTGTATCAAATCTCCCGACATCACAGGAACTTAAAAATATTAAGAGGGCAGTGAATAGGATATTGAAATCAGAAGATATCAAGAATATCCAGACAGAGATCAAACAACTCACTCAGACAGTGGCCACTCTACCAACCAATCAACATATTAATGAACTGCATGCCCTGTTTGAGGATATCAGAAGACAGGTCCATGATCTTACTGCTCAAAATTCAAAATTGGCAGTTGTTGAAAATTTGCAACAAATTGTAGCCAATATCAAGCAACAGCTAGGGACCATGGAATCCAATCAAGCAAATGCTCTGTCTGTTTTTGCCACCCAGCTTCAAGAGATTGTGCAACAATACAAGAAACTTATTGTGGACATAAAAATCAAGCCAGGCCATGATGATGTTGTTAGGACCATCAATGAGCACCTTGAATCTGTAACAAGCAGATTGCTCACAGCAGAAAAAGAAATAACAGGCATAATCGAGAATCCAAAACATACAGTAATTCTTGAATTGTACAGCATCCCCAACAAAGAATATGATTCTCCATTTACACCAGGTGGCAAAATATATATGCTGTCCCCTGCACAATTTTATTACCAGTTTTTTGTTGGGGGCACATTGAGACCAATCAAGATCAAATATTGGCATCAGCCACAGGCACACCACTACCCCACCTTATCAATAACAAATGCTGAGAACAAAGTAAAAATCACCAGTGTAGAGTTAGAGAATTTTACAGATCCCAATACATTAGAAACAGCCTATACTGAAGATGATGGATCTCTGGAATTTAAAATACATATTGGAGACAAATTATATTTAGAAAATCCTGCAGTCTCAGCTGCTGAACACCCCATAGTTGCAATATTCTTGTTTTCATATTATGTCTAGACAAATTATTGTTGATGAATTACACAGACAAGCCCGACATAATTATAAGAGACTCCCAGTAGTCACAAAGGGCATAGATGATTTATGGCAGAGCGACTTGATTGAAATGGCAAGTGGACAGTTGAAAAACTTAGACAAAATCAACAAGGGCTACAAGTATCTACTCACTATCATAGACACATTTTCAAAATTTGCCTGGGCTGTGCCACTCAAATCCAAGACTGGAAAATGTGTTACAGAAGCCATCAGGACAATCATCAATCATTCAGGAAGATCACCCCGCTATTTGCAAACAGATAATGGCAAAGAATTTTATAATTCAGTGTTTCAACAATTTATTAAAAGCCAGGCAATAAAACATTATTCGAGTTACAGTGATCTCAAGGCCTCGATTGTAGAGAGATTCAACAGAACCTTAAAAAATCTTATGTATAAACAATTTACCCTCCAAGGTAATTATAAATAGATTAATATTCTTCCAGAACTTCTACATAAATATAACAACTCGGTCCATTCCACAATCAACATGAAACCCTCTGAGGTAACTTCATCTGATGAGCAAAAATTGATCAGGACAGTTTATTATCCTAGATACCAGCCAACAACAAGAAAGGCCAAATACAGGGTGGGCGATCAAGTAAGAATCAGCAAATATAAGCACTTATTCAAAAGAGGCTTTACAAGAAACTGGAGCACTGAATTATTTACAGTGGTTCAAGTTAAACCCGGGACCCTTAACACATATATAATAAAAGATCACCGAGGAGAAATTCTCAAAGGCCGATTCTATGAACAAGAACTCAGCAAAACTAAACAGCCCGACACATATCTCATAGAAAAAATTATCCGCAGAAAAGGCAACAAGTTATTTGTCAAATGGCTGGGTCATCCGGAAAACAGCTGGATCGATGCAGACAAAATAATAATATGAGCACCTGGGATGTTATAAAAAGGCTGCCAGAACCTGAACAGCAGAATAAGAGAAATGGCAACTTGCTGCCCGATAATATTAGATGTCTTATTGTTGGGCCATCGGCTTGTGGTAAAACTACACTAATGGTTGATAATTTTTTATTGGCACCCAACTGGTTAGACTGGAAAAACAGGCACTTGTATATCTTCTCTAAGAGCTTGGAACAATTAAAATATCAGCAGCTGATGAAACTATATGATGGATTGGATATTGCCACTTTTGAACCAGATGTTCATGTTGTGGCCGCGGTGGCTCAGTCGGTAACGCGTCTGACTACCATGCTAAAGGTCCCGGGTTCGATCCCCGGCCGGTTCAAATCCGGGAACTTTTCTAACGATGGAAGCGGCCCCGGCGCCCACCCAGCGTCGAATAACATGGGTACCTGGGGAAACCTGGGGGGTAAAGGCGGTCAGGGGCGTGGTGCTGATCACATCACCCCCACTCACGACCGGATCAAGAAAGTGTGGGGCGTTACCCCCACACCACCTATACGCCTTCATGGCGTGGTGCTAAGCACAGGGGAACACTTTACTTTACTTTACTTTGAACCAGATGTTAAACCACTTCATGAATGTCTCGATAATTCTGTTGTTGTGTTTGATGACATTATACTGGATAATCAAAACAAGGTTAGAAATTTCTTTACACAGGGGCGGCACAAAAACATTGATTGCTTCTACCTGGCACAGACTTTTTCTAAAATACCGAAGCAGCTGATCCGGGACAACAGCAATTTTATATGTGTGTTTCATCAAGATCATACCAACCTCAAACACATACATGATGAATATGTAGGTGGGGACTTGAGCTACAATGATTTTTCCAAGTTTTGCAGCAGGTGCTGGAACCAGGACAGTTATGGGTTTGTCACAATTGATATGACAAGAACACCCAATAGCGGCAAATACAGAAATAAAATCAACGATTTTCTAGACGTTGAGACATAAATAAATAACCATGAAAAGGCCAATCATTGATGATCTTAAGTTAAGAGATTATCTTGTAAAAAGATTTAAGGGATGGAAATCAGAAAACCGGGGAATTTATGAAAAACACAAACAAGCAGAACAGCCTGTCATTGATGCTATTAATAATTTAGGTAAGAATATCAAAACTGTTACAGAGCAAAATCAAGATTTGATCACGGAGCTTGTACTTGTAGCTGCAAGGAACATATTAGATTATCCATTCACCCCACTTTCCAGTATTCATACACCTAGTCCTGTTGCTCCTAGAAGAATTGAAGCTACACAGGATCCTATTGAATTGGGTCTTCTTGCTCAAAAATATTTAACCACACCTAAAGACAACAAAGATGAGGTGTTTGGCTTATATGCTGACACAGAGCTTGATGGTAGCATCATACATAGAATTGGCAATTTCAGAGTAACTTTTATGGGAGATGATCTTATTGTATATTCAGAATCTCGTCTCGGAGAAAAAGGTGCTTTTGTTAAGTACCCCGGAACACCTGGATTGTGGGAACTGATGACTAGGAAGAGACCTGGCAGCTATACAGATCAAGATTATGAGCACTACAAAGAAATATTAATAAAATCAGATGTTCTATACCAGAACAATGATCCCACACAAAAAAGAGTCAAGTCTAGCAGTGGGGCAAAATACAACAATTTAATCAAGCCCATATGGTCACAGATCAAGACAGGCAGTGGAATCAAACAATACAACACCCTGCCTAAAGAATTTGTGTGGGTTGATGATGTCAGGAAACTTGTGGATAGGTTATTGGTGATAGCTGGGGAGGAAAATGCTGGGAACCACAATTTTTACAATGAAAAGGTTGGAATTATGGACATGATAAGCACAAAATTGTCTAATTTTATAGTGAATGACCCTAAGGGGATTGGATATCTCATAAAAATTATTAATACTCTACCACCTAAATTTTGGAATGTCTCTGAGGGTCGGGGCCTGGTTAATGACATTATAAACAAGCTGCCATTTGAACTACACATTCCAGGCTATCAGTATTGTGGTCCCGGTACAAAATTGGACCATAGATTAAACAGAGGTGATCCTGGTGTAAATCCCCTAGATGCTGCTTGTAGAGACCATGACATAGCATACAACACACATTCTGATCTTGACAAGAGACATGTTGCAGACAAGAAATTAGAAGAGGCTGCATTTGGTAGATTTGTAAGCAAAGATGCTTCTTTAAGTGAAAAAATAGCAGCATTGGGGACCACCATAGCTATGAGCACCAAACAAAAACTGGGGTGGGGGCTGTGAATATATATATAATAAACCTACAATGAAGGCCAAGGGTGTTATGTATCAAATACCTTATGCAGGTCTCAAATCTCTTAAAACTATTGACAGTCTTTTGACCAAAAAGCAGCGCAAGAAAAAAAGCTCTTGTCTTGCAAAGGGACATGGTATGAAATTGTTGCTTAGTACCCCCCAATTAAAAAAATTACAACAATCTAGAAAAAAATCACATGTGGGGGGTTTCATATTTACTATCCCGGCCATCTTAGCTGCTCTCGGGGCTGTGGGGAGCTTGGCTGGGGGATCAGCTGCCATAGCAAAAACAGTAATAGATGCCAAGAAAAATAGGGCAGAATTAGATGAGCAGAAGCGCCATAACCTGGCCATGGAGAAAAAAGGCAAAGGTGTTAAGAGAGCCATGAGTAAGTTTAAAAAAAACAAGAGCCGCTTACAAACCAAGATATTGAAGCTTTGATCAAGCCACTGGGCATCAAAAATTTTAGAGGTGTGTACATGTCTGATTCTTTACCAGAACAACCACTCAACAAAGAGTGTGGCATTGTTAATTTGGATGAGTACAAAAATCAGGGCACTCACTGGATTTGTTATCTTAAATATTTAAACAATGAGGCATTTGTGTTTGATTCATTTGGAGGTGTTCCACCTGAAAATTTAGTAAAATATTTAAAATCAGCTAATCTTTATTACAATAATGCCCGTGTTCAAAATTTCAAAGATGTTAATTGCGGACATTTGTGTTTATCTGTTCTCAGATATATGTCTCAAATAAATAAACCATCAATTGAAAATTTTCAAAAGGCCTTGTGGTATCTGAAACATCATGGGGGTATTCCATCTCACCAGCCAAAATTCAATATTGAAACTCAAATTGCATGATGACATAGTGTATCCCAAAACAATAGCTCTCAGAGCATTTTACGGCATGTACTTGATCCCTAATATTACACACCACAACAACAAAATTGCAGTAGGGGATCAAAAAATTGTCATCACTCCAGGGCAATATAATCTGTCCACTCTAAATGCTCAGTTACCCAGAGGTATAGTGTTAAGTCAAAATTCTGTCACTCACAGAGTAGAGATTGTATCTGCTACAGAAACAGTGGATCTGGGTACTATAGGAGAGCTGTTAGGCTTTGAGAACAACACAAAACTGGAACCGGCCATCAAACACACTGCTATGAATATACCTAAATTCTTGGCCATAGAGACTCTGAATATTCACTGTAATGTGGCTGAGGGTATGATCACCAAATCAAATGGCATAGGCACTCACAAACAAACCGGCATCATTGCAACATTCAAACCTAATTCCGAATTCATGGAGCCAATCATCTACAATCCATCCCCAACATTATATTTTCCTGTGTGCCATAATAGAATAGATTACATTGAATTGATGGTCACTAATGAAAAAGAAGAATTAGTTGATTTTGCTGGAGCCACAACAACTGCAATCATAGAGATTAACATTTAAATAAAAATACATACAATGGAAAATATTGAGAGTTATGAGCTACAATCATTCCCCCCAAACAGGAGGACATTTGCAAATTTAAATCAACCCAACACAGAGATTGAGGTTGATCTTGATGTAGGGGATGGCTTTATACACCCTCACAGAGCAGATCTATACATCAAATTTGATGTTGTAAAGCTCGATGGAACAGATTATCCGGCAAATTCAAATATAAGATTGGTGGACAATTTTGTGCCGCATCTGTTCTCTGAAATTGAGATCAGAAAGCATGGCGTTGTTATAAACAGAGTGGATTATCCCGGCATTACCTCCACGGCTTTGGCCACTCTAAAATTATCCAAAACCGAGGCTTCTTACTACAAAATAGGTGGATTTGAGGCTGGTGATAAAATATTATCTAAAAATCACACAGTGCTGTTCCCCATGCGCCTGTTGCCAGGATTCTTCTCGGATTACAAAGATATTATGTGGAAGGGCGGGTTAAGAATTACATTTAGAAGAGCTGCCAATGATAATAATGCTTTGATGAGGTACAGCACATTAAACCCTACAGGGGAAGCTCTGCCCAATACCTTACCAGATGCAGGCAAGTGCATTATTCAGACTATGGAGCTAAGAATCCCAGTTGTTGAATATGAGGCCAGTTATGCTCTTAAACACAAAGCTGATATAATAAAAAATCCACAGATTCCTCTGCAATTTTACACATATCAATGCGTACAGAAGCCCGCATCTGGCACATATTATGAATTTGATGCTACAAATTCATTCTCCAGCATACAATATGACATGCCTGATTTTGTGGTGGTACTGTTTCAGACTGGAAGACACAACAATCAGGAAAAAAATTCGAGTAAATTTGATAACTGCAACATCAAGAACATATATCTTAAAAATGGCAGAAATGAGGTATTTCCTAGAGAAAATTATAATTTAGACATGTCCAAGGATGATTTCCTCAAATTATATGAGGCATTTTCGGCTTTCAAGCGTGTCACTACTGGCAGTACTGATATGTATTACTCACCAGATGAATTCAAGACAGAGAGACCCATGTTTGTCATCAACACTTCAAAAAGAAAACAAGTTGTGGTGAATGACAGGACAAACATTAAAATTATCTGTGAATTCCACGAGGCTTTACCAGATGACACCATATGTAGTGTCATTCTCATAGGTGAAAAATCATATGTTTATGATGTAAGAAATGAGAGAGTCACGGAGCAATTCTAGAGGGTCTCTGCATATTGCATTGTCTTAGTACTAGATATGCAAGATGAGCCTGGTGTCCAATTGAACTCAAACCGGAAGTGAACCGGAAGTGGACCGGAAGTGGACCGGAAGTGGACCGGAAGTAGACCGGAAGTGGACCGGAAGTAAATATGTGTGGGTGGGTGTGGGTGGGTGTAGGTGTGTATGGGTGTGGGTGGCCTAGTTTTAGGTATGGGCACAAGAGGGCCATATTTTTGACAAGTTTATGGACAACAATCTCACAGAAGTGCCTTTTGTAAGTATAAGCAAATCAATCTGAGGAGGCTCTTCCTTTCTCATGGAATCCATAAGGGCATTTTTACAAAAATCTTGGATTAGGCAGGGTTCCACACTTGAGCAAAAAGCTCATATGGGCATGTTGAGCTTGTTTTAAGTGTAAGCAAATCTGCTCGAGGAGGGCTCTTCCTTTCGTGGGTTTATAATATATACTTTTATACTACTACAGCCCCTTTACTCTAAAGGAAACAAACAATTCACCTTGCACACGAGGACAACAGAGCGAGGCGACACGATGTATGGTACTGAGAAAACAACAGTCTATTCCAAGCGACACGTGCATTTTCTCGTGGTGAATTGGTTCGAAAGGAAACTTTCAGACTGCAGCGATACGTGTCTCTTGGAAACCAACATTAAAAAGTAAACAACACCTTCAGAACGACAAATTGTAGGTGTCGCTTGTCGCTCGGACTAGGCCATTTTATCAATACCGTGCATTGTGTTCCCCCGGCCTGTTATTTGCGCAAGCGTGACTGGTGAATGGTTTGCTTCAGATCGAATGCTTCTGTGCGAAATCCCGATATCGCTTGTCGCTTCAGTCTGAAAACTCCCTTGTTCCTTGAAGTAAAATCGTGCAAGTGAAAGTGGCATGCCATATCATAGGTTTTCCCTAAATCCCTCAGGCGGAAAGGCGACGTTGAAAGCACATATATTTACTAGCATTTGTTATGTGTCATTTCATTACTTCTGCAGATTTGTTGGCAAAGATTCACGTAAGAATACTTTATAATATAATATCATTAGTTTCATAGAATTATCTTTCCCTCACTTTTCCATTTACAAAATAACTGAATACCTAAACGTTCGTCGTGCGTGTACATGAGATACTCGTATGTACGTAGTGCGCTATACAACTGGCGGCCACAAAGACACATCATATTTTAATAATCTGCTCTGCAGTTAATCATCAGACGGATTCTAGACGTCCACTCGTTCATAGTAGAACTGTAACAAATACCTTTCTTGACAATCGTCGCACAACTGATGAAAACAAGCGCTCATTTCTTATTTCATATGCCGGTGAATCTGCACTGGCAACAACGAGGACTGTCCTAAACCGGAAGTTCCGGGGGGACCGGGCAAGACCTCACCAATGTTTATGTTTACATTTTTAACACGGTCTATTAAAAACTAAAAGATCAACACAGTTTTTGTCAAATAAGTTGGTGAAGTCCTCGTGGTAGAAGCAGTAGAAGTTCAGCCTGTGGCTGCTCTACAACTTAAGCCGAAAAACTATTATTTTTTTATTATCATTATTTCGTTAGTATCTAACTGCTTAATATTGTATCAATGGAATTAGCATTCATTTGGGAACTCTTAACATCGAATGGTCTCTGGACAAAATTATTTTAAAATGTTTATCAACATTTTTAAGATGTAATAAACAGTGGTCTGAATTACTAATCGGCACTATTACATCAGTAGAGTGTACGATAGTTGGATCATCCACCCACCTCCGTGTCAGAGTGTTTTGCACAGCGCGCCAAGACGACAGAGGTCCCTGGTTCGAATCCCGGCGTTAGCACGGGTGTTCTTTGAGTGTCCCTTCATCAACTTCATAAATATCATCACTCATACTCACATTCGCGATCATAGGCGCCGACTCCATGGGGCTTGGGGGGGGCTCGAGCCCCCCAATGTTAACGATGTGGGGGCAGAGCCCCCCAAATAATATTGCTTAAGAGGATATAATGTATTATTTTGCTTCTCTTGTAAAGTTTACTCTTAATTGTGTCACATGAACTTAATTTTAAATACACATTTGAAATGTTATAAACCATCAACTTTGGGGGGCTGAGTATTTTTGTGTATATATTTCGTCCTGTTCTTGTACCTTGTTACATTTGTACTTGGTACATAGTCTGAAGAAGACCTTGCTAGAAGGTTGAAACGTTACGTTTAGTTTATCTTTTATAATAAAATAAATTTCTGCCTTGGTCAGCATATTGAGTTTTTCTCATTTTCTAGCTAAAACATGCGTAGATGATGTTTTATTGAAAACCCAGCTGACTTCAGGCAAATAAACAATACCTGTGGCGACTAATTCCATAAGTAAATTATTAAGCAAAAAAGGGCCGACCCTTCCTTCGGACTTGGCGTTCCCACCCGAAATGCCCATGCTACGCCACTGACGATCATAACAGTAATGCCCCTTTCATAGTTCTGACTTCTGATAGAGGGTGCAGGAAGAAACGTCGATAAACTTGCGATAAACTTCTTAATTCCCGAAGCTTTCTGCAAGTGGGTCAGAGAAGTTTTGGAAGTAGCGATTTCCATTCTTAAAAAAGGGGGGGGGGAGCTGGTTTTGTTCGGACCTCGGAGAGACTTTTGCCGCCAACCGCCACCGGAAAAGTTGGCATTGGCAACGGAAAGGTAGCCGAACAGCCCCATTTTATTGTTCCAGACACCCGGTGGTGGCTCTCGTATCGCATGAGCTTGAAAGCGGAATGCCATATGGTGCCTTTGAAATTTGACGTCAATGGTAGACACGGCCGCCATTTTGGTGTTGGATACTAGGTGGAACGAGAGTGAACTGTTATTGTAATATCTAAAATATAAGACATCATCCTAGCTTCTGTACCGTGGTGTGATAGTTAATAGTGTTTATCTAAGGTTGGACTAATGGCTGAAACGGATAAATTAAACATAGATAGTATTATAGCGCGTTTATTAGAAGGTAAGTGTAGGAGTAATTACCAAGCGAAGACAAATTTCCGTTATTTTATTTCTCTGAAAGCCAACACCTTTCCTTATTCGAAATTTATTTAATGCTGCCTCGTTATAGCAAATTTTACGTATGCAATTAGTTTGGTTTCCTGTGTAGGATCCATGTCTAATTTAAAGTAAGTCTTAACCAGAACAAGAAAACTGAAAGTTGTCAATATGTGGGTTACCTTGAAAATGTTGAGTATTTGCTATTTGGGAGCATAATGGGTGGTATTGAAAGTTTTAAATTGTGAGGAGATTTACATTTATATTAAAACGTTGTTCTAAAGAAAGTCTCCTGTAAAGATAAGCTAAAATTGTGTACTAACGCATTAAGTTTCAAGGTCTTTCCATACTTTTTCAAGGGTGATGTTTGTTTTCCTCCTACCTGGAGAACGAATGTGTTAATATGTATACCGTATGATGTAAGCGAAATGAAAGTAGAAAATTGTGGGTAGAGCCGCTCCTCCTTAATGTTTTGATGAACTGACTTATGTAAAATATGAAAAACAAAAAAAAAAAAAATCGTGTTTTGACGTTTATACATAGGCCATACTATAGTCCTCTCTCGGTGAAAGTGTGAGTCATAACGAACTGTCGTTTCAGGAAGTGTCAATATGTACCTTGTACAATGTAGACTTTTGGATGTTCCAGTTGTTTTTCAAAAATTATAATAGATTATCTCTAGATAAAGGGAGGAGCCAGCAAATTATGCAAGTTTTGTTTGATCGAGTATATAGGCTAGATGTATCAGGAACCGGAAACTGGTGTGATGCCTGAAATATATGTACATTAGCGGGGTAGAAAATTTGTGTTGTATTTTAGATCACATGTCTATCATGCACTATGAAGCTGACAGAAAGAACACAAATTGATCTTGTATTGTGTTCTCAATTCATTATCTAGACTTGCTAACTAGATACAGTAAGCTTTTTTTAAAATTAAATTATAAAGACAGGGTGGCTACTCACCGGGAACTATGTGTGAATTATATGCTCTGGGAATTCTGGGTGGAGTTGTCTCCATAGACGTGAAAAATTGCAACTTTTATTAAATCAAATGAAGTTTTTCTCAGTTTAGCTTTTATTTGTAGAGGAAGGATAAGAAAGCTGCTTGAAAATAAAACACAATTCTCTCAATCCGTGTCCTTTGTTAGTGTATTTTGCAGAAAATTGCAGAACAATCTATCTGCCAGACAGTGGCGAAGCATGCTGTCTCTGGAAGGGTAGCACAGGAGGGAGCAGGGATTGGGGGGAGGGGAATATGTAATTTTTTTAACAGTAGTATGTTAAAATATTGCCCCTAGAAAATAAAATAACATATTGCCTGAATCTCATCTACTGCTGTTCGAGAAACTCTGGATAGGGATTGAAAAGGATAATGTAGTGATTAACACTCTCACATTATAATCAAGATGCAGAAGGTTTGATTCCCCCTGGAGGCATTGATCCAGATTCTACTTTAATCTAGTCTCGATTAGATATCTGAGAATAAAGGCGTTTCTGTCTCGGTCAAAAAACAGCGACAATCTGACTCTCTGTTCTGACCACGCGTCACCCAATGAAAAAGCTGTTCTGTGAGGCCCTAGCCCTGTTACATTTCTTATATTGAAGCTGCTCGTAAAAAATATTTGCTACTTCAATAACAGTATTGTACATGTTTCTTGCATTAAATAAATGGATCACTTGATCGTTACTTAGCATTTATTAATGCTGACCTCCGTGGCGGATTGGTTATAACGGCATGCTACGACAAGTGCCTCAGGTTCTAATCAACACCTGGGCATATGTGTTCTTTGTGAGTGTCCCTTCGTCAATTCATCATATTATCGCTCATTCTCCAGGGTTGCTACGCGACTGGAAAACCGGAAAAAGCCAGGGAATTTGGTTGGTCAGGGAATTTTGCATATTTTCTGGAATTTACGTGCATTTTGGAGTTTACAGGAGAACCAGTTACAAAATGAACGACCGGTTCATTTCCACTTCCGAATTCGGTTCTTGTGATTCCAGTCCCCCCAAAAGATTTAGTTCAGAAACTTGTTCCTCTCATCATTATGACTTCTAGTCTGTTACGTACAAAATTATGGTTCCTTCGCATTTCAATTCGTTCCCCCCGTGTAACCGTTCTGTGATATTGAGTCCTTCGTTTGCGACCTTTTCAGAAGCAATGTGATCAACTAGTTCATTCGCTCGTTGTCGTAGTTTTTACATTGCAGAGATGTGTTACACCCAAGAAATTAGTGATTTTATGCAGTATCAGTGACGTCATTATTCGAATATGCACCTGTTTTGTGCATGTAGAACGGATTTATTTTTAAAAAACTAGTACGAAATAGAGGAATTAAACGTATGCTGGTCACACATCGTTGTTAAGTTAGGAATGTTGGTTTCATGCCGATAGTAATTTTACGTATTGTTTGCGTGTAGAATAAAATTATGCTGAAAAGTGGTTAAAATGAGCCGAAGTTCCTTTTGTTTTATTATTACGATTTCATCATGTTACAAATGCAACTTTTATAAGGTTCGATTTCGATTTATGTCTGTTAACACATACTGCAGAGTTTTAGCGATTACGTAAGATTTTGTGAATATATGCTTTTCTGGTTAGGTTAGGAATGTCAGGTTTGGTTGTCTTAGAATTAAAATAAAGACCCTGAACGCACTCTACTAAGGTTCCGATTTATTTCTACATTCATTCCCACTATTTTACGATACTTACTGTCGCTTGTCAACCGGAGAATACCTTGTCCGTGGGAAGCATGTATGATTGAATAAGGTCATTTTGAATATTTTTTTTCAACATAAACAACTTTTGGAGCGAATTTACAATATAGAGAAAGTCTCCAATTTTGTTAATTTTCGGTATACTAACTAATTTTGACCTCCTAATTACGAATCTGTTGAAAAAAACCGTGGGTCACGTCTGAAAATTTGAAAAAAAGCCGATTGAATTTTTTTATATATATAGGTGTATATGCGTAGTTTTACGAACAAAAATGTAATCTCCTGTGATTGTGTCCAACTACGTCGTTGTTTTACAAGAAAATGATTTATGATGTTCAATTCTAGTACGATCCCTATTTTTTTCGATGAATTTAGGGGTGAAATGAGTGCTAATGGAACCTAACCTAACAGGCCTAACCTGACCTCGTGTGAATGGTTCGTGGGGCTACCCGTGGATGGTTTTTGGGGCTAACGTCAATGGTTTGTGGGCTACCCGTGGATGGTTTTTGGGGCTAACGTAAATGGTTCATGGGGCTACCCGTGGATGGCTTTTGACGCTAACTAACAATTTTTGTACAATTTCCAGACGTGACCCCCGGTTTTTTACAACAGATTCATGATTAGGAGGCCAAAATTAGTTAGTATACCGAAAATTAACGAAATTGGAGACTTTCTCTATATTGTAAATTCTAGCCCAACTTTTTTCGAATCCAAATAGTGCTCATTATTTTAAGGAAGGTTCAAATTTCGTGTCACAATGATTGCCAAAATTCTATGATAATTAGTCTTCCTGGTAGGAAATTTTTTTTAAAAAAATCATAAAACATTCGCAACTGTTACCTTTTAAAAGACAGATTTTGATGTTTTCCGTAATATAAAATTGGTTCCAGCATGTGGAAAACTCAAATAATGGAGATATTTGATTCCAAAGTATGGTCCGCGGGGTCACCGGCCCCATTCAACTTCTGAATTTCCGTAATATGTACTATTTTCATTAATTAAAAAATATAATCATTAAACTTATTGCATATTTTCTAAAGGTACATGACCTAATTTTCTGTTGTTTCTCATTTGTATTGATATAGGCTAATTGAGGTTGTATACAGGTTACATTGTAAAGCTTTGATATATGCCACATTTTTTTATTGATATTTTTACACCACCTTAATTGTAATGACTTAGTGAAAAATGGGGAAGTACAATAGTTATTTTTTCATTGAATAGCATTATATTAATCACTTGGTAAATTTTCAGCTAATAACTGGGTATATTCATATTCATATAATAATTAAGTGCCTGCATATTTAATTAAAAAAACATGAGGTTCAAAAGCAAAAATCATGACGACAAACATGTCTGGAGAAATTTTATTTCTGGTCTGGAAAACCTGGAAAAGTCGGGGAATTTCATAATCAAAAAAATCTTAGCTACCCTGTTCTCATATTCCCAATTAGCCAAAAATGGCAGAAAGCCAAGTAAAGTAAACTAAATCTATGAATCATTTCTTTTTAACTCTTTTATGCATAGCCTGTAATTCTTCTTCAACACGCGACTTTTGTTAAAAATTATAATATGATTTAGAACATGATGAAATGCTAAATGACAACACTGACACCTTTCTGTGTAACACCAACCAGAAAATGTCAGTAACATGGATTTTCTCTATACCTTTGCATTGTACTTTGCCCCATTTTAAAAGTAGCGCGTTTTCAGTTATGTCAGTAATCATGAAAGGAAATTTCGCCTCAATATCCCTTTCTTCTGAGAAATAAAATACTTTCCCTCTCTGAATCGAGATTGGTGTGGGGTACATCCAGCAGCTAACACTACGATAAAAGCGGTACCTCAAAAGAGCTGAAAGCACCAAACTTAACACTGGTAACCAACTTGCATGCATTATTTGCAGTTAGAATTCTAATAATGCCTACTTTGATAGGTTAGGAGCCCAGGCTTGTAGGTGTTAGCAACACTTTTTCGCTACATGTTAGCAGCTGGGTGTGCTCCGCTCCCGGCACAGCTCTGAATCTTCCATGGAAGTTCTGCTTCAACAAGCTCTGTGCATCCACTGCCTGCTTGGTCACGCGCTCGTACACGTAGACTCGTAGACAAATATATTACGGTAGGCCCGGCTTCCGGGCCTCTTAGGACACTTTGCCACTGCTGCCAGATGGAAGATTATTCCAAGATTAGATATCTTGATTACTTAAATTTGAATTTGAAATTCTTATACATTAGTATATCTCGTAACATTTGTGACTTGGGCTTCTAGATATATTTCGAGTCTGGGTAAGTGAAATGGCAAATGTAGACTGAAATTAAAATAGGAGCGATTTTACAATACTGGGAATTTCTCCATTTTGTTTGAAATTCTGCATACTCACTAATTTTGGCCCCCCTAATCATGAATCTGCAGTTAAATTTGGCGCTCACACGTGGAAATAGCAAGATAATCTAAATTAAGTTCTTATTTCTACACCCTCGATTTCCAAATTTCCCAGATTCCTGGCTCCGCCCCTGGGGTAATTGACCTACCGCCCCCAACCGCTAATGCTCCGGCTCCCTGGCTTTCTCTATAGAGTCCCTGTTAAAGGAATGTTAGAAATTGGCCGGATTCACCTGCACCCAAATAAGCCCCAAATTTATACGTGAGCTCCAAATTTTAAGTGCAGATTCGTGATTACGAGGCCCAAATTAGTAAGTATCCAAAATTTCAAACAAATTGGATAAATTCCCTGTATTGTTAAATTATACCTTTAAATATTTTAATTGTATATACCGTTTAATTGAAATATAATTTTTGGTTACATTGGAATCTCGCATACCTTTTATATTATATGTTTGTGTAATTATGTGTGCGGGTAATATGTAAGGGTGAAAGCATCTGCTTGCATCCTTGATTCTTTGCAAAGTTCGCCTTGAAAACTGGGAATTATACTTGAATTTCATCTTTGGCCCTATAGTGGCCACCCTGAAAGAGAGGTGCAATTTATTACATAAAATGGTTAATATTAACTTAGATTATAATTTATTGATGCTAACTTTTGTAAACTTCCTACATTGCAATTCTAAGTTTGCATGTTATTAAATCTAAGTGAAACATGAGGTTAAACTATCTTACTTGTGCCTTGTGCAATAAAAATAATTTTTTTTCTACAATAGTCATGCAACCAATGTTGGATTATTGGATTGGAACGATGAAGCAATGACATGCTTATTCCAGAATTAAAAAGTATACATGAATCACTTGATTGTAACTGGTTAAATCTGTAATGATGCTTGGATAGCAAAGCTGTTGCAACTTTAGCTCAATCAAGTCTGGTTTGTTTTGTTGTAATTGGTTTATATTGAATGGGCCAGAATTAAGTTTTACGTCTTTGATTGTTGCAGTTCGAGGAGCTAGACCAGGGAAGAATGTGCAACTTACAGAAAGTGAAATACGAGGACTATGTTTGAAATCAAGGGAAATTTTCTTGTCCCAACCAATTCTTTTGGAACTTGAAGCCCCACTGAAAATATGTGGTAAGTAGAATCATTGGATTGTGTTCATTTTTTTAAGTTTTAGATTTGGAAAGCACTTAATATGCATGGCACATCTTTCAAAGATTTTTGCCTGTAGAATTTTGTTGTATGAAATAAATGTATGCATCGCAGTGCAAGTATTTGACTTGTCGTCATAAGTTGTCTTTAGTTTTATCCTTCTGCTAATTATGCATTGATTGTTTGCAGGTGACATCCACGGCCAGTACTATGACCTATTAAGACTGTTTGAGTATGGAGGGTTCCCCCCAGAATCTAACTACCTCTTCCTGGGAGATTATGTAGATAGAGGCAAGCAGTCGCTAGAAACTATATGCTTGTTGTTAGCATATAAGATAAAGTATCCAGAGAACTTTTTCCTTCTCCGTGGCAATCATGAGTGTGCGAGCATCAATAGGATATATGGGTTCTATGATGAATGTGAGTATATATTTGATTTTCATGTGGTGTATCACAATATGTGTACAGTACATTTTTATTCAAGACCAAGCTAAGTTTTCAAACACAGAAATCATAATATGCAATGTTAATAAATTGACTTTCTAGTAAATGACGATTGGAGTTTTTGTATGTGTTGATTAAACACAAAGTTAATTACTGTATTTTCATACTGTTTAAATGCAAAATTTATAACTACAATTTGGTCTACAAAAATCCGTTTCTAGTCTCATATTAATTGTAATGAGTAATGTTTTCTGTAAGTAGCTTGGTAAAATTCAATTATTTGAAGTAATTGAACAATATTGGTACATGATTTGATCAGTAATTAAAAGGATTCCATAGTGTATAGAGAGTTATTTTAAAATACCTGATGAAATTTTTCTAATATGCAACTTGTTTTTCTAAAGGAAAAAAAATCAACATTTCACTTATGATTGAGTAGAAATGTAGGATGTTTGGGAAAAGGCATATAAGTGACAAACTGCAATTTTCTGTTGGTTTCTTCTAAGTCTCATTGAGTAAATTAACCCTCTCCCTGCAACGATGTTGAAGAAAAGTGTGGCAAAAAAATCTATATATAGGTGCAACCCCAAATTTCTTGTCATCGTAAATAATACAAAAAAATAACTAAAAAATACTTGCCGCAAAATGAAACTAGGGAAAACTATATATAGACTGCCTCAAATACACATTCCATATTAGGTAAGATTCCTCCCCTGTATTCAACACCTTGCTTTGAAGATACATTTTGGAGGTTGTGTGATCAGGATAATGCTCTGGCCACCTTTACCTTCCAAAGTTGCCCCCAGGTACAAATTGATTTGATGCTGTGTGAGCCCCAGAGCAGTTTTATGCAGGGACCAGGCTGGTAAAATTCTGCCCTCAGAGCATCCATCTCAGGAATCAAATCCCACATTGCAGCCAGACACTCTACTAACAACACTGCAGCTCTAATTCCATATTGCAAAAAAAAATATATTTTTTTCGGGAACTGACAAAGCATAAACAATGGATTTTTTGATTGCCAATAACCCACAGAGACTAATAATAGCATGAAAAAGTGGTGTCTATAAAAATGACTTTCTGCAATACAAGAACCGTTAACCTTTTGACGCCCAAGCCCTTTTTCAATAGTAAGCCTCGGTTGCCCAAGCCGATTTTGAGCAAAATGCAGTTTCAATTAAATGAGTGTAGTTCGGAAGCTAATTGCCCTAGAGAGATTAGTGATATACCGTTGTACACGGAATGAACCAGAGATTCAGACTATATGAATTTTTTGCAAATTCGGCGTATATGTGGCGGGGGGCTAACTCTCAAAACTACCTTGACACAGCATCTAAAGGTTAATTTTGAAATACCTCTGTATATAGACGCTCAGCAAAGACGGCCCAATTTTAGTGTGTATATATAGCTAAGCCTCAGTTAATGAGTATATTTATTGTTAGCATAATTTAATTTTGGCCTAAACAGTGATGATCATGTCTATAGTATTTGCTATTAGAAGAATTAACATAAAAAGAAACTGCCA
This sequence comes from Lepisma saccharinum, assembly GCF_977018435.1. NCBI lineage: Eukaryota > Metazoa > Arthropoda > Insecta > Zygentoma > Lepismatidae > Lepisma > Lepisma saccharinum. Next base: position 79,471,388 of record NC_139237.1, read on the forward strand.
GCTGTACAATAGCATTCTTTTGACTTAAGTGCTTTTCCGAACAGCCTAGAAATTAGACTTGATATTTAGGTGACAGCTATGTTGTCACATATGATTAAACAGCAAAAAGTGAGATGCCACCAACATTAATATATGAGAAACTCTTATTTTTGCACTTTGAGATCCACCCCACAAAGAATAGGAGTAATACAATCTGAATGGTCTTGTCTATGCATTACGTGTCTATGTAAGGTGCGCATTCAACTGCTTCATCTGGTGGGCGATGCAATTCTTAATGCTGTGTCCTACTTTTTACTGGAATCACTGTGGTCTTTTTTTTTTTTTTTTAACTACCCTGGAAAAGTACAATAATTACGTCAGGTCATATTTTGCAACAACTAATCTCTGAACGCTGAGATTACAATCACGCATGAATAAGGGGGTGAATAATTTGTTCATTTTCCTCTTGAATACATTATATTGGTATATGTAAAACTGAGAGTGTAATTTTCACATTGCAAAATTAATCTTCTCGGAAAGGACACAAAAATATTTCCTTTTTCTTCCATAGGTAAACGCAGGTACAATATAAAGTTGTGGAAGACGTTCACAGATTGCTTCAATTGCCTACCTGTAGCAGCCATTGTTGATGAGAAGATTTTCTGCTGCCACGGAGGCTTGAGTCCCGACCTGCAAAGCATGGAGCAGATTAGACGCATCATGCGGCCAACGGATGTTCCTGACCAGGGCCTACTCTGTGACTTATTGTGGTCCGATCCTGATAAGGTAATGTTATTGGGATAATTTTTTATTTAAAGTTATGGACACACTCATGACTGTCGAAAATAAATCTAGTGTCAAATCATAAGTTTAGGTGTGTTACTTCTGGAGATACTTATCATGAGTTAGTATCCTGTATTGTGGCTATACTTTTATGAGAAAGGGGCCTATGGTATTTGCAATATAAACAGGTTAGGGTCTGATGTAGTTTCATGAGTTTCATCGACTTTGAAGTAGTAAGACTCGCAAATTGAATTCTCCTGCAACATTAATATAATTTTTCTTCTAATTCACACTTGTTACAAGCATAGTAGATAAAAGGGTACTATGCAATCAATATATACACACACAAATAAATAACTAGATTGCAGATTCGTTCCTGTGGAAGGGAAACATACTGCTGAGAAAGAACAAAAAATCTGAGGTTAGTTGATGGTTCATGATTAGAGCTGCACCGATACTTTTTCTGATTCGCACCAATACTTGAAAATCGTAACAATTAAGAGGAGTTCGAATTATTGATTAATGTTAATGGGTGAATATTCCACTCATTGTAAGCATCAATTGACCAGGATTTTCCTTTTAAATAATCAGAAGATTACGTCATAATAAAAATAGCTGTTATGTAATCACAATATAGTTTTTTCACATACAATTTGTAAAAAAAAAAAATCATTGAAAACTTCAAATTTTTGCAAACTCGCGAACAATCAAAATGCCAGAAAAGTATTGGTAAATAAAATCCAACCGACATTTTTCAATACCAATATATCGGTATCGCGGCTCAGCCCTATTCATGACACTAGTCACTTTGTCCATTGCTATATTTACATGAAATGAGCTTTAATAAATATCTGCAAGGACTATATTGTACGTCTTTCTTTTTTCAGGATACCATGGGATGGGGTGAAAATGACAGAGGAGTGTCGTTTACTTTTGGAGCAGAAGTAGTTGCAAAATTCCTCCACAAACATGATTTTGATCTGATATGCCGGGCGCATCAGGTAATTTTACTTTCAAAGGGTGTATGGTAATATGAAACTTTATCTTTCTCCCCAGCCAAGAAAGAAAAGCCTGTTCTATGTGAATTCGGAGAGGTGAAGACAATTTTTCAAAGATTGCATTATTTCTAGATACATTCAATGGCATTTGTTTTTTGTTATAAATATATAATGTTTGGTTTTCATACTTTATATACAGGTATTCTCACTCCATAAATAGAAAATGGAAACCCATATTTTGACAGTAGTTGGCTGCACTTTTTGACTTTCTGTGCACCAAAACGTCTAGTTGGTTGCACAGTGCAACACAGTCATCTAGTTCGTTGATTCTAGTCAAAGTACAGGGTGGGAAATAACCTTTTGCTAGGGGTCCACAGTAAAAAGTAACAACAATTAAGAAATTATGGTAATACCAAATGTTTACTACGACAATTGTGGTTACAAAAACAAAATTAAAAGTTAGTATGTCCGCCGTTTGCTTCTCTCACAGCACGAAGACGATCAGGGTAGGAGCTCAGAAGATTCGCAAACAGTCCGTATTCCGTTCCATGTCACGGAGGACTTGTTCCAGATGTGAAAGGAGTGTTGGCCGGGAATAGCGGTCCGGTCCGTGTTCCACTATCATCAAGGACTCAACTGCATCCTTCAGAATAGCCAAAAAAGTGCTCCGCTGCATTCAGGTCCGGTGATGCACCCGGCCATTCAGAACTGCTGAAGAAGTCAATGCCACTTTGCCGAAGAAGGTCTTGGTTTTAGCATTTGCCTTGAAGCAAGGTGCTTTGTCGTGAACTAACTTTTAATTCTGTTTTTGTAACTACAATTGTCGTAGTAAACATTTGGTATTGCCATAATTTCTTAATTGTTGTTACTTTTTCCTGCAGACCCGTAGCAAAAGGTTATTTCTCACCCTGTAGTGTAATTGGTGTCTGCACTAACTTCTGGACCGGTCATGTAAGGTGTATGGTCACGTGGTGCATGCTAACTAATCAAATGACCGTCTAAAGTAACACACAGGCATTTGTTGAATCTTCTGAACTCTAACACCGCTTTCAGTTTTAGTTGGTTGCACATAATTTCCTTGCACCACCCTTGACACTGGATGCACCTGCACTGCACAGTGTTAACAAGTGCAGCCAACTATACCTGCCGCAAAATTAGTTTGGTATTGACGCTTGGGAAGCACGTGTTGAAATCGGGTCTACGGCACTGCGGGAGGGTGGGTTGCTGGCATGCGAGCCAATCAAAATCTTCCCAGTGCTTCACCCAAGCCCTGGTTACCTAGCAACAGACAACGTTTATCTCGGTGTTGCCGCTTATCTGGCGATTCTTCCTGCGATCAGATTTCATGTTGTTGGGAGAGGACGTGTTGTTTGTTTGTTGCGTTGCTGTGATATTTTAACCGGTCCGTTGTTTAGTGTTTATTGAATTTAGAGTATTCTTTGTTATATATAGCGTGTTGTTTTAGTTGTTATTTTCTGTGTTCTTGAGTGTGTCGTGAGCTTGTGTGAAGATTGTCAAGCACAGGAGGCAATACTCGAGATGACAATGTACCAAAGAGGCAATGCACTAAAAGAAAAAGGAATTCTTCTCAAAGGACAAACGCGGGAGATGGTTTGTTCTGAGCGCAAATAATTTGAGCAAGAGAAAAACAATGGGGCTCCAATCATTTCTGGACAGGACTGCTGCTGCTTTCGGCGTGTCTAAGAACACTATTGTTACTATAGGGAAAGAAAAATATAATGTGGTAGAAATAAATAAATAAATGCGAGGCTTCAAAATTGGAAACCCCAGGAAAGAAGAGGAATATCAATAAACGCGTGACAAATTTAGATACCTTTCAGCAAGATGCTATTCGTCGCCATATTTACTCTTATTATAGGAGGAAAGATCATCCCACTGTTGGGAAACTGCGAGTTTCGTTGAAAGATTCGGCATTTTTTCAAGGTGGGGAAACATCTTTAAGGACAGTCATAAAATATCTGGGATTCTCATACAAAAAAAAATAATGGACGCAAAATAAAGTAAAGTATGTAGGCATATGGGGATGTGGAGGTAAAGCTCCACACATTCTCGACCTCGACCTAGGCCATATTATGGAGGTGATGTGGTTCACCAACCGCCTTCACCGCAGGTTTGCCCCAGGTACTCACTTGGGCTGAGTCGACCCCGGAGCCGCTCGGGATATTTGAAAAAGTTCCACAAACCACCGCGGGTCTCACACGTGAAAGTCAGACGCCCCACCAACTCAGTTGCGGTATAATTGAAAGATGGGCAGACTTTAACGGGGACTTCGGAAAGAAATGATTATTGAAAGTGTATATATAGAATGGATTGAAAAGGTAACCTGTAAACAATGCTCGTTTCGTTAATTCGTTCATGTTGTAAGGGAGATGGAAATGAAGAGAGAAAACAATAACACATTCATCATTGTTGTCATCATTGTTATTCAGTTTTCCTCGAAAAACAATAACACATTTCATCATTGTTCCTTTTCATAACACGTTTTCCTCGACACAGCGTCAGACGGCTGCACTGCGTACCGTACCGTACCGCATGATATGGCAACACCGTGACGCGTGTTCCTTCAGCTCTCAATACCAAACTAATTTTGCGGCAGGTATAGATGGGGCTAATGATACCTTATCAAATGATTTACTCTTTTGTTCTTATCATTGTGGTTTTGTTTTTCTAGGTGGTAGAGGATGGTTATGAGTTTTTTGCAAAACGGCAGTTGGTGACCCTGTTTTCTGCACCAAATTACTGTGGAGAGTTCGATAATGCAGGTGCAATGATGTCAGTGGATGAAACTTTGATGTGCTCTTTCCAGATCTTGAAGGCGAGTTCATATTTTTCTTTTCTTTTTAAATAACAATGTGTGTAACTGTAGTATTATTAAGAATTTTGCGTAGAAAAGAATTTGAAGTTTTAGTAATTGTTTACGTAGCTTACCATTTTCTTCCAATTATATTTTATGCACCAAATTCATTTATTTCAGAACTTGGTTGAGACATTGGTCTATGATAAGGATCTGCAGTCATACCAGGTTATTTGTACATGTAGTGGGGAAAGGAAAGCAAGCCCAAAGTGCTTGTAAATAATTTGTATTTATATGTGTGTGAGGTGACCAAGGTTTGGTTCCCAAGCATGAGTTTAGTTCATTGCCTGGCATGTGGTTGTTTCATATTTGGAAAACTAACCAAAGCTTCCTTTATTGTGTGTGAATTTGTTATTCCTTGCGCTAACAGAATATGCTATATGTGGAGATTTGCGTACATATTGTGTTAAAGTATCATTTTTAGGGCCTGTAATTTTATTTTTAGAAATATCCCAGTATATTTAGTTTCAAGGATCCTGTTAAAACAATACTCGTACTAAAATCAGGGAGGGGGCTCCATGGCATAACAGTTCAACGAGCAATTGGTATGCATTTGAAATGGAAATTTACAATGAACTCACCATGTTTGATACTCAGTACCCACAGCAGAGATGGGAAATACATTTTAGTGTACCCATAGAGTGTGATCTCGATTGTACTTTTTCAGGGGAATGGGGTAAAAAAACAACAACTTGTTAATGTGAAATAGGAAAATTTCATAACATTTTACATTATTGTGACCAAAGTTTGAATGTATAAAAAGGGGGGGGGGGAATTGAGGTTCCACTGTGTATTTTTGTGCATTTCCTAATGATGAGAATCTTTTGTATGACAATCAAATGGATAATAGTCACCAAAACTGAAGGTTATTGAAATATGATTCATATTTGTAACTTGAAACAGCATGTGTTGATTAATTGCGTTGTCTATTACAGCCGGCCGATAAGAGGAAGTTCACATATGGAGGCTTGAATGCAGGACGACCAGTTACACCACCCCGAGGGGCTACCAACAAGAACAAGAAAAAGTGAAGAATTCCAACGAGACAATGGACAGTGCTGACAGTGATAAACTTGAAGAATCTGCTATTGACAATATGTAAATACAGAATCTTGAAGTGATGTGTTGTCTGTGCACTGGGAGCTAACCAACAACAACGGACTGACTTTAGAATCTAGTAAAAAGATTTAAAAAACGGCGCAAGCCTAACCAATGCATCTCTGGGGATTATTTTTCATGTTGCATCACATGGAATCTTGGTCTGTTGAATGCTCATTTCATAGCCATATAAATGCTCTATGCAATCTTACAAGATGCTATATACAGCCAGAGGGGAAAAATCGGAAATGTAGCCAAGAAAAAAGAGGAATAAGTATATCATAGAGAGCATTTCCATATGTTTTAAGAAGTGTCGAGTACATTATTGATGTAACAATTCAGATAGATTACCACATAATGAAGGTCTATGTCCAGCGTATTGTCAATGTTATATAGTAACAATAGTGAATACTCCAACCCTAACATTAATAGCGAATACTTTAAATGTTTTCATCTTGCCAGTCAGAATAACGAAAGAGGCAGAAGGGGAAATGGGCTACATCCATCCATTCATAATCATCGTAATTTAATAATTAGGTACTATTTTCCAATTCCTCTCTTCTGACTCTTGTACCAGGTAAAGTGTCCTGTAAATATAATATATATATTCCTGACTGTTTCCTAGAACATAAGTTGTCTTTTCATGTTTTAGCCTGTGATTTTCACCATCCCAATTATTCATCACAGCGTTCATTTATGCATTCTTCATAGCAACCTGCAAATAAGTATGAAATAAAGTGTAGAATATAACGGTGGTTGTTGATCATTGGTTAATATTTGCATTGTACTTCTAGCATGGTGATAAACAATCTAGAAATAAGCAAATTGTTAATTATAAGAGGCTTAGCTCTTCTGAAAATTTCTGATGGCATAGCTGTAACATTTTTTCTTTGTAATGAAAGGAAAGCTAATTGGAGACTCATTGCATAATAGTTTGCTTTAAACTGTAGGTCCAATTATCCTATTTGAGCATACAGTGAACTTAAAAACAACTTTCTAATAGAAACTAAGGCAGCTTTCACACCTAAATGGCAAGTGGCATATAACTCAGACTGGACGTGCTTTGTGTCATCTTGGTCTGTTGGTAGATTGGTGATGCCAATGTTGTTTGTCACTTAGGCCTGAAAGCTCCTTAACTGAAGTTTGCACAGGCTACAACATACTAAAATTTTAATACCCAAAAACAGACTATGTAGTTATTAGAACAAGGACTTACAATGCAGTGGCATATTCTGAAAAATTAATCTGCTTTGCTGCAACAATTCTTATTTATTGTATATTAATTAGATACAATAGAAATAAAACACCAACACAGGCAGTCTGACAACTTCAAATTTTATATATATATACAGTAGGCACCCTCTAATTCGGCTTCGGTTGGTTTGGCGTGCCCCCACCACCTTGCTGGCGACAAGTTTTGTTTGTCTAGCACTGGAAAGTATTGTGCTGTACAGATCAGTCGTCTACAGCTCTTGCTCTTGTTTTTTGTACAGTAAAATACACTTAAACGTGGTTTAAAAAACTCAATATGCTGACCAAGGCAGAAATTAATTTTATTATAAAACCTAAACTAAATGTTATGTTTAGTTTAGTTTCTTTTATATTAAAATAAATTGGTCAGCATATTGAGTTTTTCATATCATGGAAACAAGGCTTAATGGTGTTATGATGTGGTTTAAACTACCATATAACTAATTTTAATGTATGGCCGTACCAATTATAGGATTTATCGGTCTTTTTTGCATTACTTCGGTTCGGTCCCGAGATGACCGAACTAGAGGGTGCCTACTGTATGTATAAATGGATAAAAGCAAGGAGGGCTAAATAAAAATCAAAAAAGGAGAAAGGACGCACACACTCGCCAGAGAGTAAGAAGAAAGAGATGGAACCGGAAGTTGGAGCCCAGCAGGGTTGCCAGGTCCCGATCGAAGAGGGAGCAGTGCGTATAATGGAAAAAACACTGTTCCGTCACCAGACTCATTGAAAACTGTGTGGGATGGGAAGGAGCTTTGGATGAGGTGGGGATGTTACTAGGTGGCCTTGTTCAGGCCAGGTGGAGTGGTTGCACTCATGGCTGATGTATAGGCCCTCTTCCATCTTTTGCAAACAGAGGTGTTGGCTGGTTGGGGTAAGAGATGGATGATCGCAACCCAGAAGCAGTTGAAAGGGATATTGTGGGTGGAGGAGCAGTGGTTATTGATGCGGAGGTTGAGGGCAGTTGATGTTTCCCCCAGGTAAAACTCACCACAGATGTTGCAGGTGAGGATGTCGATCAGCTTTGAGGCGTGGCAGGTCCCTTTGGGGTGGAGGGTAAATTTGCCAGTGGTAGTGTGCACCTGGAGGGTGTGAGGTGATGAGGATGGGGCAGGTTGCATTTATGGGCAGGGACCAGGAGGTTTGGGGGGCATTTGAAAACAACTCTGGGCTTGTTGGGAAATATGTTTTTGGTTTTAGGATCACTGTGGAGAATGGGGAGAGGAGAGTGTAGTGTGAGCCTGATTTTGCTGAGGTGGGGATGAGTGCAGGTGAGTTGGTGGTAGTGGTGTGTGAGGCAGCTCGCGATATTGGTTTGGTGACCAGGATGGAGGAATATCCACGGTTGACCAGGGCTTGGTTTAGGTGGAGGTTATAATTCTGGCAGGTGGGTGAAGTGTTGAGTTGCTGTCCCCGAGGGCCAGGGAGAATGGAATGGCTTTTTTTGTGTAACGGGTGGGAGCTGGAGAAGTGTAGGCAGTGCATGTGGTTGGTGGGTTTTATGTGGATAGAGGTTTTCAGATGTCCTCCCTTGATGTGCATGTCCACATCCAAGAATGTGATCTGGTTGCGGGACTGTGTCTAGGTGAATTTTATGGAACTGAAGTGATTAAGTTGGTCCAGGAAAGCTGATAAGGATAGTTGTCCATGTGTCCAGAGCATGAAGATGTCGTCGATGAAGCAGAGCCAGAGGAGGATTTGGGTATCCAGGAACTCATGCCAAACTTTGCCCATGAAAAGGTTTGCATAGGATGGGGCCATTCTGGTACCCATGGCTGTACCTCGGATCTGTAGGAAATGTTGGTTTTCAAAGGTGAAATTGTTATATGCGAGGACAAGGTGGGTCAGGAAGTTGGTGCTGAGGTTTGGGTCTGCTATTGAGGTAGAATTCTATGCAGCAGAGACCATGGGAGTGAGTATGTTGATGTAAAGTGAGGTCGATTGTGTTTGGGGGCAATGGTGGAAGGGTGCTGATTTTCTGAAAGAAGTTGGTGTCACGGAGGTAGGAGGGCAGAGCTTTCACAAGAAGCTGGAGATGGAAATCAACAAAGGCTGAGATTCTTTCTGTGGGCAAGATATAGCTGGAGACATGATTCAGAAAAGGAAGAGCTTATATCATGATCTAAGATATAATATTCTGTGTAATAGTGTCTACCAGGGTTGCCAGGCTTGTGAATTTTAGGCGAATTTTACTTATGGTAAACAAGATAACGGGTGGGGAACATACGCAACTGCTATGAGAAATTCATTTCAAAATGCCCACGTATAGCATTTAGATATACTTAGCAGAAATCTTGCATCACAGTGCTGTAATTCATACACCATAACACATCCCACTTCACGCCAAAAGAAGCAAGTAAGAAATCTTAAAAGAAAAATTATGAACAAGGCATCCACCTATCATACAAAGTGGGTACCTGGAGGAAACTGGGGAGGAGGGGGGTAAAGACAGTCAGGTGCTGATCACATCACCCCCATCTTCGGTCCTGATAAAAAAAATTTAGTCAATTGCAAATATAACTAGTGAAATTGTCCACTGCTATTTTAACATTTTTATTCTACATCCTATGTTTTAAGGAATGAAACTGTTTGTTCAAAGCAGGCATTGTTCTCTGCTTATTGACATTATTTCAATTCATTATAATCCCATTGTGTAATAGACCGAATGAAAATGGTGGTGGACAATTCGCCTCTCTTTTGCCATTGGGTGTACACCTTCATAGTTTGGTGCAAAGCACAGGGTACTTTTAGAGATATTCTATAATAGTGTGTCAAATACATTACAGTGGAACCCAGATTTTACATTTTCCCACATTATACATTCAGTCTTCATAGTCCCAACGTAGCAAAATGTTATAAAATTTTCCCAGATTTTAAGTTCTTTCAGCTTGGTCTCCTGAAAAATGTAAAATCAAGGTTCCACTGTATATAGAAATCGGCTGGTGTAAGTCCACAGACTACTAAGTACCCTGCAAAATGAATGACTAATACACTGGGTTTCACAAAGTTACTTGTCTATATCATATACAGTAGGATGCAGAAATATTGCTCAGCAAATTGTACACTGCCATTTTTCATTACATTTTCTTTCATCCTACATATTTTTAAAGGATTACATACACTGGTGAAGAGGTTCTCAGCAGCTTGTCATTTTTTTTTTCAATTCCTGAAGTGCTCACGGACAATGTGCTTGATATTACTTATGCATCATGCTGTGCAGTCCGACACTTCTGGGTTGTAGCACATCTATTGACTTTCCATATGATCATTACAGTGTGCAAGACTATTAATCATCTGCACAGGTGAGCACGTTACCTGAAAGAGTCCAGTGACAAAGTACTCTAGATGTGACAGTTGCAATGCTAATAAGGCAATTTCCGTAAACAAAGTTCCTACCATGGTAGAATTGCTGCAGTTCAAAAGATGGGGATAAATATATGAAAACACTGATTGCCTGAAACCTATGGCACAGTTTCTTGGAAGTTTGTCCCCAACATTATGCAAGGAGGAAGAGGATTTAGAATCTGGTGTGTATTTTTCTTCCCCTTTGCTTACGCTTTGAATAAAATTACTGGTTATTACTTGACATGCTTTATTTAACATCTTCAAGAGCTGCAGAAGCATTTTTTATTAACAAAATGACTCATTTCTTTTGCATTTAGCTGCAAATAGCAACCTACCATGTTCACAAATTTCTTCATGAAACCACATTCTGACAAGAGTCTTATGAAAATATATTTTCTTGGTTTCATAAGAATATTTGTAATGAGCACTCATTGAAAGATTACATAAATTACACTATCAAAATATAAAAATGATTGTAATCATGCATAAAAGTGCACAAATTCTCATTCTGCATACACTTAAAATTACTTTAAAGCAACTCCAACTTGAATTAAATGTAATTTCCGTAAAAATTACAATACATAACCTGATTTAAAAACTATCCAAAATGCAACATTTATGGTATGGAGGTTCAAAAACAAAATTCAGATAAGGAAGAGCTTATATCATGATCCAAGATACAATATTGTGTCTAATAATTTAACACAATCTGCCTTTTATCCAATATTTGAAATTCTGTCATTCTTAAACCAAGGCACAGGGTATTTTTTGCACAAAAATTTAACAAAATGAACTAAAACAAAGCATGTAATTTGGATGAACTCATCTTTCCGCATGTGTTCAGGTTTTTCTCTTTACGTAAGACTACATAAGCAGTAGTTTGTTAACAGCAAAATTATAAGATATGCCGCAACACAATTCTACATAGAAAATTTAAAATATTTATTATGAAATACTAATTTGTGATGCAAACATACATTTACAAAAGCAGCAACAAGTAACAATGCCACATCATCGAATATAAACCAAATGGACAAACGTGACTTCATAACAAAACCATACTGCTGCGTTTATTATGAAAGACAAAATATCTAATAAACACATGTAACAATTTTCTTTTGAAAAACATTCAAACAAATTTAGGCAACTAATAAAATGTATACATATATGAAACATTACATTTTATATCATGTGCTCAATATATCACACACACGTGCATACTGTTTTGAGATTACAGTAGTAAGCAAGCAATACTGCATGGAATGTTGAAGTTTAGTATTTGTACTTGAAATTCATCTTCAACAAATATTTCATGTTCACTTGTGCAACATCATACACGATGTACCTGAAATAATGTTAAGGAAATATACATGAAAAAACTTTCCTGAAAAAAGGGGCTGCTTTGATTGTGAACATAACAGCATTAAATGTTTGGAAACATCACACACGTGTCTCTGGAATTTGTAGGGCAAGGCCACAGGCACAAGAATAGACAAACCAAGTGGGTGGAGTAAAGCAGTGCACTGCTGCAAATGACAGGTAGCTGCACTCCTTGAATTCAGTTCCCCTCACATATTCATTGGTTGAATCACTACTATACGGAAATGTGAAAAAATATGAAGTAGAATTAATTCTGAATTGTATGTTTTCCAGAGGATTTTCAGGCAACAGAAGTCACTGCCATCATGATCCATCTAGCACTAAAATCTCCCTCTCATAAGGCATGTGCATGAAAAGTCTGCCATTATATAATTTAATTTGCCCCCTGAATGAAAGAAAAGATCATAATAAAGTTTTACCTCTTTTGTAACATATGTATATGCAAGTGTCCTTTCTGATAAAGATCATTCACTTTTAAAAAGTTAGGGCAGCTAAACAAATACAGCCCTACGGAACGTCAAATTAAACAGTTCATAATTCTGTGCAAACTGAAGGGAATTTTCTGATTGACCCTGATCCTTCTGGAAAAATAATAAGATACCATGGAAGGGTTAAAACATGGTTAACCTTTTCAGTCCCAAGGCCATTTTCACAAGTAAGCCTCTCTGTCCCGAGCCAATTTTGAGCAAAATGCAGTTTCAATTAAATGAGTGTAGATTGGAGACTAATTGCCCTAGAGAGATGAGTGATATACCGTTGTACGCGGAATGAACCAGAGATTCAGACTATATGAAATTTATGCAAATTCGGCACATATATGTGGTGGGGGAGGGGGCTAACTCTCAAAATTCCAAAATTTCGGGAAAAAAAATTTGGTTCCCCCACCCTCCACCCAAGAAAAAAGTACATGACAGTGTCGACATGCAGGAACACACAAATATTTGCATTATTATCATATGACCAATGTAACTTGAGTTGTACCCCCAAAAGGAATGGTCGGCACGCCACTGATTCAAGCTTCAAAATGCAGTGGTACCTTGAAATGACTATAGCTCAGAAACTAAATGCCCTAGAGATATAAAAGATATACCATTGTACGCAGAATGAATCACAGATTCAGACGATATATAATTTATGCACATTTGGAATACATATGGAGGGGGAAAGGGGGGAAATCCCCTCAAAATACTTTTCTTTAAAAAAAATTGTGTTTCCCCCCTGCCCCCTTGAAAAAATGTCAAAATGCAAAATTTATGCAAATTTGGCATATATATGGAGGGGGAAAGGAGAAAACCCCCAAAAATTATTTTAAAAAATTGTCACTTCACCCAAAAAATGTCCTTGCACTTGGGCACAAAAGACACCTACGCACAACATTCACGGACGAAAAGCTACAACGCAGTGAAAGATGAGCGCCGATTCTTGCAGCTGCTTGAAATTCTATTTTTAGACAATGCAGGGTAACCCCTGTCGGAACTTGTGCTAAAAAAACAAAGGTTTTCTTCAGCGCGCTTCGAAATTCCATTCTCACAACGCAGATTCAACAACCAGTATTCCCCCTCCCCCCACCCCTGCTTGCGCCCTCACGGAAAACTTTCATTTTGACATCGGATACTGATAAACAAGCTTCCTTCGAATGCAGTTCAGTCGGGAGTGAAAAGCATTGCCTTAGAACTAAAAAGCTGGTCTTACTTTGTCGGCAAAAATTTGACCTTGAAAAGAGAAGTCCCTTTTCCTGCCTTTTCCCTTCCATTTTCATGAAGACAAAAAAAAAATAATGAAAAAAAAAAAAACATTTCTGTTAAATACATTGTTAGGAACAATATAAAAAAAAAATAAATTCTAGCCAAAAATAGAAACGTTATAACGTAAAAACTACGACCTTGACACAGCTTACTTTTGGGTATCTCGATCAAGACACTTGGGACTGAAAAGGTTAAAATACTAAACATGGATTTAAATTATAGAAAAACTTGATGTCTAGGGCTGGAAAATGGTCAGTAAATTCTCTATCGCCAGAGGCATGCAAATTTCGTTTTTGACAAAAACACGAAATATGTAATAACATGTTGTAATGTTCATTTTTCATGTTTCTGAAAGGTGTGAGGTGCATTTTTCTACCTGTTTTTGTCACGAAATAATGTGAAATGAACTCTTAAACACGAAATTTACCATTTATATACAGACACGACCCTTTCTGAAGTCTGAAGTATCCTGTGAGTTATGTAATTCACGGAAAATTAATTAATTCTGCTGTAAATATTTGATATCCAAGCACTTTACACAGGAATAAACTTAATACTCTGATAACTACATAAATGTGCTATTAGAAGTGAAATGTTAATTCTGTGGAATAAGTGTAGTTTTTAAATCAAATTTAGGATTATATTCACAATTTTAAACCCTAAATGTCTTTTTATATACCACTTTTCATCCAATTTTTCACCGCTATAACACCGAAATTTTATTTTATTTACTGCTTTTGAACCTGAAATCTACTCGTTTTTGTACCGAAATTTTGCTTTTTTATTTACCAAAAATATGTGCCTCTATATATTGCATAAGTAGAGGCATGCAAATTTCGTTTTTGACGAAAATATGAAATAACATGCTGTAATGTTCATTTTTCATGTTTTTGAAAGGTCTGAGGTGCATTTTTCTACCCTGTTTTGTCACGAAATAATGCGAAATGAACTGCAAAATGCAAAATTGACTCTTAAATACGAAATATACCATTTATATACCGACGCGACACTTTCTGAAATCTGAAGTATCCTGCAAGTTATGCAATTCATGGAAAATTGATTAATTCTGCTGTAAATATTTGAGAAGCAAAAATAAACCCCTTTACACAAAAATAAACTTAATACTCTGGTAACTTCATAAATGTGCTATTAGAAGTGATAAGATTATTTTGTGTAATAAGTGCAGTTTTTAAATCAAACTTAGGATTATATTCACAATTTTAAAACCAAAATGTCATTTTATATAGCACTTTTGATGTGAATAAAATTTTATTTTATTTACCACTTTTGAACCCGAAATGGACTCTGTTTTTGTACAGAAATTTTGTTTTTTTTATTTACGAAAAATATGTGCCTGTATGCATAAGAGACCAAGGTTTATCTTGTTAATATGACAGGAGCTCTTACAGATGTCAAGAGCAGGTCATGTTCATTACAACAAAATTGTGATGAGCAGAGTGCCATTAAAGACTATGAGCACAGGGAGAAAGAACTGAATGACTATGAAAAGAATAGTATACAAGAGAAAAAAGCAATGCTGGGACAAGAACAGAATGAGAAGAGTAGTCACCATGGTACAGTACAGTGGGATGCATAAGGATTGCTTGGCAAATTGCCCATGACTACTTTCACTAATTTTTCTCTTGCATCCTACGTGCTTTAACCTTTTGTGTCCCAAGCATCTCGATCGAGACACTGTGTCAAGTTCGTAGTTTTTACGTTATAACTTTTCTATTTTTGGCTAGAATTTCGATTTTTTTTATATTGTTCCTAACACATGTATCTAACAGAAATATTTCTTGCACCTTCTTTTTTCTTCATGAAAATGGAGGTGAAAAGGCGGGAAAGGGATCTCTCTTTTGAGTCTCTTTTCAAGGTCAAATTTTTGCCGACAAGGGAAGACATGCTTTGTCTCCCGCCTGTTAACTGCATTCGAAGAAAACTTGTTTATCAGTATCCGATGTCAAACTGAAAGTTTTCTGTGAGGGCGCAAGCAGGGGGTGGGGGAAGACTGGTTGTTGAATCTGCATTGTGAGAATGGAATTTCGAAGTGCGCTGAAGGAAACCTTTGTTTTTTTAGCACAAGTGTCCACAAGTTGCAACAGGGGTTACCCTGCATTGTCTAACAATAGAATTTTAAGCAGCTGCAAGAATCGGCGCTCATTTTTCACTGCGTTGTAGCTTTTCGTCCGTGAATGTTGTGCGTAGGTGTCGTTTTGTGCCCAAGTGCAAGGACATTTTTTGGCTGAAGTGACAATTTTTTAAAATAATTTTTGGGGGTTTTCTCCCTTCCCCCTCCATATGTACGCCAAATTTGCATAAATTTTGCATTTTGACATTTTTTCGGGGGGGGGGACACCATTTTTTTAAAGAAAAGTATTTTTGAGGTGATTCCCTCCCTTTCCCCCTCCATATGTACGTCGAATGTGCATAAATTATATATCGTCTGAATCTGTGATTCATTCTGCCTACAATGGTATATCTTTCATATACCTAGGGCATTTAGTTTCTGAGCTATAGTCATTTCAATGTAACTCTGCAGTTCGCTCAATTCCGAAGCTTCAGACAGTGGCGTACAAGCCTTTCGTTTCAGGGGTACAACTCGCGTAATATTGGTCATATGACAAAAATGAAAATATTTTTCTGTTTCTTACATGCCAGCGATAATTTCTATGTGCATTTTGAACTTTTCATATCCTTTTTTTGGGGGGGCGGGAGGAGAAACTCCATTTTTTTTAAAAAAAAAATCTTTAGGGGATTTCCCCCCTTTCCCCCTCCATATATACGCCGAATGTGCATAAATTATATATCGTCTGAATCTGTGATTCATTCTGCGTACAACGGTATATCGTTCATATCTCCAGGGCAAATAGTCTCTGAGCTAAAGTCATTTCAAGGTACCACTGCATTTTGAAGCTTGAATCAGTGGCGTGCTGACCATTCCTTTTGGGGTACAACTCAAGTTACATTGGTCATATGATAATAATGTAAAAATTTTTGTGTTCCTTACATGTCAGCGATCATTTCCATGTGCATGTCGACACTGTCATGTACTTTTTTCTTGAGGGGAGGGTGGGGGAACCAATTTTTTTTCCGAAATTTTGGAATTTTGAGAGTTAGCCCCCTCCCCCGCCACATATACGCCGAATTTGCATAAATTTCATATAGTCTGAATCTCTGGTTCATTCTGCGTACAACGGTATATCACTCATCATTAGTCTCCGATCTACACTCATTTAATTGAAACTCTGCATTTTGCTCAAAATCGGCTCGGGACAGAGAGGCTTACATGTGAAAATGGCCTTGGGACTCAAAAGGTTAAGGAATGAAATTTATGAATGCTGGTCTGCATGTTGTTTCGTTTCAACTCTGAAGCTCTTGAGTGCATAAAACAAAGTGAATATTAAACATGGGGACAATTTGCTTCACAATACTCATGCATCCCAACTCTACATCTAATGCAGGAACGGGGAAAGCAATGGAAGAAGAGAATGCATGCCGGTCTATGACATCATATATATTACTATCACCTGATCGTATTATGTGGTCAAATGGACACACGGGAAAGAATTTCCGTTTGTTGGTTTAATTTTGGACATTAGTGTATATACTCTTCTCACCTGAGGTGGGAAATCATCGAACCAGTTATGGGGTGATGATTTCCCACCTCAGGTGAGAAGAGTATATCAGTTATGGGGTGACCCCACCTAGTGGTTGCATGACCTTGTAGTTGGTGGTGGGGTTTGCGTACTCTGATGATCCACTAGGCTATACCAGCGGTAGCATAGCTACTGGTAGGGTCTCCCATGCTGGGCAGGCTAGTGGTAAAGAGTCAGACTAAGAAGCAACCTACTGGTCAACGGCTCCAATGGCGGAAGAAGATGGATGGCCATCTCAACGGCGAAGGAGGCAGAAGAACCAGGAAGCAGGAGGAGTAACACCTCTTTTTCTTAAAAAAAAACTTGGGCCATCTGGCACCGGCTGGTAGTACCTTGTAAGGGCCCCTTGCCAGGGTTACGGTGTAGACCTCAACGGCAACTATGGCGGAGAAGGAGACCTTTGGAACGGCATAGATGGCGGAAGAGGCACTCATTCTCATTCTCATGAGAAAAAGCCACTGTCTTGTGGAGGAGGGATCCTAAAAGACTAGGGGAAAATACCCCGACAGAAAATTAGCCTGCTTGGAGGCTCAGGTGGCAGCCCCATCACCAAGATCGGGTGCTGTGGGCCAATAACCCGCACACTTTAAATCACACTATTAAAGAAACACCAACAAGAGAAAGCCGAACTGATTCTAAGGCGACGACATTTGGCCTGAAAAGGACAATGAGAATTGGAATATGGAATGTAAGAACCCTGTGGGAGTGGAAAACTACGGCAGGCAGTGGCCTGCATGAAGAGCTATTGTCTGAGCATCCTAGGTATAAGTGAAGTCAGATGGTCCGAGTTTGGAGAGGTAAATACTCATGAAGGAGTTACATTCATATATTCCGGAAGACCTGGGGGTGAAGGTGTGAGTCGTGATGGTGTGGGTATATTGATGGACAAGGAAGCAAAAAGGAGCCTTATTCAATGGTATCCAGTGTCTGCGAGGATAATTGTGGCACATTTCAAAACCAATATCAGAAACATCGTTATGATTCAGTGTTATGCACCCACAGAAGTAGCAGAGCCCGAAGATAAACAAGAGTTTTATAGGCAGCTCAATGAAACAATAAAGAAGCAAAAAAGGAAGGATATCATAATAATTGGAGGAGATTTAAACGCAAAGCTTGGGCAGGACAACGAAGGCCTTGAGCATGTCATGGGTAAACATGGTTTAGGAGAGCGAAATGAGAATGGACAACTTTTTGTGGACTTCTGTGCTAGCCATGAATTAGTTATTGGTGGTACTATATTTCCTCACAAGAAATGCCATAAGGTAACGTGGGTATCACCAGACCATAGAACAGAAAACCAGATAGACCACGTGGCAATTGGACGGAGGTGGCGACGTTCGCTACAGGATGTAAGAAACAAGAGAGGTGCGGACATTGGGAGTGATCATCATTTGGTAGTGGCTAACTTTAAAATGAAAATTCAAGCTCAGAAGAAGAGAATGGAACAGACAAGGAAGCGGTATGATGTTAGTAAGTTGAAGGATAAGGATCTCCAGGAAACCTTCAGGATTGAACTGAGAAATTGGTTCCAAGTATTGACCGATGAAAGTGAGCAGAATGAAACAATTCAAAGAGAATGGACAAAAATTCGATCTGCCTTCGCAGAAGTAAGTGAAAAGGTTCTGGGCTTTAAGGATAGGAGGAAAAAAGATTGGATGTCTCTGCAGACCTGGAAAAGGATTAGTGGGCGAAAAGTAATTAAGGAGGCAATGAACTCAAGCAGGACAAGGGCAAGGAAGGCAGAATTGCAAACAAAGTAAACACAGAAGGATCGAGAAGTAAAGAGTAGTGTTCGTAGGGATCAAAGAAATTGGGTAGACAATCTGTCTCAGCAGGCAGAGGAAGAAGCAAAAAAGAGGAATCTTAAAGAACTATACAACATGACAAAAGTTCTGTCAAGGAAACAGATGCAGCGAAATCGACCAGTGAGAAGTAAAGATGGTACCCTCCTTACGAATACTGAGGACCAACTGAAACGTTGGAAGGAGCACTTCTCTGCAACCCTTAATCGCTCTGTGGATGCTCAGATAGACCAGGGGGAAGAGGAAGATGATAATGATGGTGATGTTGGCCCCAGTGTAAGAATTAGGACGGATGTTCCAACAGTAGGAGAGATTAAACAGGCTCTGAGAGAGGTACGTAATTGTAAAGCAGCTGGTGTCGACAACATACCATTGGAAGTGATGAAAAGTGATATAAGCACCACAGTAAATATGTTGCAGCCCTTATTTGAGAAGATATGGATAGAGGGAGTGATGCCTAAGGACTGGAGGAGTGGCCTGTTGGTGAAGCTACCGAAAAAAGGGGAAGTGTGACAACTGGAGAGGTATAGCACTTCTCTCCATTCCGAGTAAGATCTTCACTAGAGTTATCCTAAACAGAATTAAGGAGCATGTTAACTTGAGACTCAGAAGAGAACAGGCAGGGTTTCGACCAAATCGCTCCTGTATTGATCAAATTAACACCTTGCGGATAATTTTGGAGCAATGTATAGAATGGTCATCTCGTCTCTATACAGTTTTCTTTGACTTCGAGAAAGCATTTGACTCGGTCAACAGAAATGCAATGTGGAAGGAAGTGAAACGATATGGAGTGCCCACAAAAATTCTTGATCTTATCCGAGAAACTTATCGTGATTATACATGTAGAGTTATACATGAAGGCCGTGTATCTGAACCAATAGATGTGCAGTCTGGAGTGAGGCAAGGTTGTATATTATCACCTACAATGTTCCTGATCGTGATCGATGCAGTGATGCGAAATGTAATAGGAGGGAAAAGACGTGGTATCCAATGGGGATTGAATAACAGACTAGAAGACCTTGATTTTGCAGACGATTTGTGCTTCTTATCTGAAGCACATGGTGATATGCAAACAAAACTAGCAGATCTGATAGAAAGTGCAAAAAAAAGCAGGACTTGTGATATACCAAGAATACCAAGGCACTGAGGATTAACTCCACAAAAACAGACCCTTTTAATATTGGTGAAGAGATTATTGAAAATGTGGATAGCTTTACTTACCTGGGTAGTGAGGTGGCAAAAGACGGAGGGGCTACACAGGATGTTTCTCAACGAATCCAAAAAGCAAATGGTACCTTTGTGAGGCTCTATCCAGTATGGAAAAACAAGAAGATATCTATGAAGACCAAACTTCGTATTTTTCGAAGTAAGGTTAAGTCTGTACTGTTGTATGGGTCTGAGACATGGAAAGTAACAAAAACGATTACCTCTAAATTACAGACCTTCATCAATCACTGCCTGAGAAAAATTTTGAATATCTTTTGGCCAGAAGTGATTCAAAACCAAGAACTTTGGAGAAAATCTGGAGAAACCGAGGTGTCCACACAAATAAAGCGGCGAAAATGGAATTGGATAGGTCATACATTGAGGAAGGAAAATGAGGCTCTTGAGAAGGAGGCACTAGACTGGAACCCGCACGGAAGAAGGAAAAGAGGGAGGCCTAGACAGATGTGGCGAAGATCTGTTCACGCTGAGGCCTTGGAGGAAGGAAAGAGCTGGAATGCAGTGAAGAGAATTGCCGCCAGTAGGACCAGGTGGAGATGCTTTGTTGATGCCCTATGTTCCACAGGGAACAACAGGAATTAAGTCAAAGTAAGTCAAGTTATGAGGTGAGGTGTGGTCAGCACGATGAACCTCCAGTTGTCGTAGGTTTTCATGACCAGGTTATGCTACCCATTTGTAGCTCCCAAACTTTCCCACAATGGTGGGCAGCCATCAGTCCCATACACAGGCCAAAATCTCAGAAAAGTTGTTATGCTTCCCCGAGAAGACTCAAACCTGCACGTGTCTTATAGTCAGAGCACAAAGCATGATGTCTTAGACCGCATGGTGTGGGACTAACAACTAATGTGTCAACTTTTTTTAGACCAGAAAAATGTATGCTAAACTGTTACGAAGAAATGAGTAGATTTTGGACTAACGGATATTCAATTTTAACATATATTCACAAGTGTTCAGTGCATCATAATCTTGCACCAAAAATAGTTTACCTAGAAAGAAATGATTTTTAAGTAACGGTGATACTCTGATATATCAATCCATTATTATCGTGTGTAAAAAAAATAAAATATTAATCCTAAACACAATGCATTCAAAAGGATACTCATTGTACAACAGAGAGACCCCCGATTTATTTGCAGATATGCCTTTCCCAACAGGCACCTCCACTCCATCAGGTAACTTAACAGATTGCTTTGGATCAGGATGTGTCATTCCCAAGCCTTTCACGCTGTGTTTTCCTTTGGGGAGTTTCGCAATGTAATCAGCATGGGGTCTTTCATACCTGAAATGAAGGACAGCAGGGTAACATTCCAATTTAACAAAATAAGTCTATAACAAGCATATATATCTGTGTGTGTGATATAGAGTGAATGAGTGTGAGAGAGGGAGAGAGAGAGAGAGAGAGAGAGAGAGAGAGAGAGAGAGAGAGAGAGAGAGAGAGAGAGAGAGAGAGAGAGAGAGAAAGAGAGAGAGAGAGAGAGAGAGAGAGAGAGAGAGAGAGAGAGAGAGAGAGAGAGAGAGAGAGAGAGAGAGAGAGAGAGTGTGAGTGAGTGATAATGTGTGGGGGGGGGTGCAATATTGCTATAACATTTACACGTGACATATTGGTAATATTTATAAAATTTAGAACTGATAATGATAACAGGATGGCTATTCACCGGAAATTCCTAGAATTCTGCTTGAAATTTTCTCTGTAAACGTGAAAAATTGCAACTTTTATTAATCCAAATCCCATTGGATTTATACATATTTATAAATGCCCTGAGGCAAGTTTTTCCCAGTTTAGCTTTTTTTTTTCCGAAAAGTAAGAAAGCTGTGTGGAAAATAAAACAGAAGATTATTGCAAAATAAGATATCTTGAAGTTGATTACGTAAATTTGAAATTCTTACTCAATTAACAATTTTTAATAGATTGCCATATTTCATAACATTTGTGACTTGTGTTGGTAGATGTATTTCTAGTCTGTGTATGTGAAATGGCAAATGTAAACTCCACACCTTAAGTTAAAAATATATACAGTATACAGTTCAATTGAACTGAATTAGAAATGTTGGATACATTGGAATTGCACAGACCCTTTACATCGTTAATATATTTGAATGTGTGTGTGGGGTTGGGGGGCAGCGAGAGGGGATAATACCTAAGGTTGAAATAGAGAAAACATCTTATTGCTAGAGGCATGCAAATTTCGTTTTTGATGAAAACACAAAATAACATGCTGTAATGTTCATTTTTCATGTTTCTGAAAGGTATGAGGTGCATTTTTCTACCCTGTTTTGTCGCGAAATGAACTGCAATATGCGAAATATACTCTTAAACACGAAATTTACAGTTTACATACAGACGTGACACTTTCTGAAGTCTGGAGTATCCTGCGAGTTATGCAATTCACGGAAAATTGATTAATTCTGCTGTAAATATTTGAGAAGCAAAAATGGACCCCTTTACACAGAAATAAACTTAATACTCTGGTAACTACATAAATATGCTATTAGAAGGGATAAGTTTATTTTGTGTAATAAGTGGTTCTAAATCAAATTTAGGATTATATTCACAATTTTAAAACCAAAATGTCACTTTATATAGCACTTTTGATGCGATTATTCACTGCTATAACACCGAAATTTTATTTTATTTACCGCTTTTGAACTCTGTTTTTGTACCGAAATTTTGCTTTTTTATTTACCAAAAATGTGCGCCTCTACCTATTGCACCCTTGAATTTTTGGAAAGTTTGCCTTGAAAACCGGGAATTATAGTTGAATTTTATCATGGTACTAGAGTAGCCACCTTGGATTATTGTTAGGTCTTGTGTGCAACCAGGATGCCACAGCCAACAAGAACATCCCACGGAGAATAAATATCTACCGAAGTGCAAGTAACAGTTAACGACACACCTGAGTAGTAACTTAACTGTGTACACCAGAAAAACAATCGTTCACTGAACAACGGCAACAGCAGACTGAGGAGACATTACACAGTATAGAAAATATGCTTGTGACAAGTGATGTCCGAGGCATTCCAGTGTGAATGAAGCCATGTTTTTTTAGCAGAACTTACAAAGTTCACACATATTCTGCTCGACACATTTATTGAAATTGTAACATATGGACTTATGGTTATACATGCTGGGACAGACAGCAGTTGTCCCAGCCGGTTGTAGAGATTAAACTGTAAGTCTGTAAAACTGTAAGAGTACACGCCTGACGAAGTCATCAGACAGGTGGCAGAATCGATCGCGAAAGAAATTTACGTGGAAAAATGAAAAGTAAGTTTATCAGAGTTAATTACCTATCTCCGCGTAACCGCCAAACAGATACATTTAGAAACAATCTGTAAGTCTGTTCTGGATTAGCCTATCTGAGCATAAAGTGTATTTCAGTCAAAAGTTTAAATTTTTACAAAACTAGGGTGTATAAATTATACTGCCATATTCATAAAAAAAATAGCAACGAAGTGGTGGCCAATATGTTCACTAAGTTAAAGATACATCACACTGGCAATTTAACCAATAAACCAGTTGATGTTAAGAGTACTGGAGCATAGTACAGATCCCTACACTCTAAATAGCATATGTTTAGACAAAATGTTTAACTTTAAATCTCTCCCTCTGCATTCCACATTTGCTATTCTCTGTCCTGGGAATCTCTGGAGCAAGGAAAGCAAGTGTGACTCGAGAGGGCTCGACCAATGAACATGTGTGAGGGAACAGAATTACGTGGAGGGGGAAAGCAACTGCAGCTTTCAGCTGTTTGTATCAGAATGTACTACGCTTCGCTGTGCCCACTTCCTTCCTATCCTTCTGCACAGCCTTGCTCCAGAGATTCGCAGGATAGAGTGTAAATGTGAAATTCATGAAACAAGACCTTAGAAGATCAGCTGACAGGCCACTGAAACTGACCACGAACAGCTATTCTTTGATCCTACTAACACAAAAAAAATTTCATGCTACAAATGTACTTTTCATGAATACTTACATATCTCCTAAAGCCACTTCACAGAGCAGCATCAATCCAGTTGGGTTCATAGAAGATGTAGCACAATAGTTTGCAGACTTTGAAACCATGTCTGCAAAGTATATACCTTTGCCAAACATGTAGCCTGTCACTGGAGCTTCTGGTGGAGCAATTCGGAGACCCTGCAAGCATTCATAACACGTTACTTGACAGCATCAGATCTGGTAAGACTGGTTAACATGTATAAGGGTTGGCCAAATGAAACTAAGACTTTTGTCATAGCGTCGTAGCTTAACTACATACAGTTGCCTCACTTAGTAGTGCTGCAGTCTGCTTCTTTATACAACATTTTTGTCCAATGTCAGTGGATCCACTTCGAACCAGCCACAAAACGGATGAGTATGGAATGGAGACATCCCAACTCACCATGCCCAAAAAAGGCTCATTCCTCCTTCAGAGCTGGAAAAGTGATGCTCACTTTTTACTTTGACGAGAAGGGTCCACTGCTTTTGGATTGACTGGATGCAGGTGGCACTGTCAACTAAACTACATACTGCACTACCCTAAACAAACTGAAATCGGGTCTCAAGAGTAAGCGACCTGGCATGTTGTCAAATGCGGTTCTTCTGTTGCACGACAACGCACACCGTCATGTTGCACAGGTGTGCCGTGATCTGCTGCGGCATTTCTGCTGGGAAGTCCTGGGCCATCCTCCCTGCAGCCCCGATCTCTCGCCCTGCGACTACCACATCTTCGGGCCACTAAAAAAACATCTGAAGGGCCGCTGGTTTACCAATGATGCTGAAGTCCGTGACGCCATTGAAGATTGGTTCCGCAGACAACCACGGACGTTCTTTGCTCAGGGTAACCATACCCTTGTGACGTGCTTGGACAGTTGCTTGAACAGACAAGGTGACTATGTGTAGACGATATGTCACCCATGGATCACTTTTACTTCCTGTACGTTCATATATTCCAACCAATAAATCATTACAAAAAAAACGAAGAGTCTCACTTTCATTTGGGCAATACTTTATACTAAACGAAGACTACAGACTTGCAAACAAATAATGAATATTAGGGATGGACTAACATGATTTTTTTGCCAATACTGAGGATAAATCTACAGTGAAGTGAATATATAAAACGATCTTACCTGAGATAAAATTCCAGCATAATTTGTAACACGGGAACCATGCCACAACAGTTTTCTATTGTGCAGAGCTCTAAATGGCTTGAATCGTTTGTCTTCACCATGACGTTTAATTTGGAATGCCTGGGGACGAAAAAAATAAAAAGTTTTAAAATCACACATCTTTTCTGTCAAAGTTAATGTATCAAGTCCACAACTACACTACAAATTCATAATTGGTAAAGAGAGATGCTGAAATTCGCCGACTGTCTCACACGAGCAACAACAAAGAAATAAGACTGGAAACCACTCTACCACCTGCTAGGTGGGAACATGCAAAGGATAACATCAAATACACGCTGCAAATCTTGGAAAACCACAAAACGAGGTCTCTCCGCAACAAACTTCACCACCTGGGAGGAACATGGCCAAGTGAGAATGTGATCAACCAGGATGGCAGACAAGGAAAAACATCATAAATCTGTCGAATCTCTCGACCCCAAACAAATTCAAAGAACTCCTTGCCTACGGTGATAAGTTTAACGTACAAAACAGTAAGCCCCCCCCTCGACCTCATATGTGAGGCAGAAAAGCAGCTTGTTTTGCCCCCAAACCCCAAGATAAAGAAAATATCAGAATGTCAGCAGCCAGAATTCTTCAAAAGTGATGAACAACAGTGAAACCAGGAAACCTAATCCAGTGCACCAAGAAATCTCTTCTGTTCTCTCAGAGTTTGGCAAATTGCTGAACACAAATGAAGTTTGGTGTCTAAAATCTGACAAAACGAACCAGTTTGTAATCACGCACAAGGGCGATTACTCTACGAAAGTAATAGACAAACTAAACAGTGACTCGTAGTGTCATCGAAAAGGACCCCACAGACAGGTACAATAGAATTGTGAAAAATGCAGTGAACTCTAGTGTCATAGTCAGTGAACAAGACCACAAATTCCTTTTCAACCCTCACCCTTCACCTGCCATTGCCTTTGGCATTCATAAAACTCATAAACCTGGAATATCCATGCACTTCAATTACCCCACGGTCCACCTAACAAACTGGCTAAAAATCAAAATATCTCATTTCAACCACAAACTAACATATGTGTTCCGCAACAGTGCCGATGCTAAAAATCTTCAATAGTGCAAGCTGACAGTGCAAAATTAGCCAGCATTAAGAGTCGCGTTACTTTGTAACCGAAACCTGTACATACATAAGTCATACACCAAATGTTAGCCCTGTCCAAGTAGATATTTTTAAACATAGAAACAACAAACGGGGTGCAGTGTTGTTCATGCAGTGTTGCCAAATGTAAGTGAAAGTGTAAATTTATTTTTCCACAAAGCATGGAAAATTGCATGTCAAACATTCATACGGAAATTTGGACGTCAATTTCCACCTTGGGTAGGTGGACTATTTCGCCATCTATAGTTCAGAGAAGAAAACCGATCGTTTTCGCGTATAGCCAATTCTGAAATGCCTCGTAAAGGCGTACCGGTCCAAATGGGTGTTTTAAAAAAATTATGAGGTATAGTGGCAACACTGTTGATGTTTGAAGGCAACAAAAGGTGTGTTTAGTGATGGTCTATGACATGGAAATACTGGAAACAGGAAAAAAAGAAAATGAAAATTATGGTGAAAAAAGTGTTACTTACCTACTCCTGGCAACCATGCAATGCGATAAGAGCGCCCACCGAACGAGAACAAAAGAATCAGTTAGTTGTGTACTCAGAACTGTTTGAGCCGTGCATTTCGCATTGTTCGTAGGGGAAGATTAGAATTGTTCTGTGAAATGAAGTACTCTTTGGAAGAGAGGGTGTTCATTGTGGAACATTATTTTTGTTCAAAATCGTACGCTAGTGTAAAAACTGTGTTTCGCGAGAAATATCCGAATAACAGTGTTCCAGAAAATTCGACGATATATCGACTTGTTTCCAGATTTCGTGAAACAGGATCAGTTAATGACAAACCCTACCACAGACAACCACCAGTTTTGACACAAGGTGTGCTGCAGGATGTGGAGCAGAGAATATCACAATCTCCCAGGAAATCTGTTTGTAAACTTGCTGCACAGTCAGGTGTATCAAAAAC
Source organism: Lepisma saccharinum (assembly GCF_977018435.1). NCBI lineage: Eukaryota > Metazoa > Arthropoda > Insecta > Zygentoma > Lepismatidae > Lepisma > Lepisma saccharinum. Next base: position 79,498,704 of record NC_139237.1, read on the forward strand.
AACAACTCACCGAGCGTTAAAACAATTGCACCTACGTGCATATAAGGTACAGGCTGTGCAAGAACTGAAGGAAGCAGACAAAGGTGCACGTGTACGATACTGCCAGTGGTTTAGAAATTTTATTAGAGACAATGGTGTGAATATTTTGGATAAGGTTTTTTTCACGGATGAAGCATGGTTCCACTTAAATGGATATGTCAACAGTCAAAATTCTCGACTCTGGTCAAGTAACAATCCCCATTTGTTACATGAACAATCACTTCATCCACAAAAGATCGGTGTGTGGTGAGCGATTTCGCGGAGAAAAATAATCGGTCCATTCTTTTTCAACACAACAGTTGACGGAATAGTTTATCGTGACCTTATTACACAGTTTATTTCTCTGTTGGAACGTGATGAACGTGATTGTTGGTTTCAACAAGACTCCGCAACATGTCACACATCTAATGAAACTTTAGACATGTTGGCAGAGTTTTTTGGCGATCACATTATAAGCAAAAACTTATGGCCCAGTCACTCCCCGGATCTGACGTCTCCAGATTTTTTTCTGTGGGGTTATTTGAAACAAACAGTTTACATTAATAACCCAAGAACACTTGATGATCTAAAAATAAACATTTGCACAGCCATTAACAATATAAACCAATCAACCTTGCATAAAGTTGCTTCCAACATGATAAAACGTGTTGATGAATGCCTCAGGGAAAATGGTTGTCATTTTCAACATCTTTTGTAAAGCTACACTGCCTGTTACGCGCATTGCATGGTTGCCAGGAGTAGGTAAGTAACACTTTTTTCACCATAATTTTCATTTTCTTTTTTCCTGTTTCCAGTATTTCCATGTCATAGACCATCACTAAACACACCATTTGTTGCCTTCAAACATCAACAGTGTTGCCACTGTACCTCATAATTTTTTTTAAAACACCCATTTGGACCGGTACACCTTTACGAGGCATTTCAGAATTGGCTATACGTGAAAACGATCGGTTTTCTTCTCTGAACTATAGATGGCGAAATAGTCCACCTACCCAAGGTGGAAATTGACGTCCAAATTTCCGTACGAATGTTTGACATGCAATTTTCCATGCTTTGTGGAAAAATAAATTTACACTTTCACTTACATTTGGCAACACTGCATGAACAACACTGCACCCCGTTTGTTGTTTCTATGTTTAAAAAATATCTACTTGGACAGGGCTAACATTTGGTGTATGACTTATGTATGTACAGGTTTCGGTTACAAAGTAACGCCACTCTTAATTCCCAGTTGCGCCGTTCGTGGGACACCCTGTAGATATGTACAGTTCAATCCCCATAGATCTAGCGCTGCGTTCAGTTGAAAGATGGCTGACAACAAACAGAATCCCTGCTCTAGAGGTACAAGAGATAACCAGGCTATTGGAAGTTTCTCTAGAACACAACTACTTTCAGTTTGAGGATAAATTCTACAATCAATCCGAGGGCCTTGCGATGGGCAATCTGCTATCAGCTCCTTTAGCCAACATCGTCATGCACCTGGCTGAAAAAGAGATACTCCACACTCCAGAACTACAATACATCCGATATGGAAGGTACGCGGATGACACAATAGTCGTATACAAAAAGACAGAAGAACTCAACCTTCTAGCGAACAAGCTAAATAGCATCCACCTCAGGCTGAACTTCACCGTAGAACAAGAAAAACATGGTAAAATCAACTTCCTGGACATCACCATCAGCCGTACACTTAACAAATTCACAACCACTGTCTACAGAAAACCGAATGCAGGCAACCAGTACATACATAAAATAAATTACAGGTAATTAGTACTGTCATAGACAGTGGTGGCGATTGGGTTCCAAAATTGAAGGGGCAAGGTGTCAAAACTTGGGGGAAGAGGGACAAGGACCGTTTACTTTCCCTTGGTAGATAAGGTTTACAGTAATGCAAGGGCAAAAGTGGCAAAAAGTGTGTGTGTGTGGGGGGGGGGTAACTGCTCCCCATAACCCCCCCCCCCCCAATTGCTGCCTCTGGTTGTAGAATAAGCAATCAAGAGCCTGACTGGACTTGATGTCCCATTCCATAATTTAATTCACAATAAAGAAATGGATATATCTGAGAGTTTTCTGAATTTTTGTAGTTTATAATAATTTCCATATTATTAGCATTAGTACTAATTTGTAGTACTAACCCACCTACTAAGAACATGTTACAAATGGAACTTGTATTGTTAAAAATGTGGCTTTTCTGCCACTTTTGGCTAATTGCGACGATGAGGATGAGTGATGATTGGATAAAAATGATGAAGGGGACACTTCCAAATAACACCTATGCCCTGGCTGGGACTCTAAACTTGGGAACTATCATTTAATGCGTTCGGTCACAGAGCCGGCAACATGTCCAGTTACACTTCTCACAAATGTTTTCTAAATTGAGTGGCTAGGGAGTTAAACGTGATAAGCCACACTCAGTTTGAAACCGAGTTAACATGGATGCAGTTGCTGCACAATGGTGAACAAAGTTTATTCAGTAGCTGGTGATAGAAATGCATGCTAACATCTGTACAACCACTACGCCACAACGTCATAGATGAACTTTTGATTGCTTTCCTTCAGTTCCACACTTTCGTGGGTTATCAAGTTGTACTCCCGAGCCGCTCAATTAATTTGTTTTCTTTCTTTACCTCTTCAATCTCCAGTTCATATGATGCATGAGTTTTGGCATGGGTGTTCTTAACATACTTTTGCAGGAGTGCAAACTCCGGAGATTTCTTATCCAAAACTTCGATATCAGTCTGAAGTTTCCTGTAGTTGACATCACATATATGCTCATCTCCACCCTCCTTCTTCGTCGACTTCATAATGCTGTAGGCTATCTCAATCTCCAGTAAGCTCTCAAGCATTTCTATCTTCAGCTAGAAGCAAACAAGATCAATTAGAAGAAACTTAAAAATTCACAGAACATCAGATATGGTCTACTTCTGTTGTATGAGTCATATTTTTTTTAAAGTTAAATTGTGGTACCATAAATTGATTGTATGTCTTGGAGAACATGGCACCAGTAGGATGTGTACATGTCACTAGAGGACAGTGGGATGTACAGTTACCCCACAACGGTAATTCATAGAGGCATACATATTTTGATTCTGACAAAACCACAAAATGTGAAATAACATACTGCAATGTTCATTTTTCATGTTTCTGAAAGGGTGCATTTTCCTACCCTGTCTTATCACGAAATGATGTGAAATGAACTACATAATGCAAAATACTCTTAAACATGAAATTCAGAGTTTTTGACGCAACACTTTATACAGTTTGAATTATGCAATTCACAGAAAATTCATTAATTCTGTTGTAAATATTTGAGAAGCAAAAATGGACCCCTTTATACAGGAATAAACTAAATACTCTGGGTACTACAAAAATGTGGTATTAGAAGGTATATTATTTATTTTGAGTAATAACTAATAAGTGCAGTTTCTAAATCAAATTTAGGATTAAATTCACGATTTTAAAACCAAAATGTCATTTTATATACAGCTTTTGAAGGGATTTTTCGCAGCTATAACACCGAAATTTTATACTATTTGTTGCTTTTGAACTCGAAATTGCATTTTCGTATCGAAATTTTGCTTGTTTTATTTACCAAAAATATGTGCCTCCTAATTCACTGTTGAGGCAATTGCCATGCAGAATAGATGTGACCAGGCATGAACAGAATTCGTATATTTAAAAAAAAACAGCCACTCTTCAAGGAAGAAATAGCAGAGAATGCCACAGGGAGCTGGTGGAAGCTGTGAAGGCCTACTGTTTCTTTTGTTCCTGTAATGTTAATGTATAATTTGCGACTAATTAACAAATGTTGTTAATGGTTGTTTACTTGCTGCCCTGCCCTGCACCTGGTACACATGATCTGCATTGCTTATACATTACACAGTACAGTGGGATAGATAAGTATTCCCAAGCAAATAATCCACTGCCATGATGAGATCTTCAAGAATTGAAACAAAAAGGCCAAACAAGCTGCTGACCAGCAGAAGTAAAAACTCAGTCCTTAAAAACAAGCAGGATGCAAAACAAAACTCAATGAAAATAGCCATAGTCATGGACAATTTGATGGGCACTTGTGCATCCCACTGTACCATACACTGCCGCCTTCCATTTGTATATTTCAAATTCCTGTGCTGACCATGCTTCTTTTTTTTAAAAAAAAAGGTTGCCATGACTTTTCAGATATTTTTACTGAATAGGTATCTCTCTCAAGTTTTTTGAAAAAAACACAATACATGAAATATTAACAGACACTTGAACATCATTTACCACAGAATAATTAGAAAAATATTTGGGCATCTATTGTAATGTAAATGCAAATTGATAAGTGAAAGAAACAAAGAAAATTGAAATTACACGTTCATGTTTCCTGCCTATTTTGATGCTTCTTTTACTTTGTAATGCCTATTTACATTATTTATTTATCATTCGTCACTAGAAAAGCTTACTTTATTTTTGTGCATATTTGCCTATTTCAGAGGATTTTAGTACCTATAAATGCACCCCCTGGTGATGATGGAACCCATGCAGACTGCAAGTTGAACTCGGAACATTTGGTGGCAAGATCATGAGCTATCCTTTCAAACTTGAATCTCAAAGCAAATAATTGTAACAAACTTACCTTAATAATTTCTTCATTGTTCAGTATGGGTGGTGTTTTCATTCCAAAATCATGAGGAATCAGGGTATAGAAGCGGTTAGATGCATCTAGAAACTTTGAATCACTCCCACCTGACTTTATCAAATCTTGAAGTTCAGTTAAGATAGTATATGCCTGTTGAATCTGTTTCTTGCTCAGTTTGCCCAGAGGCATTTTCTGAAGGTCAATCTGAAAAGAAAAAGTTACTCAAGTAAGGATGAAAGTAAAACAATTACTTTGATATCACAAGGAATTAAGATCTTTAGCAATAAACATTTGGGTCATGTCTAGATGTCAAAATCAAACTAATACAGTAAATGTAAGCATCTTAGTGTAGGAGATATGACTGTTGCAAATGACTGACAAACTGATCCAACAAGAACTAGAACTATATTGTGTGGAGAAACTGTATTTTGTCATTACATAAGAGGTATTTTAATACAGTGTAACCTCGATTTTACGTTTTTCAGGGAACCAAGCTGAAAATGTAAAACCAAGGAAAATTTTATAACATTTTGATATGTTGGGCCCATCAAGATTGAATGTATAATGTGGGAAAACATAAAATCGGGGTTCCACTGTATTCTCATCTAATTCTTCAATATTTTGAAGCAAAAAAACTGATAAAATGATGCATACAATTGAAACAAAATGCTTGCACACTAATATTAATCAATATTTTTAACAACCTTTAATTATGACAATTTTCAAGATAGATATCACTGAGAATCAGCAAGAATTTGGGCATCGGTTCAGCCATAATTAGGACATATATATGTAATATACATATACTAGAGGGTTATCCAGAAAGTAAGTTCTGGCGGATTATTAAGAAAAAACAAGAATATTAATGTACACATGAAACATGCTTACGCATCCGTATACAGTAAAAACCCAGATTTTTACGTTCCCGCATTATAAGTTTTCCCGCTTAATACGTTCATCCAGTCAGGCCCCGCCAAAGGGCCATGTTAAATAATAGGACATTCACCTCGATCTTACGTTCGTTCTAACTCCCGTTTCCTGCTCTATATGTTTTCCGAGCCGTGACGATGTCTTAAAATTTGGCAGAAACCTGTTCTGTTGACCACGAGAGTTCTTTCTCCCTCAGTTTTCTTCCTTTCGAAGCTGTTTCATCCCCCACACGCAACCTTGAACTTCTAGATGTAAGGCTTTCATGCGAGAGGAGGGAGCAAAGAGGCATGGTTCAGTGAAAGGTGGGGGGGGGGGGGGCAGTGCACAGCTTGAATTTGTCGCACCTTCCTTGACAGACAGGAAGGGAAAATGGCACTTCTTGCATTCCCGGTAAAGATACAATGGGCCGATTCTTCTGCCTCAGGATCAGACAAGTGCACTGTTGCCAAACAGATTCTCGCTAAATGGTGCCTGCCTTACAATTTGGACAACGAAAGTTAGCCACTTCTTTGCCCACAAAGATTTGTGGAATTCTTCCTAGTTGACGGGAACCAAAAAGGAAAGCAAGAAGGTGGCTTGTTTGTGAAAACGTTTCCTTTCTTCTTGTCTGCAGCGGTGGACTAGAAAAAAAATAAGAAGGGTTTGCCAATCTCCGCCATCTGATACTGAATAAGAACTGCACTTCTCTAATGGGAAGTTGTTTAGATTCCTAAAGCATTTGGATACCATTGGATCTAGTCTATATCTGACTGTAAATTATTTTTAATCTGAAGTTTTTACACAAATGCTGTCATTTGGTCATCAGAATGAAGCTGAAGCTAACGTGATTATTTTTTTCTATGGGTAGATGAGCGATATTTTACTCACTAACAGAAAAATATTCTTGTCAAATCAATTGTTTGGGGGAGGGGGTGAAGTTCGTACACATGTATTATTCTGCATGGGGCAGAGAATGGATTATTTTATGCAGATTATGTCACTCGCGTGTTGTACAGTGACGGAGTCGGGTAAAAATGAGTGGATAAACGAGGGGTGTGTCAATATTCTCTAGGAGCAGTAAAATTTAGTGCATATCTAAATACCATTAAAATGCTTATTTGGGCCAAAAGATCATATATTTATTTACTTTTTCTCATTCGCTGGGGAGCTGTGTACAGCATCTTGACTGCCGCACTGGATTGATTGATTGATTTAGTTGGTGTTTTAAGTCCACTTTATGCACAGTAAGGCTAATCGGGACTGGACGTACAGTTTAAAGTGGGATCTGAACCACTTGTGCCTCCACCGGGTATTGAACCCGGGACCCCTTGGACTGTCGCACTGGAAACCCAGGTTTGATTCCCAGGGTGGGTGATCTAAGCTGCCTCATAAAGTGGCTCTGGAGCTCACCTAGCCTCAAATAAATGAGTACCTTGGGGCAATCCTGGGGGATAAAGGCTGCTCAAGCATGGCGCTGACCACATCACCTCCAAGTTGGCCGAGATCGAAGAATAGGGAGGGTAAAGGTGGCCACAGCCTGATTTAAATTTGATGAGTCTTTTTTAAAAGAATCGCTGATTTAAATCACTTTAAAGTAAAAATTTATAGAATAATGTACAAAAGGAATTTGTAGATATCAGAATTACTTTTGCTGAAAGTACATTAATCTCGTCATCATTGAATGGTGTTTATTAGGATCTAAGAAAGGAAACAAAATATATGCACGGATGGGGTGAAGCTCATATGAAATGAAATTAAATGTATTGTGAAAACTGTAAACACATTTAAATTTCTCTATATTTAAAATTCAATAATTCTCATACGTAAAAATAGCAAAAAAAATTGTGTAGAACAACATACAAAATATTTTTCATGTTAAACTGTAAATAATGTCATTATCATTAAGCCGTAAATAAACATGGCAGCAAACCTTCATTCAAAAAATCACCAAAATGCAGCTAAAAAAAACTATATTTATCCAGAATGTTTTACTTTCACTGGAAGAAAAGTTACTGAAATTATTATAGTTTCATTAACACACTCAATAAAGATTTTCATAGTAGGTTTATATATACAGTATACGAAACAGAAAAATATTTACATATATATTTTTTTTTATTTCCTTTAAACAAAGTGTTCATATATTTTAGAGGGCTGTTTACTAGAAAAAGTCTTTCTATAAAAAAAAGATACATCTATATGTAGTGTCAAAAAACATACAAGAAATTTTAAGCATGTTTTATTAAAAAAAGACTGTTATCGACCCTGGTAAAAATGGATGTGTGATGGATGGTAGTGCAAAGTTGTAATATTTTAACATCCATAAGTATTAGATTTTTTTCCCAAAATGTAAAATAGAAGATTAAACTGTAATTAACAACAATGTCTTGTTTACAAGAAATAGTGACTGGAAAAAACACAAAAAACAACAGTATGGCTAAGCCTATACTAGTAATCGCAGTATTTGATATCATGGCAAATACTTCTCACAGAATACATTTTTTTTCCCTTATCCAAATGAGAATGCTCGTGCATGCAAATCATTTTCAATTTTATAAAAAGTTGAACAATTCCTAAGTGGACTCACCTCGAATTCCTTCATCACATTCTGCATAGCTTTTTCATCAAATATCAAATTTACGAGATCTTGGATCACTTTCTCGAGCTTTGACTCTGCATTGGATGTCTTAACATCTGCATCAGTTTCATCCTGAAAGAATTTACAATAAAATGATGTAGGGCAATTTTAATATGAAGTACAGTCGGTAAATTCTTCTTTATTAGGGATGGACTGACAAGAAAATTTTCTCAATACCAATTAACTATCGACAGACTTACGGCTGAGCAAAAACCGATACCAGCCAATACAAGATGTATCGGCACTCAGAAGCACTCACCAGAAGTGTATGTGTCTTGCAGAGTCATATGACACTTTCTCAAGAGTCTAAATATTATGAAAATATGGCAAATGTTCAATTTAGTCCAATTAAGAGTGAACATTGTGTGGTGTAAGTTGACTCCTTACAACTGTTTGGAAGCAACAGTTACTTTTTGTAAGTTTCAAATTACGGTTTGCTCAAAAAAAAAAAAAGTTAAATTTCACGTGTTCTCAAGCAATATAAAGGTTCACTTTAATTTTTTTGCCACTATAATTTTCACACAAATATTTGAGAATTATTATAATTAAAATTAGTGGAAATTTTATATGGTCATTAGTAAAAGAAAAAAAAGACAACCCGTTTGCAGTACAGATGGCCATAAAATCCGGATAACAGATATCCAATTTTAAATTATCCAATATGTATTTGAATGCACCAGATAATCTGAATATCTGGATAATTTGGATAGTACAGACTTGATGAAGGATTTGTAGAAAATGTGTACAGTGAAATAACAATATGAATAGAACATAAAAGAATATGTGGATAGCCTGTAAAATGGATAAATGATAAAACTGTACAGATATTGCACACATATCTGGAGATTTCGGATAGCCCGAATATCTGGATAAAATTGTTTGAATTTGGCCTTGCTAGTTTGCAGTTGACACATACAACATGGTCTACAAGCCACCTTGACGAAAAAGCAACTGTAACAGAGTTCCATTTAAAAAACAAGTTAACTCCCAAACACTGATCCATAATTAAAGACATCTATTACCTACGTGAAGTTTCGTGTTTCCACGTTGCATAATTGGATAGCGGGAGAGCTCCACTCTGGATGCCGTACCCTCAGTAAATGAAGGCAGTGAGCCTTCGAAAATAATTTGAAATAACTGTCCAACTGTGCAATGCAAAAACACAAAACTTCACGTAGGTGACACTTAAACTGCGTTTACCGCATCCATGACATCTGTTATAATAATTATTATCTCATGTAAACCCACGGATATTATTAATCTCAACTCTAAAAAAGGTAAAGTGTTCCCCTGTGCATAGCACCATGCCATGAAGGCGTATAGGGGGTGTGGTGGTAACGCCCCACACTTTCTTGATCCGGTCGTGAGTGGGGGTGATGTGATCAGCATCACGCCCCTGACTGCCTTTACCCCCCAGGGTTTCCCCCAGGTACCCATGTTATTCGACGCTGGGTAGGTGCCGGGACTGCTTCCACCGTTAGAAAAGTTCCCAGATTTGAACCGGCCGGGGATCGAACCCGGGACCTTTAGCATGGTAGTCAGACGCGTTACCGACTGAGCCACCGCGGCCACCTTAATCACAAGATGGAAATGGTTTAGTTTAGTGATGAAAGCAAAACATGACATTTGCATTCTGTTTGCATACTCAATGCCAAGTTTAAATTGTTAGTGCTCACCTATTGGTGGGAATCGGTGCAAGTTTAAGCAATGGTAACAGCTCACGCTTTCTAAAAAGTGGTAACAATTACAAATTAATAAATACGAAAAATCTTTCTACAAACCTCTCCATAATCAATGTCCATTGGAAAGAAACGACCAGGCACTTTGACAAAATTCTTCCTGTTGCTCCAGCGGTTGCCCGTTTTCTCCTCATACAAAGATTCAAACTGTGTGATGGCATCCCTCTTATCCTCCATGTTCTCCAATTTGTTCCCCCCTATAGTAGTGCCAATTCTCCCCCACGATCTGAACACCCAATACCTGAAAAAATTTACAATAATGATTTGTTGAGATAAATTAAATCTTAATGCACAATGAAGACATAAGAGAAATACAAAATAGTAATTATGTTGCCAAACCATGCAAAATATTAGGGATGGGCCGATATGAAATTTTGGCCGATACCGATAAAGTACCGATATAAAATTTACCGATACCGATAACCGATATTCTACCGATCCGATATAAAATTAGACATGGTCTTTGAAGAACCTGAAAGGTTCATTGCCCTCTTTAATAAATGTGTGTTTCAAGGCAACTGCAGTGCAAAAGAAGTTGCATATTTAGACATTTACTTTTAGAAAGTAAGGCATGGCGATTATCCATAAAAATTACAACAAAATGGCAGAATTTTGCACTAAATTATCAGATATTTATCAATATATCGGATCGGTAAAATAATCGGTAATTTTACCGATACACCGATATGCCTATATCGGCAGATACCGATAAGAGTACCGATTAATCGGTCCCATCCCTACAAAATATGTACAAATAATCTCTGAAGTATGTAAAAAAAATAGAGATGAGATTAATTGGTACTGTCGGTATCAGCCAATATGGGCATATCGGTGCATCGGTAAAATTACTAATAATTTTACTGATTGGATGTATCTATATCTTACATTTTTATAGATATAAACATATAATCGCCATCCTGTACTTTTCTTAAAAGTTAATATCTAAACATGTGGATTCTTTTGCACTGCAAAAGCCTGTTTCATCTAATAATATTAATTTATTAACCATTTGTAATATTATTTGGAGTGGTAGAATATCAGTTTTGGTATCGGTTAATTTTATGTCTGTATGTTATTGATATCAGCTAAAATTTCATATCGGTCCATCCCTAATAAATATCTTACAGTTTAGTGCAATATTCTGCCACTGCATTATAATTTTTATGGATATAAACATATAATATCCATTGCCCGCTTTTTAAAAAGTCAGTGTCTAAATATGTAACTTCTTTCGCATTACAGTCATCTGGTAACAAACATTTATTAAGGAGGTCAGTGAACCATTCACGTTCTTCAAGGACCATTTGACATTTTATACTGGATCAGTGTAATATTGGTTTATCAGTATCAGTAAATTTTATGCCAGTACTTTAATCAGTAGAGGCATGCATATTTCTTTTTTGACAGAAACACAAAATATGAAATAACACACTGTAATGTTCATTTTTCATTATAACCAACCAAAGGTTGGGTATACATCCCCAATACATACAGGCAGCACTCCACTCCAACCAAAGTACAAGGCCAATTCAATTCAGGTAGAATTAATAGGAATAGACATTCCAAGATAGGTTAAGATTAACAGAAATTAGGCCTAATTAGTAAAAGTATGATAAAACATCAAAATATTAAGTAAATAATAAGCCCCAGACCAAAATTCATTGGTTATAAAAAAAAACAACCTTTTGTTGATTGATAGAATTCAGAGAGCACATGTTACTTTTCATGCAATTTTTTTATTAATACAGATATTTTCAGGATAATATTTGTGCAAGCACAAATTAACTTGCTTTCCCTGAAAATAACTGCAAGTCATAATTATTAGTACAAATAAACCACAAAAACATCAAAAAATCGATGTTTTTGGACAAAAGACAATCGGTCTCACAGCACCAGAGCCATCTGGTGAGAGTCAGTGGAACTAGCCCTGACTAGACTGCCATCTATTGGGCTTCTCAAGGTACTTGATAAAGGCAAGTAACCCAAGGTGCTGTGAACCAATCAGAGGGCCTCATGGGCGTGGCTACCAGACAATGAGTCTGAGATAGCTTTTAACATGAGAGGAAGCCATCTTGATTTCACTTCTTGCTAACAGTTGGTACAGTTAACATCGCTCCAAGTTTTGGGCCAGAGTAGGCCAGTGGAGAGAGGACAATGGAGTCACCATTGTGTGAAATATCTAATAAGTGCTTGGGAATAGTCCTGTAGTGTATAATATGGACGAATTACAGCACTTGAAGTGCCTTAAAGTGCATGGAACCAATATCCATGAAAATTCTGAAATTCTCAAAACCACATGGTGAGGACAATGAGCCCTCAGGAAACCATGATGCTTTGTATCCAAAGACATCCATAATTAATAGGCACATCCTTTGTCTTACAGCTCCCTGAAACAGTTCATGTTCAAGCCAATACCCATATGCATTAAGATAACGCTATATTTTTAGTGCAAATTCATTGAAACCCCCCATTTATAGTTGGAGTGACAAGTGTGTGCAACAAGGCCCAGGTGTGATAAGGTGAATGCAGAATATGTAAGTACCATGTTTTTGTTACCCATTTGTTGGTTCCATATGTAAAATCAAACCTATAAGTTTGTGCAGTGCTTGTATATAGTTAAATGTAACAATACCCCGAATATTAAATGTGTCTTTCCAACATCTTGATTTATCAATTCATGTTTGGGCGGGTAAGTCCGGGAAGCGTACCTCTCGCTCCGGAATAACTAGGCTGAAAGTCCCTATGATAAACCAGCAATCATTCCTCGGAATGGATGTTGGTCTACTGGGGACATCCTCCATGTTAATGGTCACTGGAGGACAGCGTAGAGCTGCACGGGGATGGGTGCATCCAGGTTGCACAGCAGAGTAGTTTCATAGGTTCAATCAAGCCCAGAGTGGGTGAGTAGGTTAGGTTAACCTATCCTATCGTTCGGCAACGTAACCTGGAGGCACGTATCCCTGGACCAGCCGCGTAGACGAAGCCATTCGACTCCCGAATATATCATCTGTCTTTTGTCTCTCTCGCTCGCGTGGATCGCAAGATTATGAGACTCAATACCGGCACTCCCCAAATATGAATACCAGATCAAGGTCGTTGGAACGGCCAGCAGGTCGTGGGTTCCCACCCAACAGTAGTGCAAGTACCAGTAGTAACCCCCAACTTGACCTCATTGTGGCAATGCTCCAGGAGCAAGCGAAAGTCTCTGAAAAGGTTAGTCAGAAACTTGATGCGCAGGGTCAGAAACTTGAAGCGCAGGGTCAGAAAATTGATGCTCAGGGTAGGGAATTTGCCAAGGCATCGGCGGAAGTAAATAGGAAACTTGAAGCCGTAAGGACGGAATTCCAGGCCAGACTGGACTCCATCCACAATGCCACCACGAAGACCTCAGAATTGTTAACCAAGCAAGTAGCGACCAACACCAATAGAATTAACCAAATAGAGATCCAATGTAATGACTTAGAGTTAAGGTTAGAAAGGGATTTTACACAAGTGTCAGGCCAGATTTCGCAACTGAGGGAACTCGTTGGCGAAGTGCAAGGCGGTGACAATCAGACCACCACAGCTCAGATTCTAGGGAGGTTAGATGCCCTAGAAAATATATGCAGAGAGCTCACTTGCAGTGACCACATGGTCACGATCGAGAACAGGGTTCTCGAGCAAGTGAGGAAGGAAATGCCGAACTGCCAGGCAAGTACCACCCACTTGGTAACTCCCCGGAATCCAATTCCGAAAGCTCGGACGCCGAAGTCCGCAGCCAGAGGAAGAGGAAGAACCGGAGGAGGAACAAGAGCAAACCTAGGGTTAGGTTTGCTGATCTCAAACAGCTCCCAACCTTTAACGGGCAGGGGAACAGGCTGGCCTCCGATTTTGTGCAGGAGCTTGAGAGAGATCTCACTCTCCTGGAGGTAGATTTGGCGGATGCCCTCCAAATAATCTCGTTCTGTCTACGGGACGAGGCAGGGCAGTGGTACGAGAGGAACGAACGAAAGTTCAAGTCCTACTCAGATTTTAGAAGGCAGTTCCTCTCATATTTCCAAGGAGATGGGTGGAGAGCTTCTTCCCTGGCGAAGGCTCTCAATGAAAGGTACAACCCATCCCAGCATAGATCAGTGCACAAATATTTCTGGCGCCAAGTCAAAATGATTAGGCTTGCGTTGCCAGAAATCGCCGACAACCAGGTTTTCACCCACGTTGTGCAACAGCTGCCGCGCAGCTTGAAGGACCAGTTAATCCTGGCTCCCTTCATCTCTCTTCAGGAGGTGGCCAACTCCATACTTCGGTATGAGAGTGTGCAAGTGCCACAATATCCTGAGAGGGAAGTTGCAAGGCCAGCACGACCCAATTATGGGAAAACCACGACTCGCATTAACCGGACCTATGTGAGTCGTGGTCAGGGTGAAGCGAGCGGTTCGTCCAAAAAGGAGGACGCTCACATGTGCAAATCTGCGAGGGGCTCCCGGCCTAAGGAGTACCCGAACAGAAAGGTAGACCGGAGAAAGGGTGGAACGTCCCAGCGTAAGAGTTCCGCCAGCTCACACGGGTCTTCTGAGCATCTCGCTGAGGTGCATCCAAATGTGCACAACCAGGGAAACTAGGTAGGCAACGTCCTGACGTGGGGAAGGGCGATGCCAAACCTAAACCTATCCCACAATGTTCAGATTCATGCAAGCACACTCCACTGATAAATCAATATCAGGCAGTAGGTGACTCAATGTTGTCACGTCTTGCGCAAAGAAAATTCGGGTATCCTGTCCAAAGAGACAGTGATGGTAATTACCACATCGGACTTTGCATATCTGGACAAACCTCAGCGCAGTTGCTCAGTGCTTTGAGAAGGGAAAAGTGTGTTCATGAAAATGTGTTATTAATGGTATCCACAAATGATATGCTCCGAGGGAAGGACACCAACCAGGTGTTCCGGAACCTCCAGGATATCATTTACACCCTAAAGAGGAAAGGTGCTCAGAAGGTCATTGTTCTGACTCCTCCACCAGTTCCCAGGTTAGCCAATGAGAACCGACACAGGTTCTGGGCCATGTATGACTCACTAATTGCAAAAATATTATCCCTTGATGATAATAGCAATGTAAGGGTTCTGGATTCCTCATCGAAATTTGTGCACAAGGGCCAAGAAATGAACATGTCGCTGTTCGAAGAAACCATGGGTTACGGTCAAAACATGAGACCCGACCTGGTTCACTTCAGCCCACGAGGTATGGATACCATACTCAATGCACTCGATGAGGTAAAATGGTTCACCAAACCAGGTCACACACCCAAGGGTAAACAAATGGGATCTCAACAGAGTGAGATGAATGCCATTCTGCCCTACGACCAACCCTCGGGAAACTAGCCAGTGCTGCTCTCGCAGGGGGTGATGGTGGCCAAGGTGTAACAAATCCTCCTAGGTTAGTAAATATAGCATTTTTGAATTTGGATGAATACGACTCAATAGAGAATGAGTTCTGTAGCTCCAGTAACAATTGTGTAGTCCCTATAAATAAGCATAACAATAGGTATGGTACGGTAATACAGGTGACTCTGGTGGATGTACCTACCAAAGCGCTTGTCGATTCTGGAGCTGAGGTATCTGTGCTGAGTTCCAAGATGTGGAAACAGATCACGCACAATGCATCCCGGCCCAGACTCATTAAGTGTGACAATATCAAGTTAGTAGATTATTCAGGTGCTAAAAAGCAAAAAATCCTAGGAACTGCTTCAGTAGGTGTCATTGTCGAAGGTACGGAGATTTGCGTAGAGTTCGTGGTCGTAAACGAACTCAGCATAGACTGTATTTTAGGTTTAGACTGGTTATATGGGATTAATGCACAAATAGATTTTCATCCCACCAATTAATGTTCAGAAAAGGGTCACACTCCACGATCACTAAGTTCTTGCCGATAGGTCCCGATGCAAGTCAAGACGAGGAAGCACAGATCCACAAGCTGGATATATTTCCCCTGGATACCTTCCAGAAGTCTGACATGGCATCCATACCCGAGATACGAGATGTCGCAAACAATGCAACCAGTATCTCCCAAGCTCAAAAGGAACAGTTGTTTGAAACACTGTGTCAAATGAGAACTGTTTTCAGTGACCGCCCAGGCAAGTGCAACATTCACGAGCACAAAATTACCCTCCACAAGTCTGAGTATGTAGCTAGAAAAAACTATCCCATCCCTGTAAAATACAAAGATGGTGTAGCGGAGGAAATCAAACAGCTCATTGAATGGGACATAATTGAGCCCTCAAATTCTGAATATGTATCCCCAGTTTTGGTAGTACAAAAGCCTAATGGATCTCTACGTCTCACGTTAGACCAACGAGAGATCAACAAACTTATCCTGCCTTTAAAATTGAAACCCCTCAACATGGAGGAAATTTTCACACAATTCCAAGGTAAAAAGTACTTTTCAACCTTAGATATATCTTCTGGTTTTTGGCAGATAGGCCTAGAAGAGGAGTCTAGGAGGTACACTGCTTTTACTTTCAATGGCAAGATGTACCAATTTAAGCGACTAATCTTTGGTCACATCAATAGCATGCAGGTGTTCATTGAAGTAATGAATAAACTGCTGAGTGGTACTGAGGAGTTTGCCTTAGCATATGTCGATGACATCACAATCTTCTCTGCCACCTTTGAAGAACATTTAGTCCACATTAGTAAGGTACTTGCCATTTTTCAAAAGGCTAACATGACCCTTAAATTGTCCAAATGTTCATTTGCCAGAGAACAAATTAAGTTCCTAGGGCACATAGTCAATTCCAAACACATATCCATGTGCCCGGAATATGTGGAATCCATATCCAACCTGCAACCCCCTTGCTAATATCAAACAACTGCAGAAAATATTAGGTTCTTTCGGGTGGATTCGTAAGTTCATTCCCAGCTATAATGAATACACCCAACCTCTTTACGACCTGCTACGAAAAGGATCCAAATGGCAGTGGGACGAGAATGCCCAACAGGCATTCGAAGCACTGAAGTCAGTAGTCCAGGAGGACTGCAAACTATTTCACCCCAACTTCTCAGAGAAGTTTTACCTCCAGACAGACGCCTCAGGATCAGGGGTGGGGGGATTCTGCTTCCAATATTGCGAAGGAGAGAAGAGGCCATTGGGATACGTTAGCAGATCTCTGAAGAATTACGAGTTAGGATATACCTCCACAGAACTCGAACTCCTAAGCATCGTATGGTGCATAGAGAAGTTCTCATTTTTATTGCAAGGTCAGACCTTCACCATCCTATGCGACCACAAGAGTCTATCGTGGCTCAACTCAGCCTATTCATGGAACGTACGCCTCACCTGGTGGTTCCTCAAACTCCAGAACTACAAGTTTGATGTGGAGTATGTGGCTGGTCGTATGAACTGTCTAGCGGATATGCTATCCCGCATCCCGGAAAGACAGCAAGAGATGGTTAGACGTGTCAACCGAATTCAAGTGTTACCCCAACCCATAGCTAATCTGTCCGGAGACGATCTCCAGAGAGAGCAAGAAAGGGATCCCAGGTCCAAAGCAATCATAGATTACCTGCAGGGGGGGGAACAGGATAGCAATCCTAGGTGCAGAAATTGGAGCAAGCAATACCAAATGGTCAATGACCTGCTAGTGGTCAAAGACTTTCACTTTGCCGATAAGTTCAGAATATACATTCCCGAATCTTTAGTTTCACAGGTGCTCACAGCATATCACAATGATGATGGGCACCCAGGAGTAGACAAAACACACAATAAGGTGTTCCGTAGTTTTTTCTGGCCAGGTATGAGGCGAGGAGTCAAGGCTTGGGTGACTGACTGTGTTCAATGCCAGCAGGTGAAACCGAACCTTCATCCCCCTCGGCAAGTCTTGCAGGCCCACCATGTCAAACAGTTAGGAGCAACCCTGTTCTGCGACCTCGTAGGCCCACTCCCAACCAGTAAGCGCCAAGAGAAGTACATCTTCACCATTCTCGAAGGGTGCTCAAGATATATAATGGCATACCCACTCAGAAATTCCACCACTCCGTTAATATTGAGGAAACTCATCGATATATATTTTGTACATTTTTCACTTCCTCAAAGAATTGTAGTGGACAATGGTCCCCAGTTTAGGGCCAAGCAATTCACTCAAACCCTTGAAAATATGGGAATTCAGGTTCTGTTTATACCATCGTATCTCCCATCCGCCAATCTAGTTGAGAGGACGCACCTCGAGATGGGAAAGCTCTTAAAGCTCATGTGCAATGAAAACCATAAAACATGGTCAGATAAATTACCAGCAGTGGTTAGCATTATCAATCACCCGATCAATGACACCACTGGGTACGCACCAGCAGAGCTTAGGCTACATGTTTCACTCAGGAACCCCGTTATGGAACACTTCCATATTCCTACAGGTGAACAAACCGAATGGGATCAGCAATTGTTCATGGCTGTATCCCGGACGGCCGAAAGGCGAAACAAAGCCAACAATAAGGTAAATGAATCACAGCAAAACAGGACTGTGATCAAAGTGTATGATTTAGTTTTTCTTAAATCCCATCTCCAAAGCAAAGCTCTAGAGGGACAGACCCACAAATTGTTCCACACCTTCTTCGGTCCATTAGTTTGTAGTGATCAGGTGACGGATAACATATTTAATCTTGTTCATTGTGTTAGCGGTAAGAGCCTACCCAACCAACATGTCAATAACATGAAGTTGTGGAGGTGTAGCTATAAGGTGTATAGTCATTACATTGAGAAGCTCAGACTACTACATCCGGTGTTAGCATCGAGAGTACCTCAAAGAAGTTAATTCAAGCCAAGGGGCCTCTGAATTCAACGAGGACTCAACCTCAATCCCGACGGGGTGCAGCCGTTTCCCTACGACTTGCTTTGTCTGTTGGTAAGACGAGTAACTGCGCACAAATGGCTCCACCCTCGTACCCTTGTGATACTTCCCCATGGAAACTGTAGATGTCTGCTCGTCAGCTCTACGTTTCTTCCTAAACCCGATATCAGTAGGACCTAGGAGAGAAGTACGCGACGGTACGGCTCCTGCGCTATAGTATTAGTCGCATAAGAGGTATTGGTATCCCTCTAGTGCATCCAGGGTAAGACGCACGGATAGGAGTGTACAACAGGTACAAGATGAGGAGAAAAAGCTACACATTTTTTGAACACTAGTATTAATATATGTTAAAGGTCAGAGGTTTTGTGGATGAGGTTCTGTCTGGTCTGTGACATTCACCCATTTGTACATAGGGTAGAAAAACTTTTGTCAAGATCATGTAAGGGATTATTTTATCATTGTATGCAAAAGTCAATTTCATTGTTGTATGCAAAAGTCAATTTCATTGTTGTATGCAAAAGTCAATTTCATTGTTGTATACAAAAGCCTATTTCATTGTTGTGTACAAAAGTATTATTTCATTGTTGTATACAGAAGCCTATTATTTCAGTATTATATGCCAAGGCAATTTCATTGTGGTATAAAGGGTAATTTCATTATTGTCGACCAGGGCCATTTCGTTGTTGGACACAAAAGTGAGTCCAACCGTCATATAGAGATTTATTTCCCTATGAGTACAAATCTAGGCTAGATCACTCACTACCAATCAAGCAAAATATTGTTTAGCAATCATTGGGTATTTGCACTACCGATAGGTTAGGTTCGACCAAGCCAGGGTTAGCGGTAATAGAAATATGCAAGCACCCCCAAACATATAGGGTTGTTTATGAGGAACAACCCAAAACCAACAAGGGTAAGGTCAAAGCCTGCGTGTGAAGTGGGGCCAGTGAGTACATCACTCCAACTCCCCCTCAGTGTCACCACAAAACCCCGGAGCAAACATACAAAAGTGCATGGTGTCATGGGCAGCAGCAGACCCCCAAGCATATTATACCAGGAACTAGAGACAATCTTTTCAGCGTTCCAGCAATATGGGGAAGCAGGGAGTGTGTCAGGGGTTCGTAATCGAACATTGACATCCAGAAACGAACCACCATGACAATCCTACAGACTTCACAAAATGAGTGCATTCCACAGATTGTACACAATCCCAATGGGCAGCCAGGTCGAAGCATTGCTCGGCCAAGCGAGCAACAAAGACTTTTGATGGCAACGCAAAGTGCACAAAGCCAGGCGACAGGGATCTCCACCTAAGGAGATATTGAAGAACAATTGTGAGGTGATCAAATGTGGACAACATACCAAGGTGTATGGTGAACATTTTTTGAAGGTACTGCACCCTCAAGTGAATGAGGGGCAGATACATTAGATACGTACCTAAAAACTACTAAGCAATTCAGTTCGAATACAAAAACTGTATTCAGTGCGACAAAAAGCAGACATAACATGGATAACTAAAATCATTTATTGAAAACTTTTAAGTGTGTGTTATATTAACCATGTATATACCGTCTAGAAAATCGTTCGATATATCGAACAGAACAATATCTCAAACATATATCCAAGTGACGGGCAAGAATAATTGCAAATTTATTTTTCTTTCATGTATATGTTCTTTTCGGACCAGCGTGGTCATAACGATTCAGTGTGTATATAAATATTTTTGTGTATGTATTTGGGTATAGTGTAGTAAAGGGTAAAGAAAAATGATCCGCTTCACGTATCCTTTTTCTTTTCCCGAGGGCCCGGGATATGTATAACCAACCAAAGGTTGGGTATACATCCCCAATACATACAGGCAGCACTCCACTCCAACCAAAGTACAAGGCCAATTCAATTCAGGTAGAATTAATAGGAATAGACATTCCCAAATAGGTTAAGATTAACAGAAATTAGGCCTAATTAGTAAAAGTATGATAAAACATCAAAATATTAAGTAAATAATAAGCCCCAGACCAAAATTCATTGGTTATAAAAAAAAAAAACCTTTTGTCGATTGATAGAATTCAGAGAGCACATGTTACTTTTCATGCAATTTTTTTATTAATACAGATATTTTCAGGATAATATTTGTGCAAGCACAAATTAACTTGCTTTCCCTGAAAATAACTGCAAGTCATAATTATTAGTACAAATAAACCACAAAAACATCAAAAAATCGATGTTTTTGGACAAAAGACAATCGGTCTCACAGCACCAGAGCCATCTGGTGAGAGTCAGTGGAACTAGCCCTGACTAGACTGCCATCTATTGGGCTTCTCAAGGTACTTGATAAAGGCAAGTAACCCAAGGTGCTGTGAACCAATCAGAGGGCCTCATGGGCGTGGCTACCAGACAATGAGTCTGAGATAGCTTTTAACATGAGAGGAAGCCATCTTGATTTCACTTCTTGCTAACAGTTGGTACAGTTAACATCGCTCCAAGTTTTGGGCCAGAGTAGGCCAGTGGAGAGAGGACAATGGAGTCACCATTGTGTGAAATATCTAATAAGTGCTTGGGAATAGTCCTGTAGTGTATAATATGGACGAATTACAGCACTTGAAGTGCCTTAAAGTGCATGGAACCAATATCCATGAAAATTCTGAAATTCTCAAAACCACATGGTGAGGACAATGAGCCCTCAGGAAACCATGATGCTTTGTATCCAAAGACATCCATAATTAATAGGCACATCCTTTGTCTTACAGCTCCCTGAAACAGTTCATGTTCAAGCCAATACCCATATGCATTAAGATAACGCTATATTTTTAGTGCAAATTCATTGAAACCCCCCATTTATAGTTGGAGTGACAAGTGTGTGCAACAAGGCCCAGGTGTGATAAGGTGAATGCAGAATATGTAAGTACCATGTTTTTGTTACCCATTTGTTGGTTCCATATGTAAAATCAAACCTATAAGTTTGTGCAGTGCTTGTATATAGTTAAATGTAACAATACCCCGAATATTAAATGTGTCTTTCCAACATCTTGATTTATCAATTCATGTTTGGGCGGGTAAGTCCGGGAAGCGTACCTCTCGCTCCGGAATAACTAGGCTGAAAGTCCCTATGATAAACCAGCAATCATTCCTCGGAATGGATGTTGGTCTACTGGGGACATCCTCCATGTTAATGGTCACTGGAGGACAGCGTAGAGCTGCACGGGGATGGGTGCATCCAGGTTGCACAGCAGAGTAGTTTCATAGGTTCAATCAAGCCCAGAGTGGGTGAGTAGGTTAGGTTAACCTATCCTATCGTTCGGCAACGTAACCTGGAGGCACGTATCCCTGGACCAGCCGCGTAGACGAAGCCATTCGACTCCCGAATATATCGTCTGTCTTTTGTCTCTCTCGCTCGCGCGGATCGCAAGATTATGAGACTCAATACCGGCACTCCCCAAATATGAATACCAGATCAAGGTCGTTGGAACGGCCAGCAGGTCGTGGGTTCCCACCCAACAGTAGTGCAAGTACCAGTAGTAACCCCCAACTTGACCTCATTGTGGCAATGCTCCAGGAGCAAGCGAAAGTCTCTGAAAAGGTTAGTCAGAAACTTGATGCGCAGGGTCAGAAACTTGAAGCGCAGGGTCAGAAAATTGATGCTCAGGGTAGGGAATTTGCCAAGGCATCGGCGGAAGTAAATAGGAAACTTGAAGCCGTAAGGACGGAATTCCAGGCCAGACTGGACTCCATCCACAATGCCACCACGAAGACCTCAGAATTGTTAACCAAGCAAGTAGCGACCAACACCAATAGAATTAACCAAATAGAGATCCAATGTAATGACTTAGAGTTAAGGTTAGAAAGGGATTTTACACAAGTGTCAGGCCAGATTTCGCAACTGAGGGAACTCGTTGGCGAAGTGCAAGGCGGTGACAATCAGACCACCACAGCTCAGATTCTAGGGAGGTTAGATGCCCTAGAAAATATATGCAGAGAGCTCACTTGCAGTGACCACATGGTCACGATCGAGAACAGGGTTCTCGAGCAAGTGAGGAAGGAAATGCCGAACTGCCAGGCAAGTACCACCCACTTGGTAACTCCCCGGAATCCAATTCCGAAAGCTCGGACGCCGAAGTCCGCAGCCAGAGGAAGAGGAAGAACCGGAGGAGGAACAAGAGCAAACCTAGGGTTAGGTTTGCTGATCTCAAACAGCTCCCAACCTTTAACGGGCAGGGGAACAGGCTGGCCTCCGATTTTGTGCAGGAGCTTGAGAGAGATCTCACTCTCCTGGAGGTAGATTTGGCGGATGCCCTCCAAATAATCTCGTTCTGTCTACGGGACGAGGCAGGGCAGTGGTACGAGAGGAACGAACGAAAGTTCAAGTCCTACTCAGATTTTAGAAGGCAGTTCCTCTCATATTTCCAAGGAGATGGGTGGAGAGCTTCTTCCCTGGCGAAGGCTCTCAATGAAAGGTACAACCCATCCCAGCATAGATCAGTGCACAAATATTTCTGGCGCCAAGTCAAAATGATTAGGCTTGCGTTGCCAGAAATCGCCGACAACCAGGTTTTCACCCACGTTGTGCAACAGCTGCCGCGCAGCTTGAAGGACCAGTTAATCCTGGCTCCCTTCATCTCTCTTCAGGAGGTGGCCAACTCCATACTTCGGTATGAGAGTGTGCAAGTGCCACAATATCCTGAGAGGGAAGTTGCAAGGCCAGCACGACCCAATTATGGGAAAACCACGACTCGCATTAACCGGACCTATGTGAGTCGTGGTCAGGGTGAAGCGAGCGGTTCGTCCAAAAAGGAGGACGCTCACATGTGCAAATCTGCGAGGGGCTCCCGGCCTAAGGAGTACCCGAACAGAAAGGTAGACCGGAGAAAGGGTGGAACGTCCCAGCGTAAGAGTTCCGCCAGCTCACACGGGTCTTCTGAGCATCTCGCTGAGGTGCATCCAAATGTGCACAACCAGGGAAACTAGGTAGGCAACGTCCTGACGTGGGGAAGGGCGATGCCAAACCTAAACCTATCCCACAATGTTCAGATTCATGCAAGCACACTCCACTGATAAATCAATATCAGGCAGTAGGTGACTCAATGTTGTCACGTCTTGCGCAAAGAAAATTCGGGTATCCTGTCCAAAGAGACAGTGATGGTAATTACCACATCGGACTTTGCATATCTGGACAAACCTCAGCGCAGTTGCTCAGTGCTTTGAGAAGGGAAAAGTGTGTTCATGAAAATGTGTTATTAATGGTATCCACAAATGATATGCTCCGAGGGAAGGACACCAACCAGGTGTTCCGGAACCTCCAGGATATCATTTACACCCTAAAGAGGAAAGGTGCTCAGAAGGTCATTGTTCTGACTCCTCCACCAGTTCCCAGGTTAGCCAATGAGAACCGACACAGGTTCTGGGCCATGTATGACTCACTAATTGCAAAAATATTATCCCTTGATGATAATAGCAATGTAAGGGTTCTGGATTCCTCATCGAAATTTGTGCACAAGGGCCAAGAAATGAACATGTCGCTGTTCGAAGAAACCATGGGTTACGGTCAAAACATGAGACCCGACCTGGTTCACTTCAGCCCACGAGGTATGGATACCATACTCAATGCACTCGATGAGGTAAAATGGTTCACCAAACCAGGTCACACACCCAAGGGTAAACAAATGGGATCTCAACAGAGTGAGATGAATGCCATTCTGCCCTACGACCAACCCTCGGGGAAACTAGCCAGTGCTGCTCTCGCAGGGGGTGATGGTGGCCAAGGTGTAACAAATCCTCCTAGGTTAGTAAATATAGCATTTTTGAATTTGGATGAATACGACTCAATAGAGAATGAGTTCTGTAGCTCCAGTAACAATTGTGTAGTCCCTATAAATAAGCATAACAATAGGTATGGTACGGTAATACAGGTGACTCTGGTGGATGTACCTACCAAAGCGCTTGTCGATTCTGGAGCTGAGGTATCTGTGCTGAGTTCCAAGATGTGGAAACAGATCACGCACAATGCATCCCGGCCCAGACTCATTAAGTGTGACAATATCAAGTTAGTAGATTATTCAGGTGCTAAAAAGCAAAAAATCCTAGGAACTGCTTCAGTAGGTGTCATTGTCGAAGGTACGGAGATTTGCGTAGAGTTCGTGGTCGTAAACGAACTCAGCATAGACTGTATTTTAGGTTTAGACTGGTTATATGGGATTAATGCACAAATAGATTTTTCATCCCACCAATTAATGTTCAGAAAAGGGTCACACTCCACGATCACTAAGTTCTTGCCGATAGGTCCCGATGCAAGTCAAGACGAGGAAGCACAGATCCACAAGCTGGATATATTTCCCCTGGATACCTTCCAGAAGTCTGACATGGCATCCATACCCGAGATACGAGATGTCGCAAACAATGCAACCAGTATCTCCCAAGCTCAAAAGGAACAGTTGTTTGAAACACTGTGTCAAATGAGAACTGTTTTCAGTGACCGCCCAGGCAAGTGCAACATTCACGAGCACAAAATTACCCTCCACAAGTCTGAGTATGTAGCTAGAAAAAACTATCCCATCCCTGTAAAATACAAAGATGGTGTAGCGGAGGAAATCAAACAGCTCATTGAATGGGACATAATTGAGCCCTCAAATTCTGAATATGTATCCCCAGTTTTGGTAGTACAAAAGCCTAATGGATCTCTACGTCTCACGTTAGACCAACGAGAGATCAACAAACTTATCCTGCCTTTAAAATTGAAACCCCTCAACATGGAGGAAATTTTCACACAATTCCAAGGTAAAAAGTACTTTTCAACCTTAGATATATCTTCTGGTTTTTGGCAGATAGGCCTAGAAGAGGAGTCTAGGAGGTACACTGCTTTTACTTTCAATGGCAAGATGTACCAATTTAAGCGACTAATCTTTGGTCACATCAATAGCATGCAGGTGTTCATTGAAGTAATGAATAAACTGCTGAGTGGTACTGAGGAGTTTGCCTTAGCATATGTCGATGACATCACAATCTTCTCTGCCACCTTTGAAGAACATTTAGTCCACATTAGTAAGGTACTTGCCATTTTTCAAAAGGCTAACATGACCCTTAAATTGTCCAAATGTTCATTTGCCAGAGAACAAATTAAGTTCCTAGGGCACATAGTCAATTCCAAACACATATCCATGTGCCCGGAATATGTGGAATCCATATCCAACCTGCAACCCCCTTGCTAATATCAAACAACTGCAGAAAATATTAGGTTCTTTCGGGTGGATTCGTAAGTTCATTCCCAGCTATAATGAATACACCCAACCTCTTTACGACCTGCTACGAAAAGGATCCAAATGGCAGTGGGACGAGAATGCCCAACAGGCATTCGAAGCACTGAAGTCAGTAGTCCAGGAGGACTGCAAACTATTTCACCCCAACTTCTCAGAGAAGTTTTACCTCCAGACAGACGCCTCAGGATCAGGGGTGGGGGGATTCTGCTTCCAATATTGCGAAGGAGAGAAGAGGCCATTGGGATACGTTAGCAGATCTCTGAAGAATTACGAGTTAGGATATACCTCCACAGAACTCGAACTCCTAAGCATCGTATGGTGCATAGAGAAGTTCTCATTTTTATTGCAAGGTCAGACCTTCACCATCCTATGCGACCACAAGAGTCTATCGTGGCTCAACTCAGCCTATTCATGGAACGTACGCCTCACCTGGTGGTTCCTCAAACTCCAGAACTACAAGTTTGATGTGGAGTATGTGGCTGGTCGTATGAACTGTCTAGCGGATATGCTATCCCGCATCCCGGAAAGACAGCAAGAGATGGTTAGACGTGTCAACCGAATTCAAGTGTTACCCCAACCCATAGCTAATCTGTCCGGAGACGATCTCCAGAGAGAGCAAGAAAGGGATCCCAGGTCCAAAGCAATCATAGATTACCTGCAGGGGGGGGGAACAGGATAGCAATCCTAGGTGCAGAAATTGGAGCAAGCAATACCAAATGGTCAATGACCTGCTAGTGGTCAAAGACTTTCACTTTGCCGATAAGTTCAGAATATACATTCCCGAATCTTTAGTTTCACAGGTGCTCACAGCATATCACAATGATGATGGGCACCCAGGAGTAGACAAAACACACAATAAGGTGTTCCGTAGTTTTTTCTGGCCAGGTATGAGGCGAGGAGTCAAGGCTTGGGTGACTGACTGTGTTCAATGCCAGCAGGTGAAACCGAACCTTCATCCCCCTCGGCAAGTCTTGCAGGCCCACCATGTCAAACAGTTAGGAGCAACCCTGTTCTGCGACCTCGTAGGCCCACTCCCAACCAGTAAGCGCCAAGAGAAGTACATCTTCACCATTCTCGAAGGGTGCTCAAGATATATAATGGCATACCCACTCAGAAATTCCACCACTCCGTTAATATTGAGGAAACTCATCGATATATATTTTGTACATTTTTCACTTCCTCAAAGAATTGTAGTGGACAATGGTCCCCAGTTTAGGGCCAAGCAATTCACTCAAACCCTTGAAAATATGGGAATTCAGGTTCTGTTTATACCATCGTATCTCCCATCCGCCAATCTAGTTGAGAGGACGCACCTCGAGATGGGAAAGCTCTTAAAGCTCATGTGCAATGAAAACCATAAAACATGGTCAGATAAATTACCAGCAGTGGTTAGCATTATCAATCACCCGATCAATGACACCACTGGGTACGCACCAGCAGAGCTTAGGCTACATGTTTCACTCAGGAACCCCGTTATGGAACACTTCCATATTCCTACAGGTGAACAAACCGAATGGGATCAGCAATTGTTCATGGCTGTATCCCGGACGGCCGAAAGGCGAAACAAAGCCAACAATAAGGTAAATGAATCACAGCAAAACAGGACTGTGATCAAAGTGTATGATTTAGTTTTTCTTAAATCCCATCTCCAAAGCAAAGCTCTAGAGGGACAGACCCACAAATTGTTCCACACCTTCTTCGGTCCATTAGTTTGTAGTGATCAGGTGACGGATAACATATTTAATCTTGTTCATTGTGTTAGCGGTAAGAGCCTACCCAACCAACATGTCAATAACATGAAGTTGTGGAGGTGTAGCTATAAGGTGTATAGTCATTACATTGAGAAGCTCAGACTACTACATCCGGTGTTAGCATCGAGAGTACCTCAAAGAAGTTAATTCAAGCCAAGGGGCCTCTGAATTCAACGAGGACTCAACCTCAATCCCGACGGGGTGCAGCCGTTTCCCTACGACTTGCTTTGTCTGTTGGTAAGACGAGTAACTGCGCACAAATGGCTCCACCCTCGTACCCTTGTGATACTTCCCCATGGAAACTGTAGATGTCTGCTCGTCAGCTCTACGTTTCTTCCTAAACCCGATATCAGTAGGACCTAGGAGAGAAGTACGCGACGGTACGGCTCCTGCGCTATAGTATTAGTCGCATAAGAGGTATTGGTATCCCTCTAGTGCATCCAGGGTAAGACGCACGGATAGGAGTGTACAACAGGTACAAGATGAGGAGAAAAAGCTACACATTTTTTGAACACTAGTATTAATATATGTTAAAGGTCAGAGGTTTTGTGGATGAGGTTCTGTCTGGTCTGTGACATTCACCCATTTGTACATAGGGTAGAAAAATTTTTGTCAAGATCATGTAAGGGATTATTTTATCATTGTATGCAAAAGTCAATTTCATTGTTGTATGCAAAAGTCAATTTCATTGTTGTATGCAAAAGTCAATTTCATTGTTGTATACAGAAGCCTATTATTTCAGTATTATATGCCAAGGCAATTTCATTGTGGTATAAAGGGTAATTTCATTATTGTCGACCAGGGCCATTTCGTTGTTGGACACAAAAGTGAGTCCAACCGTCATATAGAGATTTATTTCCCTATGAGTACAAATCTAGGCTAGATCACTCACTACCAATCAAGCAAAATATTGTTTAGCAATCATTGGGTATTTGCACTACCGATAGGTTAGGTTCGACCAAGCCAGGGTTAGCGGTAATAGAAATATGCAAGCACCCCCAAACATATAGGGTTGTTTATGAGGAACAACCCAAAACCAACAAGGGTAAGGTCAAAGCCTGCGTGTGAAGTGGGGCCAGTGAGTACATCACTCCAACTCCCCCTCAGTGTCACCACAAAACCCCGGAGCAAACATACAAAAGTGCATGGTGTCATGGGCAGCAGCAGACCCCCAAGCATATTATACCAGGAACTAGAGACAATCTTTTCAGCGTTCCAGCAATATGGGGAAGCAGGGAGTGTGTCAGGGGTTCGTAATCGAACATTGACATCCAGAAACGAACCACCATGACAATCCTACAGACTTCACAAAATGAGTGCATTCCACAGATTGTACACAATCCCAATGGGCAGCCAGGTCGAAGCATTGCTCGGCCAAGCGAGCAACAAAGACTTTTGATGGCAACGCAAAGTGCACAAAGCCAGGCGACAGGGATCTCCACCTAAGGAGATATTGAAGAACAATTGTGAGGTGATCAAATGTGGACAACATACCAAGGTGTATGGTGAACATTTTTTGAAGGTACTGCACCCTCAAGTGAATGAGGGGCAGATACATTAGATACGTACCTAAAAACTACTAAGCAATTCAGTTCGAATACAAAAACTGTATTCAGTGCGACAAAAAGCAGACATAACATGGATAACTAAAATCATTTATTGAAAACTTTTAAGTGTGTGTTATATTAACCATGTATATACCGTCTAGAAAATCGTTCGATATATCGAACAGAACAATATCTCAAACATATATCCAAGTGACGGGCAAGAATAATTGCAAATTTATTTTTCTTTCATGTATATGTTCTTTTCGGACCAGCGTGGTCATAACGATTCAGTGTGTATATAAATATTTTTGTGTATGTATTTGGGTATAGTGTAGTAAAGGGTAAAGAAAAATGATCCGCTTCACGTATCCTTTTTCTTTTCCCGAGGGCCCGGGATATGTATAACCAACCAAAGGTTGGGTATACATCCCCAATACATACAGGCAGCACTCCACTCCAACCAAAGTACAAGGCCAATTCAATTCAGGTAGAATTAATAGGAATAGACATTCCCAAATAGGTTAAGATTAACAGAAATTAGGCCTAATTAGTAAAAGTATGATAAAACATCAAAATATTAAGTAAATAATAAGCCCCAGACCAAAATTCATTGGTTATCAAAAAAACAACCTTTTGTCGACAGATAGAATTCAGAGAGCACATGTTACTTTTCATGCAATTTTTTTATTAATACAGATATTTTCAGGATAATATTTGTGCAAGCACAAATTAACTTGCTTTCCCTGAAAATAACTGCAAGTCATAATTATTAGTACAAATAAACCACAAAAACATCAAAAAATCGATGTTTTTGGACAAAAGACAATCGGTCTCACAGCACCAGAGCCATCTGGTGAGAGTCAGTGGAACTAGCCCTGACTAGACTGCCATCTATTGGGCTTCTCAAGGTACTTGATAAAGGCAAGTAACCCAAGGTGCTGTGAACCAATCAGAGGGCCTCATGGGCGTGGCTACCAGACAATGAGTCTGAGATAGCTTTTAACATGAGAGGAAGCCATCTTGATTTCACTTCTTGCTAACAGTTGGTACAGTTAACATCGCTCCAAGTTTTGGGCCAGAGTAGGCCAGTGGAGAGAGGACAATGGAGTCACCATTGTGTGAAATATCTAATAAGTGCTTGGGAATAGTCCTGTAGTGTATAATATGGACGAATTACAGCACTTGAAGTGCCTTAAAGTGCATGGAACCAATATCCATGAAAATTCTGAAATTCTCAAAACCACATGGTGAGGACAATGAGCCCTCAGGAAACCATGATGCTTTGTATCCAAAGACATCCATAATTAATAGGCACATCCTTTGTCTTACAGCTCCCTGAAACAGTTCATGTTCAAGCCAATACCCATATGCATTAAGATAACGCTATATTTTTAGTGCAAATTCATTGAAACCCCCCATTTATAGTTGGAGTGACAAGTGTGTGCAACAAGGCCCAGGTGTGATAAGGTGAATGCAGAATATGTAAGTACCATGTTTTTGTTACCCATTTGTTGGTTCCATATGTAAAATCAAACCTATAAGTTTGTGCAGTGCTTGTATATAGTTAAATGTAACAATACCCCGAATATTAAATGTGTCTTTCCAACATCTTGATTTATCAATTCATGTTTGGGCGGGTAAGTCCGGGAAGCATACCTCTCGCTCCGGAATAACTAGGCTGAAAGTCCCTATGATAAACCAGCAATCATTCCTCGGAATGGATGTTGGTCTACTGGGGACATCCTCCATGTTAATGGTCACTGGAGGACAGCGTAGAGCTGCACGGGGATGGGTGCGTCCAGGTTGCACAGCAGAGTAGTTTCATAGGTTCAATCAAGCCCAGAGTGGGTGAGTAGGTTAGGTTAACCTATCCTATCGTTCGGCAACGTAACCTGGAGGCACGTATCCCTGGACCAGCCGCGTAGACGAAGCCATTCGACTCCCGAATATATCGTCTGTCTTTTGTCTCTCTCGCAAACGCGGA
Organism: Lepisma saccharinum; assembly: GCF_977018435.1. Lineage (NCBI taxonomy): Eukaryota > Metazoa > Arthropoda > Insecta > Zygentoma > Lepismatidae > Lepisma > Lepisma saccharinum. The sequence goes on from NC_139237.1 coordinate 79,529,993, forward strand.
TCGCATCATGCTTTTGAAAGGAATGAGGTGCATTTTCCTACCATGTTTTGTTACAAAATGCAAAATGAAGTAAAAAATGTGAAATAAACTCTTAAACATTAAATTTAGAGTTAATTTACTGATGTGACACTTTCTGAGATCTGAATTATCCTGCGACTTGCGCAAGTCATGAAAAATTGATTAATTCTGCTGCAAATATTTGAAAAGCAATTGACCTTTATACAGAAATAAACTTGACATGTGCAATACTGAATGTATTCAAATATTATTATAATCCACAGCATACAGCCCATGCGGGCCAGTGACTGCCTGCCTACCGACCTCACTCCCACCAGAGGTGGACAATCATCTAACCAGTTACAAGGTAACATGTGGTCAGCATGACAAACACCCAGTCATTTTGTAGGTTTTCTATGACCGGGTTATCCTACTCATTCGTAGCTCCCCAATTTCCTCACAATGGTGGGTGGCCACCAGTCCTACATAAATGCCAACATCTCAGGAAAAGTTGTTTTGCTTCCTCCAAGAAGAGACTCGAACCTGTGTCCATCCCATAGCCGGATCCCCAAGTTTGCACGTTAGACCGAAGATTGGATTTAACTTAATAAAAACAAACTAACAAATAACTGTGTGAAAAATTGTTGATCTTTTGAACTTTCTTCTGAGAACAATTCTAAATACAGGTGCAACAATATCTGAAAAACATTACACAAAAATGCAGAGAGAGCAGAGTTACAGTAACACCCTGAGCTTCATAGTCATAAGTTTCTACCCACTTTAGAAGAAAACAGGTACCAAGGATTGTGGCTCGACTCTACTTACCTTTTGGCATAGTCTGCTTCAAGAATCTGGAGCTTGTAATAAGAATTCTTCTTGCTTTGCAAGTCAACTTGATTCAGGACTACATTATAGATATCTCCTCTCTCTTGAAAAACATGAGCGGAGTCATCCATTCCCGAATCAGGATCAACGGCTGCTCCTCCCTTCACTTTCAACTTCACCTTTGATGGAACGTTGCTTGTGAACACACCTAATAAAATTGACAAAGCTTAGCATGTAAAAATATTTAGTACTTGGTTTACACACAAGATCAAACTTATGTAGCAGTGTTAGCCCCGTATCTGTCTGTAAACAGGCACTTATCATATTACAGTCATCAGAAGGCTGTTGATATTGGGAGACTTAGTGTCAAGCACTACATTCTTTACAGTGCTCGAGTATCTACTCCCACAATACAAACTCACTAGTATAGATATTATAAACAGCAAAGAAACAAATACAGTAAAATCTCGTTAATCCAGACCCCGATAAGCTGGACTTCGCTTAATCCGGACAGGCAAAAGGCCAAAAAAGAAGAAGAACAAAGAAGAAGAAGCAGAATGCGTGGCTACAAGTCAACAAGAGAACTTTCGAAAGAAAAGGCAGTCAACCGCTGATGAAATTCTGTTTCCCGCAAACTTTGTACTGCACTGCATAGTGTATTTACACCTATACCTTTAAATACTTCATAATAAATGTGTTTTGTTGCTATAAACGGAGTTTTAATGCACTTTCTACTGTTCTTTTAGGTTATTTCAGTTAATCCGGACTTTTGTAAAACCAGTCAACTTGTCCTGCCTTTAGTCCGAATTAATGATGTTTTACTGTATTATGGCCAATCATCAGGGGTCAAAATTATTGACTTGCTTAAGGTGAGGAGGTACAATTTCGAAACCAGTTATGCATTTATTTAAATAAAATGGGCACTGCTACTAAAGAAAATCCACGCATAATTTGAGAGTATGAATTTCTCCCCATGTTGCAAGTGGAAGCGGTTTTTAAAGTTGATTATTAAGCTAGATACCATGTTTGAAAAATGTGATGAATACGTATTTACAGAATCCCATGTATTCCTTATGGACATAAAACTTCAAATTGAAGTTACGGCTAAACAAATGGGAGTTTAGACTATTTCTAGCGCAAAGATCATCTTCAATGGATCCTTTACCCGATCATATATTTTTTTCCGCCATCGGAAGCTTGATATCTCCAAGAAAACGAGTAAAATAATTCTCCTATAAGCGTAATGCATTTCTCCTTGCCTCCTACAGCCATCCTGCCAGTGTTGCCAAACCTGATGTCCATAAAAGAGCTAAATTTCACCTTAAATTGAGCTAAGTTGACTTTCAAGGAGATAGATTTACGAAGGCTGGACAAAGTGCCTCCCATGGTAATTTTAGTTGTCAAGAGGGCGGGGAGGGGGTGCTGCTATTACCGGTAACTTTAAAGTGATGACAATCTATTCTTAGTTTTCACCTTCTAGATCTGACGGCATCACCCATCTTAAAAATAGACCGATGGTTGTATGAATCAAAAATAAAGGATTACCGGATAACAATATTGTCATCTTCACCTCAGTCAAGGCACTATATAAAAGTAGCTGGGAGGTAAGAAAAGGGGGGGGGGGGGGTTGAGACGACGCAGCCAATATAATAATATCACGTCACGTGCATGGCAAAATTTGGTCTATGTCCGGGGCTAGTGATGCATAGTGGGACAGGGGGCGGGTGCCACAGTTCACAGCCAAGCGAGTGCACGAAAGAGCCAGATCTGGCCTCAAAAGACGTAAGTTGGCAACAGTGCTTGCAGCTGCCTCAGAGAGAAGGGCCTAGGGGAAATTGTCCCTCTCCCCCTTAAACAAAATATATACAAGGGTTGATCAAATGAAAAGGTACAAAATGACACTGTCGGTGTAAATGAATACTTTATTCAAAGTATCCTCCATAGGCCTGAGCACATTGATCCCATTGATGAACGAGCCAAATTATTCCTTTTTCCCAGAATTCCTTTGGCCGTGACGCGACCCAGTCCTTCATAACATCCTTGAGTTCATTGTCCGAGGTGAAGCGCTTTCCTTTGAGATGCTTTTTCAGGGGACCAAACACATGGAAGTCACAGGGGGATAAGTCCGGACTGTAGGGCAGATGGTCTAGCTGCTCCCACTTGAACCTGGCCAGTTCCGCGTGTGTGACCCTGGAGACGTGTGGATGTGCGTTACCATGGAGCAGAACCACACCCTCCGTGAGCAGCCCCGTCGTTCGCCTTCCCCGTAAACGTTCACCATCCGGCGATGAATATTGGCCGGTTTAACACCTTCAGCTGTCAGAAAATGGATAACACCTCGCTGCTCCTCAACAGTCGAATTTGCCAATGTTAACGCCATCCTGTCCGAACACGCACTGCCGCGTCACTTGGACGGCACTCTGTATCGGAGCCTCTGCTCTCTCCTGCGCATGCGCGTTCCCCTGCATGCTCCGATGCCGCGTGGCGACTCCAATCTCACCCCTACATATCACGCTACGTTCTCCCATCGCGGCATCGGTATTATATAAACGATTCCGTTGTTACGATGTTTCATACCTTTTCATTTGATCAACCCTTGTACATGAGGGGCATTCCATTTTCATGAGTGGGACACCCAGACCATATTTTTTACATTAAAGCAACTATTCTACTGATAATTAAGCAACATTTATCTTATAGTTTCTGTGCAATGAATTATGAAAGTGAACAATATTGTGTCATGGGTGGAACAGATAAAATACTGTCTCTTTACTTAATAAGAAATTTATTTTAATTTCTGTGAATTTTCACATTATGAGAAATAAATTATTTAAGACAAAGAGAGAAGGCAATTGACCTCCCAATATTCTAGTGGAGTTGAAGGAAAAACGTAACAATAAAAGGATAAATTAATTGTATTTGGTGTCACAGGTGGGACAAAATACGAAAACATTTTGTGAATAAAAAAGTTAAAATAACACAACAATATGTAAAATACATTCTACCTTTTAACTTATTTATGTATCATAAAACAACACTCTTGAGTACAGTTTACCACAATGAATAATACCAAATCACGGTGACTCAACATATTTTAATGGTTATTTCCCTTGTAGTCTACGGTTATTACAAGCATAAGAAAACAGTTTTTCGTTGTGACGTTTAAGAACACACACTCCCTTCATCACACATTTATTTTTAGTTTGATTAAAGATACAGTTATAACAATGGTTAAGAATTTTTTAAATAAAAAGAGAGAATCCGTTATACAATGGATGTTGTCAATGTTACATTGTTATAATATAGCAGCATAACTGTGAAAAAACAAGCAGTCTGTTTCATTTTTATTTCAGATAAAAATTTTGAACACATTATTTTTATTAAAAAAATATTATGAATCCCAAATATCATCAGGCAATTCAAAAACATCATTGCTTTCACAGAGCTTCTTGATGTTTTCTGTTACATTAAATTTTAAAGATGGTGGCATACTCCACTTATGAAAAAGAAAACTCCATAGTGAGTCTATGTTACTATTTTCATTATTTACTTTATCCCAGTGTTCTTCTGCAATAAACGAAGCTTCCCAGACATTCATATCTATGTTTCCCCTTACTCTTTTTATAACCCTTCTCTTCGATGATGTGAGCTGACAAACCTGTTCTTGGGTTTAGATTTATAATGTCTAAATCGTGTTCGTGCCATCTTATTGCCATTTTCCTTGCTGTTTGTCCTACATAATCCTTTGAACATGAACAACTTATATTATATATTCCTGTGGTTTCCACATCTGGTAGAGATTTTGTATTCATTAAATGTACATTCCAAACTTCTTGGTGATCTAAAAGCAATTTTGAAATTAAATCTAAAAAATTTTTCAATGAGAATCCCTTGTGGAATGGAATGCACACAAATTTATTTTTAATAGATAACTCATCTTTGTCCATATTTCTCTTTTCCTTTAGTTTTCTTGAGACTTGTTTTTTTATTTGATTTTTACATTGTTACAACTGTATCTTTAGTCAAACTAAAAATAAATATCTGATGAAGGGAGCGTGTGTTCTCCTGAAACATCATGACGAAAAACTGTGTTTTTATGCTTGCAATAACCATAGACTACAAAAGAAATAATTCTACAATGCAAGCAATACGTACATACAAGAAAAACTAATATTTTAATGGTACCGGGATCGAACCAAAGGATGTACAATTAACATAATCTAAACAACACTGAAATGAAAGGTGGCACACACAGATTGGTTTAAATACCTTTACGACTGAACCAGCACAGTCATTTTCAATAAAAGGGTTTACCTGTCTCTTGCAGTAGGTTTTATCAGATGGCTGGTCCTTAATCTCACACACACAGAAAGTCTATTTAACTGGTTGTTGATAACTTAACTCCAAATTACATCTCCCTGTTCTCAAAATCGTTAAGATTCTAAAACTGAGTTTTCCTCCTGAACTTTAAATGACAGACTCACTCCCAACTTTTCCGGAAGATCAACTTTTTCTCCCTCTCAATCTCCAAAACAACAACTGATCTTCTCTCCAAAAAAAAAAAACACCACTTCTTAACCTCTCCTGCTCCAAGCATTCTGTCATTCCCCTCAATTAAATTCTCCCTTCTCCTCTTACCATTCAACGCTCCTAACAATGTACAATGCCTCCAATCTTAGTTGGCACATTCTTAACTTTTCTGCCAGCTGCAGGACTGAACTACATAGGAATGTTTAAGGAAGATATGGTATAATACCGGATTTTTTATCCAAATGGAAGTTACAGCATTTATTTTAATTTCAGAAATTGAGATTCAGGGGCACTTTTGACATGGAATGTTCCATATACAGGGTGGGTACAGTTGCTTTCCCCAATAAATGTATTTCTTCATTTATTGGGGAAATTGACTTTGTGCCCACCCTGTATATAAAAAAAGCTGACTAAATACTAAGAATGGGACCGATTAATCGGTACTCTATCGGTATCGGCTGATATAGGTATATCAGTGTATCGGTTTATCGGTAAAATTACCAATTATTTTACCGATCCGATATATCGATAAATATCTGATAGTTTAGTGCAAAATTCTGCCATTTATGTTGTAATTTTTATGGATAATCTCCATGCCCTACTTTTTTAAAAAGTATATGTCTAAATATGCAATTTTTCTTGCATTGCAGTCACTTTGAAACACATTTTTAAGGAGGTCAATGAACCTTTTAGGTTCTTCCCGGACCATTTCTAATTTTATATCGGATCGGTAGAATATCGGTTATCAGTATCGGTAAATTTTATATCGGTACTTTATCGGTATCGGCCAAAATTTCATATCGTCCCATCCCTACTAAATACCAATTCAATTACAGTTTATTGACAGATTAGCACAACATCAACATTAGTGGCGTATACTGAATCCAAGATCTGGACTATCTCACTGTCACGTGGTCCTAGGCTATGAATAGAAATAAGTTTACCAGGTCCTAAGAAATCAGGGTGCCAACTCATAGGAAATCAGGGTGCCAACTCATAGGAAATCAGGGTGCCAACTCATAGGAAATCAGGGTGCCAACTCATAGGAAATCAGGGTGCCAACTCATAGGAAATCAGGGTGCCAACTCAGAGGAAATCAGGGTGCCAACTCAGAGGAAATCAGGGTGCCAACTCATAGGAAATCAGGGTGCCAACTCATAGGAAATCAGGGTGCCAACTCATAGGAAATCAGGGTGCCAACTCAGAGGAAATCAGGGTGCCAACTCATAGGAAATCAGGGTGCCAACTCATAGGAAATCAGGGTGCCAACTCATAGGAAATCAGGGTGCCAACTCATAGGAAATCAGGGTGCCAACTCATAGGAAATCAGGGTGCCAACTCATAGGAAATCAGGGTGCCAACTCATAGGAAATCAGGGTGCCAACTCCAGAATCACCATCATCATCTCACCGATATGAATCATTTTGATTACAATTTCTGATCAATTTTTCTCCTGTATTTTATTCTCTAGACTCCAGGCTTCGCAGACAGCCTACAATATATGCTCCTGATCAACCTCCAAATAGTCAGTCAGCCGAAACTACCTACTGACTACCGGCACCACTCCCACATGCCTAAGCAGACTGGGCAGACAATCTCCAACCAGTTACAGGGTGACATGTGGTCAACATGACAAACAACCAGTTGTAGGTTTCTCTGACTGGGTTGTGCTATTCATTCATAGCTTCCCAATTTCCTCACGATGGTGGGTGGCTGGCTACCGGTCCCATACACTTGATGAAATCTCAGGAAAAAAATGTTGTTACACTTCAGGATCAGGATCGATATTGGTTCAAAATGGTTACTTAACGGTTTTCTAACAATACATTAAAGTAATATATTTGCAACAAAATGAATACTTACTACCACTTTTCATGCTGCTCTTCTTGGCTTCTACAGCTTCAAGTACTCTCTTATGAGGCTGAAAAAAAAAGATTTAAATAAATCCACTTCAAAGAAAATGCTAGAATTTGTCCATAACCCCACTTACCCCATGGTACAAAAACACACTCTTGATGCTTGAAAAATTATTAGGCCATTTTAACATGTCATGCGCAACAGAACTTACTTATATATATATATATATTACAGCGAAAGCCTACACACCTGTCTGAAGAACAAAATAGACATTTTGGGTGAAATCCATGCTCTAAGGATCCTACAGAATAAGACAGCTTTGTGTTTGTAGAAAGTTAAAAATTAAATAGACATTGTACAAATATATTTTAAATACTACGACTGAGCCAATACAGATTACAATGTATTATTATCAGCCAATATTATTATTGTTATTGACAGCCATGAAAAGATGCAGGTATGGCATACCGCTGTGTACTACCACAAAAAAGGACTGGTAATACCAATATAAGTATGACGTAGATAGTTATATTATGGTAACACTGTTTAGCCTTGTTTCCATGTTAATAAAACATTAAAATGCTGACCAAGGCAGAATTTATTGTGAATCTTCGTCTGAAGACCCTGTTAGAGGCTGGAAATGTTACTTTTTAGTGTATATTTTTATACAACATATTTTGCCATATTTTGTCAGCCAAACGCAGCATTTTAATGTTTCATAAAGTTATATTATGTATTTTCCTGTGAAATTCAAAATTAAACATGCAGTTCCCATGTTCGACATGTACAGAGGATTTAGTAGTTACATATTTCCAATAGTGAAGTATTCTTTAAAATTGCATTAAATGGTCAGGTTTCCAGCTGATATACTCACATCGGAACCCCAGCTGCAAATATTTTTCTTTGTGATCATCAAAATTGCTCCTCCATTTTTCACTTCCTCCAGATAATCTTCGGAAACAACATGAATCTCCAATTCCTCAGCATCCTTGATCTTCTTGCTCATTTTCTCTACTTCATCTGCAAGAAATTAAAAACACTCACTAGAGTGCTGCAGTGAGGGATTTTTGCTCAATCGTCTAAGAGTTTGGAAGGATGCTAGATAGCTTACAGCAGTGACAGCTTCTTCCCACAACTGAATAACGTTTGAAAAAGCAAAATGATCGGTACCCGCTCGATGCCCAGTAGTTCATGTATAACAGTAATTTGTCTGTAGTAGTTGGTCCTCATATATGGATCGTGGATTTAAACACAGAGTGAAATAGCAATCTAAGCAAACACAGTCATCATATCCATGTTAAAATGTATTTTAATCCATCTTACCAATACATGAAAATGAAATAGTTGATTATGGGCTGAAACTCACAGGGTGGATTTTTATATATATTTGTATGATTATCGTCAGATTGAAATGATATTGGATTCTATACATTCAAATGAAGCATGCTGTGCACATTCTCAGATTCACATCTGGAACTATCGAAGGAAAGATCGCAAGTTCAGCACCTTCTTTTCTCCTTATTCCGCTTGCATTTTTACCTTTCACGCTTTAAATACACTATGTATTATCATTAAAACTTTCAAAAAACAGTTGTTAGTATTTTTCATGCTTTCATTAGTTGAAGAACATGCAAAATTTATTAAATATCTCATGAACAGAAAGGTGTAGAACATGAATCAAACCAACTATCAATATCAAATACACCTTCACCAGACTCACTATGCCTCCAAACCAAAAAATATTTTGTGTACATTTTTGTCACATTACTTGTCGTTGATCTCGTTATAATTTGTACAACATGATTGTTTCCATGCAAAACTAGTTTTTATACATTTTTCCCACTTAACTTTTCAGGTTTTTAATTGATACATCATGATTGTCTCGATATCACAACTGATGAAAAAATAAGTTACATGCAGCAAAGCAACATTACAAATATGAACAAACACAGCAGGCAACACACAAAGAAAAGATCAGCAATATTTTTGCACCAAAGTTCCCACGGAAGTAGTATTTAGTGATTTCAAATAAAGAAAAAAAAATATGACAATTTGTCAAAATTGTGTTCTAAACCATTCTGTCATAGGCTAATTCATTGCTATAACATGATAATGTGAATTACAGTCCAAAAAACATTTACAGTACAGATATAGAATTCCATATATTGTCTACCATGGATAATAGAGGAACTCCAACTTTATGTTAGATTTTACATTTTCCTGCATTATGTAAGGTGCCATCAAATGAAACGGTCCATTTCCATATAGAGTATATTACTGACATTGACTACACATATTCGCCATATGAGGTAAGGCACTTATCCCGCTTGAGTACCAACTGATGAATGCCTTGGTAGAAGAAGTCCTTAGGTTGTGAGGCAAACCATTCTGTCACTGCCACCTGCAGATCTGCATTCAATGCATAGCATTGTCCTCTGAGGTGTTTCTTCATTGGGCCGAAAATGTGGAAATCACATGGACTCAAGTCAGGACTGTAAGCAGGGTGGTCGAGCACTTCCCAATAACGAAATTTAATGGTCCTGTGTTTGATTGGCAACATGGGGACGAGCATTATCGTGCAGTAAAATTATGCCTGTGCTGAGCTTGCCGGGTCGCTCATGCCTTATACGATGCACGACGCAGTGTTTCGCAGTACGTGTCGACATTAATGGTGTGTCCTTTTGAAAGGAACTCCACTAGTAGGTCATTGAAGAATACGGTCACCACGATTTTATGACCAATCAAGGATTGGCCATACATTCCCAAATACAAAGCACCACACTATTCCATTCAAGTGCAAGACTCAAGGCTACCATGACAGAATGAAATGGGAAGCCATTTTGTGTAGTACCAATATTAGCGGAAATTAAGAGTAATGCCTAAAAACCCTAATAAACAGCTTAAAATCATGTTAATGGCCAGAACAAAATAAGTTGTTTCCAACATACCCAAGCCATTTTGCATACATTTTGCGAACATTTGTGCAGGTTCAGAATAACCCCCTTTCCTTGAAAATACCATTCATTTACCCCAGTTATAATAACTGGGCTTAAGAAACCCCAAAAATCAATGTTTTTTGGAGTAAAACAATCGAGCAGTTAAAAAGCTCCATCCTAATCTGACACCTGGTGGCCAGACTTGGAACTGCTTGAACCAAGCTGCCCATGACTTGAGTTAGCCAATGGAAGCCCTCCCAGCCACAACGTCATGGCCTAGATGGAAAACTTCCTTTATTAAGTGTGTAGGAAGTCACCTTGAATTTCTATTCTGTACTAGCTGACACCTGGTGGCCAGACTTGGAACTGCTTGAACCAAGCTGCCCATGACTTGAGTTAGCCAATGGAAGCCCTCCCAGCCACAACGTCATGGCCTAGATGGAAAACTTCTTTTATTAAGTGTGTAGGAAGTCACCTTGAATTTCTATTCTGTACTAGCTTTCAAGGAGGAAAGATCGTGTCCAAGTAGCGTGTTATGTGGATGCATAGTGAGTGAGCACAATGACCCGGAAATCACGGGGAACTGCCGAGATAGTGATTCAGAGTCCCTCAAAGGCCTAGTATGGGCTCAAATGGCAGATAGCAGCCAGGAATGTTATCCATGCCAATAAACGGGATTCGGGCATGCTAAAAAGTGACAAAAACTGAAAATGCTGATTTTCTTTGTCACGAACATTCCGTGCATGGCCACGTGGCTGTATTAGGTGAACAATCATACACTTAGAGACAGGAATCCATCTCAATCAAAGAGTGCAACACCCATCTATCCTCACCAGTACCCTAAATAGCTTGGAGAAGGTTCAGGAAGCACGGGATTGTGTGTTTTGGTGGTGCCAGCCAATTAGGTTTCCCCCCCACTAAGCAGAGCCATCATAATTCAAAAAGTGTGTGTGTGTGTAACAAAGGGTCCAAAGTCTGGTTTAATGTGTGTGTCACCATAACAAAGATGAGTTCCAGATATAGTAAGTAAAATGCTACAGTGCTGTGAGCGTAAACATGTATGTAAATGTTTGTTTTTGGTTGCGTAAATTCAAGATGCTTGTTCCAAGCCCAAATGAACAATAAATTTGTCATTCCAACGAGTTGGATCTAATTGCATCCCTGACTGTGATATACTGCGAGTGCTCCACTAGTATAACCGTTTAGATTTAGACAAAGTTCCTACAGATACCAACGAGTCATCTTCCGAACACTCGCTGCTAACTGGGAACACCACACATCGCACATGGGAGATGTGTGGCTGCGTAGGGTAACTTAGGGAGACATATTTCTAGGTTCAGTTGTACCCTTCTGGATATTAGGTTCAGTTGTACCCTTCTGGATATTGAAGATAAGTAGATAACCAAATTTCTAAACCTAGAAGTATAGCTCCCGACCCATTGCAATTTGCAGGCTGAAGTTGTTGCCCGACATTTCTTTGGTTGGGTGACTAGGTGCTTCCACTGCATACTGTCACGCTTGTCACTGTATACAGCCTGCATTCTCCGGTAAATGTCCACTGGATGCGTACCTTCAGCATGCAGAAAGCGTATCACACCATGCTGTTCTTCCATGGTCACTGTTCAGTCACCAGTACCTGGAGGGGAGAAGGAGAGGTGATTGGCCAACCACCCAACGACACCAGAGTCAACATTGCACATACACCTATGGGTATACACAGCATCCAAAAGAATTGTCACAGGTAATATGTATATCGGGATATTTTCCGTCGGACCTTTTCATTTGATGGCACCTTATACATTCAATTTTCATGGTTCCAATACAGCAAAATGCTATAAAATTTGCCTAGTTTTACATTTTCTGGCATAACAAGCCTTTTTCACCTAGGTCTTCTGAAAAACATAAAATCAAGGTTTCACTGTATTTACCTATATTTGTGAATCTATATCTAGATTACAACAAAATTTGTCAATATACAAATTGTCAGTTACCTGGTGTTGAAATCACAGCAGCAACAGTTTTGTCAATGTTAGAAACAACTTTTCCACCGAGTTGTTCTATTTCCTTCTTCAAAGCACTTCTGGATTTTTGTACCTTTCCTACAATAACGAACTTCATGTTGGTTAAAGGTGGACCTGCTCTTTCCACTTTGGGTCTGAAATAAAATATGCCTCCATTACTAATGATACATACAAACATTCAAACAAGTCTACACTCACCTCATATAATTTATCAATGAAATTGGCATAGAAACGTATCAGTTGAGAAAATATGCTGACGGAGTAGTTGCACACAATAGTTATCACTGGAGTGAGCCAACACCGATGAATTTGTATCATATTTTTGTTATTAGTAGAGGTACGCATATTTCGTTTTTGACGAAAACACGAAATGTGAAATAACACATTGTAATGTTAATTTTTCATGTTTCTGAAAGGTGTGAGGTGCATTTTCCTAACCTGTTTTGTCACGAAATGATGCAAAATGAACTGCAAAATGCAAAATAGACTCTTTAAACACGAAATTTACTGTTTATATGCAGACCCAACATTTTCTGAAGTCTGAAGTATCCTGAGAGTTATGCAATTCACGGGAAATTGATTAATTCAGCTGCAAACACTTGAGAAACAAAAATGGACCTCTTTACACAGGAATAAACTTAATATTCTGGTAACGACGACTTTATGTGCTATTAGAAGGGATATGTTTATTTTGTGTAACAGAGCAGCTTTTAAATCAAATTTGAGATCATATTCACATTTTTAAAACCAAAATGTCATTTTATATGCAGCTTTTTCACTGTTATAACAGCGAAATTTCACTTTATTTACCGCTTTTGAACTCTAAATTGACTGATTTGTACCGAAATTTTGCTTTTTTATTTACCAAAAATATGTGCCTCTAGTTATTAGCATCATTTTTCTGTCACTTTTGGCAACTGTAATGATGAGGACGAGTAGTAATGAGATGAAATTGATAAAGGAACACTCACAAATGACATCGAAGAACAGGCTAAGACTTAAACCTGGAAATTTCAGTGGAAAGAGAAAGTTAGCACTTATATTGATGTATCAGCAATACTGGCCACAGTGTCTTGCAGAGCTTACAGAAATATCAAAATTTAGCATACCCTACGCAATCCAGTTTCTATTGTGACAGTTACAAACAAACCTAAAATTTAAACTGCCTCAAAATACCAAATATATATCCAAATCACTAAGAAAGCTGTCGTTGAGCAGAAATTATTTTGCACTGATGAAGAGTGAGAAACAAGAGGTAAATTGGTTCATCATTTTCATAAGAACTGACTAACAAGAAATATGAAGAAACAGCACTACAAATAACTGAAATAAAAGTTAGAAATATAAATCTGAACTCTGATAAAAGCAACTCACGTGATTTTTGGTTCGCTGCCATTTGTTGAGGTAGAGGGTGCGTTCATGGGAATGACTCTCGTCCTAGGAACATATTTATATTTTGCTCTGGAAAGAAAAAATTGCATAACTATAATAAATTTATTAATACAAGGTTTACAACTAATAATGCCTCAATCCAAAATCTGCATTACTGAACTATACAAAAAATACAAATGGATCCTGTATGAAGAAATGTTGATTTCAAGGGCCATTTCTATCTTTCTTTCTCTCTCTCTCTCTCTCTCTCTCACACACACACACACACAGAAAATACATTGGAGCTGGTCCAAAGGTTTTTGGGGAATACACAAGAATCAAACAATTTTCTGCTTCTTCACATCATTACTAGAGGCTTAAAAATTGTCAAACAATCAAATAGACAAAGTATTTCATTACAAACATTACAAATGTTTTAAAGTATTTCAAATACTTACAAGAAACTATATTTTTCTTTAAGCTCATCAGGAACTTTGAAAGCCTTCCTTTGAGGTTCTTTAGTTGTATTTGTACATTTAGTCCATTCTGTCAAGTTCCCTATACACTGATAGCCAACACCACTCCTGGAAATAAATATGAAAAAGGTTATTTAATTACGGTTGAACCTGAGTTACACATATGTCAAGGTTAAGACAAATAATAACTATAACTCAGAATTACTTACAAATCAGATTTACACCCCCCAACTTACTGTAATTGTAACTATTTTGAGCAACAAGATATACGAAATACAGGTTAATTCTCATAACGTGGTAAATTAACGTATTTAAAAGTTTCATTCTTAAATACATTACATTTTCCAATTTATTAGTGAACATTTTGATACTGAAATATTACAGTAGACACTATAGTTTTACTACCCAATTTTAAAATATCGTCCAAAATAGCATTTCTTTTACTAATAACTGTGCAAAGTGTGGTATAAGTTATGCCCAAATCAGCAGCTATATTAGTTTTAGTTTTATGTGCATACTTCCACTTCCTGCATAAATTTAACTTTCTGGTTAAGCGTGTAAGTTTTCCTCTTTCTGTTGTCCATGGCCGACCAGTAGCAACTAGAAACTGTCACTTCTATGACATTGTTGTAGCTTGGTTATGTACAAATCAACTGTATTTTATGAAAATTAGTAGGCATAATGTTTATGAAAAATAGTAGGCATAATGTAACACCAAATTATGTATAAATGCATTATATTTTGCCAGGTCCTACAGTAATTTACATATAAAACAGAATTATGCTGAACTGAGTTACATATAAAGCAGTCTCAACTGTATTTCACACACAGGCCAGAAAATGTACAACTTTAAACATAAAATAAAACTTTTATTTTCTAAACTAACAACTGTCAGAACTTCAAAAGTAGTACAGGTCTGCTATGCAGCTTTTATATTATCACATAAATGATAGGTATGCCAAACTATTACTGTTACTTCTCATTTGATGTACATTGTAATAACACCATTTCAAAGTAGAAAACACATTTTGCATAAATTATGAATTCTATAAATTTTTAAGAAACAAGTCATGCATTTTCATATTTTTTCACCATGGTGATTAATAGTGGCCGCGGTGGGTCAGTTGGTAACGCATCTGACTACCATGCTCAAGGTCCCGGGTTCGATCCCCGGCCGGTTCAAATCCGGGAACTTTTCTAACGTTGGAAGCGGCCCCGGCACCCACCCAGCATCGAATGACATGGGTACCTGGGGGAAACCCTGGGGGGTAAAGGCGGTCAGGGGCGTGATGCTGATCACATCACCCCCACCCATGACCGGATCAAGAAAGTGTGGGGCATTACCCCCACACCCCCTATATGCCTTCATGGCGTGGTGCTAAGCACAGGGGAGCACTTTACCTTTTTATGGTGATTAATACAGAAAAGCTAGAGGAAAATACAATATGCATTCTGCAAAATAAATTGCAGAAGACCGTAGTGATTTACAACAAAGTGACTGAAGAACTTATCTAGCAAGCTATAATGTATTGCTTCTCCAACTATACGCCATATGGATTCCTTAAAAATATAAAATCAGGTCCTCTGTATATTGATTCCGAAATACATATAAAACACTATTTACAAAGAAGATATAGACTAAACTATTGAATACCTGTATACAAACTGCCCTCCTTTGCATTCTGTACAAGGTTCTAAAGCACCAAATGTCATGATATCAGCAAGCCTGTCCAATGCCTGAAATTATAAAAGCAAACATGTATTTTATGAAAATTAGTAGGCATAATGTTTATGAAAAATAGTACATATGTACATCCCTGTTCCATATTAATCTCTTCAGTGCCATTTATTAAATGATGTTCAATAAAAAATAAAAAATACACGTCCACTGAAAATTAACAAATGTAACGAATCAGCACATACATCAGTAATTCCTAATTTTTCATTCCAAACCATACTGCCTTAGGAAAAACATTATAACAACAACAGTTGTCAGAGTATATCATCATCATCCTTCGCAGTTTCCTACCTCTGCCTGGGTCAGCATACAAGTCAAGCCTCTCCATTTTCCCCTGATTTTCCACCACTCTTCTCTTTCCACCCACATCTTGATCTCCCCCTTGGCCTTATTCCCACTCCTTGTGCATTATAAGCTCTTACTGGTAGTCTTTCTGCATCAATCCTCTTCATGTGTCCGAACCATGTCATCTGTGCCTGATCTATCCTGTCCTGTAGTTTCACCACACCCACTGTCTGTCGGATCTCCTCATTCCTTATTCTATCCCTTCTAGTCTTCCCCAATATACTCCTTAAAAAAGTCATCTCCACTGGCTGCATCTTTCTTTTGTCTCTCTCTCTCATTGTCCAAGTCTCTGCTCCTTATGTAATTATTGGCACATAGTATGTATTATACATTACCTTCTTGCATTTCATATGTACATCCCTGTTCCATATTAATCTTCGAACACTTTGGTATAGTGCACCACCCATTTGTCATCTTCTGTTAAAGAGTATATACAGGAAAACCTCGTTAATACGAAGTTCAAGGGACCAAAAAATGTCAACTTCGTATTAAACGACTTCGAGTTATCCAAACTTTTCAAGATGGCACCTGTTTTCAGGTGTAAATAAAGTAGAGTATAAATTACCCCCACAAAGGATGTTTTATACTTTGTGGTAGCTCAGAAAATAAGCTTTATATGTACTATATAATAGGGATGGGCCGATATGAAATTTTGGCCGATACCGATAAAGTACCGATATAAAATTTGCCGATACCGATAACCGATATTCTACCGATCCGATATAAAATTAGAAATGGTCCTTGAAGTACCTGAAAGGTTCATTGACCTCATTAATATATGTGTGCTTTAAGGTGACTGCAGTGCATATTTAGACATTTACTTTTTTAGAAAGTAGGGCATCGAGATTATCCATAAAAATTACAACAAAATGGCAGAATTTTTCACTAAATTATGATATATTTATCAATATATCGGATCGATAAAATAATCGGTAATTTTACCGATAAACCGATATGCCTATATCAGCCGATACCGATAGAGTACTGATTAATCGGTCCCATCCCTACTATATAATAATATTGTACGTTTTAAAGAAAGTGTAAAAAATGTTACACAAAATGAGAACACGGAGCTTAACGTGGACACAAAGATTCCAAGGAGACGGTTAACACCATTTATCCTGCCTAGCTATACAACCGGTTATGCACGGGATGCATGTTGTGGCAAAAAGTCTTTAAAAAAAACTGTATTTTCTTTTAATTGTGCAAAGTCGTGCTCTTCCACGAAATTCTTACAATTTTTGTTCATAAGAAACCCGTTTGCACGAAGACCTACGGAAAGGAAAATAATCTCGTTTATTGCAAGAAGTGAAACTCGGAAGAATCTTGACAGTAGTGACAATGGCGCGAGCAAGAGACGGGAGATAATCGGACAGAATGTATATTGGATTTTATGTGCGTTCACTAGAACATTGTCCGTTACAGGATTAACTGGTAAGAGAAGATTCTCTTGGAAGAGAACACAACCTTTAACTGGCACAAAACAAAACAAAAAAAACGGGGCTGTAAATTTCGTTCTGGTTCGGCTGTCTAAAACACATCCTAAAAAAAAGTCACGTATTCTTTGCTGCAGTTAACTTCATATTCGCCCCTCCCCCCCCTCCCCCTTTGCAGGGATCAGTTCAAACTCTTCCTCAACTTGCATTGTAATCCACTCTGAAAAAGTGAACACACAACTTGCGATCTGTTTGCACCGAATGTGTATCCTAGGACACATTAAACAGTGCCGCACTCGATAATCACTCTGGTTTGGATCCCACTTTAAAGTGTATATTTAGTCCCGCTTAGCTCATCAGCATAAAATGAACTAAAAACAAGCTTTACGAAACTTGCGTATTTTCAGATTAATCGACAATTTATTGTAGGTTTCAGGAGTATTCTGGAGGTCAAACACTCGCTCCGCCAAAACTTTTCCTCTCGTACTCCTACATTGAGCATTTCAGGTTGTTTTTTTTAACAGCAGCACGCTATTGGTTCTGAAGAAAAGCGGGGATTATATGGCTTTGCGACATTCAAAACAATGAGGCTTATTCCTTCGCACTGGATGAGTCATTGCAGTTATCGGCAAGCAAGCGAGAGCTTTCCAGACGCTAGACTAAACACTGGAGCCAGCTGCAGCGTAAACACAATGAGACCGGCTGGAAGTTAGAGCAGCAGGTGGCAGAAGGGAAATCATCGGCATTTTAAAGATAACGCAGTTGTCGAAGACCGAACTTTTATTAGCAGTGTGAAAAAATAAAATTATCCTTGCATTACCTTTTACCATGCAACAGACAATAATACGGGCAATATTTCCTATCCAGACAGCTGCATTCAAACAAGAAAGAGGGACCGGAATTCTGCAATTATCACATTACCATGCACACCAGTGGCGGATAATGAGCTGTTGTAGGAGAAGGAAGGGGGGTCACTTTTCTTTTACTTATCATGCGGTTTTTGTTCGTTTTGAAGAAAGTATTCAGAACTGTTTGCTTTTCTTTTAGACGCCAAAGGAAAGGAGCCCGTGTGCGCACACGAGCAAGAAAATCGTGGCCGAAACAATTAGCAACGCATATTGTGTTAAATGCATTGTTGCATTAATTGGAAATCTACCGTAAGTACATTCCTGATCTATCATAGACCAAATTACTTCGATGAGTTTTTAAATATTTTTGAATGCTTGAAGTTTAGATATGTACTTCAATTCAAAAAAAGCCAGAATAATGTAAATTTAATTTTGGGCAAATATAAACAACAAATATGAATTTGAATCTTAGATTTTACATGATTGCATTATTTTATTTTTATAATGGTACACATTACGGTACCGTTAGAGGAACCCTGTATCGAATTATAGCTAGGAAGGAGTGAAAGACTGAATCGATTCTAGAAAGTTGAGTGTGACACGCCATGGACCAGACAGGAGAGCAGTATTCTACTATTGGGGAAATGAATGATTTGAAATATAAAGTAAGGGCTGAGATGTCACTAACTTCAGTGAAAAGATACAGTAAACCTAAGAGATGCAAGGCCTTTTCTGTTGTGCCTGTTATGTGTTCTTCAAATGCGAGTTTTTGGTCGAAAACAATGCCTACATCTTTGTGAGAGGATACTGCATGGATGTTATTGCCAGAGACGGAATAAGATGACTTTAACAGGTTCTTCTTGAGAGAGATGGTGAGAGTAGTACACTTTTCAGGATGTAATGTAAGGCCCATGTCAGACACCAGGAAGTAAATGTTGTTATGTCATTCAGAAGATGATGACTATCATTGGAAGTGGAGATTTCTCTGAAAACTTGTCATCTGCGAAGAGAAGGTAATTTCAAGAGGGAGCTGTGAGATGGTCAGTAAGGTCATCGACAAATAATATGAATAAGAGAGGTTCTAGAACACTACCCTGTGGAACTCCAGCGGACAGGAAGAAAGTTAGATACGGTTCCTGGAAGAACGACATGTTGTTGGTAATCTCTAAGGTAATCTGTGAGAAGGGTTAAAAATTTGCCATGAATGTTGAATCTATTGCATAATTTGTGAATCAGAAGACGGTGACTAACAGTATCAAAGACTTTGGCCAGATCAAAGTATATTACATCTAATTGAGAATTGTTGG
Source organism: Lepisma saccharinum (assembly GCF_977018435.1). Taxonomy (NCBI): domain Eukaryota; kingdom Metazoa; phylum Arthropoda; class Insecta; order Zygentoma; family Lepismatidae; genus Lepisma; species Lepisma saccharinum. The sequence continues at coordinate 79,549,680 of NC_139237.1, forward strand.
AAATACATTTCATAGCATGTGAGAGAAAAACCGACAGGTTTGTAAGACAGGAGTTACCAGGAAAAAAAAAACTTAAGGAGAAACAAATTTAAACAGTCTGTCTTTGACTCGTTTTTCACAGATGATGGACAAAGGAGAGTAAGGAGATTGGTCGGTACGAAAAAAAATATTTTTGTTGCCACTTTTGTGAATCGGTGTGATGTTTGCTTGTTTCCAAGCTTGAGGAAAGACGCCTTCCGAGAAACATCTGTTCAAGAGAATGGAGAGGGGATAACACAAGGTTGCACTGTTTTCCTGAGGAACACTGTGTTGATATCCTCCGGTCCTAGAGCACGGCGAGCTGCCTCTAGTTATGGGGTCATTCCATACCAAACCATCCAAATGGTGTTTGCACCATTTTAGAAAAAATCATTTTTAGTACATACATTTGTACATGTTTCTATATATGTGTGAAATCTCATTTCTACTTTATTCCTGTGTAAAGGAGCCCATTTTTTGCTTCTCAAATATTTAAAGCATTTTTTTATATTTGCATCAGACTTAATCCATTTCAGTGATTTGCATAACTCAAAGGATAATTCAGACCTGAAGGTGTCGAATCGGTAAATAAACTCTAAATATTGTGTTTAGTTTATTTCGCATTTTGCAGTTCATTTCACATCATTTTGTGACAAAATATGGTAGCAAAATGCACCTCACACCTTTCAAAAATGAAAAATTAACATTACAATGTGTTTTCATTAGAAACAAAATATGTATTCCCCTAGTTATAGTTCTTGTACTAAAATAGTTCGAAACCCTGGAAAAAATTATGAATCACCCTGTACATAAGTGGAAATAGTCTTATATGCACGAAACACATGGGGAACAGCTGCTCTAGTCCAGTGTTGATTGATTTGGTACTGAAACTACAGAAATTAAACCAAATGGTACAAAATTACACATTGATACCAGACAGTAACTGACTTACCTTACTTTCACCTTCTGGGACTTCTTGTTCATTGTATTCTAGCAATGAATAAAGCTCGTTCTTTGTAACTTTATTCTTTTGTAAATTATCTCTGTGTGAATACATCAACTTGGACTGTTTCTTCAGCTCGGCCTCGTCTACTTGGTCTTCCACTTTGATCTTCTTCGGTTCTGGTTCCTCCACTTCCTCTTTAGGTTTCACCATTCTGGGAAAAACAAAATATCAACGTAAACATAATGAAAATTACATCTCTTCACACACACAGGTATGAGCTTTCCTGGTAATGAGATTCAACAAGTGATCTCTGTTTATCAGAAAGGTTAAGTCAGATTTCTGGTAACACAACACTTGTTTGGATCGCAGGGTGTCTATAATTTCATAAAAAAAAACCAGACCAAGTCATTAGAGGTTTCATGTACTTAAATATGCATGTAAGAAGGTTACTACATTTTAACTAAATACTAGACTTAGAAACCCACTTATTCACTTCACATGTCAAAAGAAATAACAAGAAGGGAAACTGAACAAAAATTAACTGCTGGATAGGGACATCAGAGGAGAGCTTTTACATTATTTCTTGGTAAACAAAGAATTCTGTTCTTTTATAAAAATAACAATTATAGCATAAATAATCTATCACGACCTTCTTTCCTCGGCTTAGTGAAATATACGGTCGAGATGAAATTCACATTAAAAAAAATAAAGAAAATGGTTTCATAATTTTACATGACAAAATACGAGAAGTTCAAGTTTTAAATTTTCTATGTTGCAAAATTACTGGCAGAAATATGTATTCACATTTGAGTACTTAAGGAAAATTACCAAGATCGAGCATTAACACACTATATATTTAAACAAAATTCAACAACTGAGTTTAACAAGTTCATACATAAAGAGTCATTCCATGTGAAATCACCCAATTTTAAATCAATTGGTTGCTTGACCATTTTGTTAATTTTTTATATTTTCACCATAGGTGGTCTTGCTAGTGACCTGCTCAAAAAGATTTTTTTTAAAAAAAATCTTCCGCCATCTTGGATTTCTGCTCATTTTTCGTCACTGCGGGAAGCAAAAATGAGTGTTTACAAGAGTTTTGAAAAAAGGTTGCTGTGTGATTTCTATTACAGGTGGAATGTTCTAGTTTTCACTGCCTGAAAGTAGAGATTCTGGCCTTTCAGAAAATGTATATATATGTAAGGTAAGAATTCAGTAACTGGGACTTTAATGGGTTTCAATATAAACATCGTAACGGGAAATTTTGCCAATTTTAAAGGTCTGTAAAATCAAAAGGGCTTGAAACCACAGGATGGAATTATTTTTGCAAAAACTGTGAGTGGAAGGCTTTTCAGCCATGGTGAAACAAATCAGGGGTTGTAAGCCCTTCTGTCCGATTTTTAGTTCCGAAATCCGAAAATTCCCAAAATTTGTGAATTTCAAGGTCAAATATCTCTAAAGGGGGACCTGCCAAAAATTAGAAATTTTGGCCATGGATACTCCTACTAGTACTTAGTAAAACCTGTGAATTTCATTTTGGGGTTCACACCGATGTTCATGTTACAGGCTGTCAAATATCTCTAAAAATGACATCGTGAAAACATAATAATAAGTAGGCTTAAAGTGACCTGATTTCCATTATTTTATAATCTATTTATTTTATAAGGGTAAACAGAAATTAAAATAGATAAACTAGTTAGTTACTAGTTGATATATTTCAATATATACTTAGTGTGCTTTTGTTAATAAAAATCAAATCAAATCAATATCACTTTTTGGATTGAGAAGACAAATGTTAGTAAACAAACAAGAGTACTATTATGTCAGTAAGTATATACAAGTTGCATGCACATGTTTCTTAAAGGTTTATGAATATCCAATACTATCAAACCTTACTCAATACATTCACTCTGGTACATAACAATTGTATGCGAAATATAACATAATATATAAAACAATTGTCTGTGAAATATAACATAAGCTACCTGTAAAATATGACAAGCATTTAAACGCTTGAGAATATACGTATTCAAGTTCTTCCTCTATTTTTTGTATTCCAGTTACATATACCACTATGATATACACAGTTTACAATTACAATTACACAAGACTTAAAATTACATGAACTGAATCCTGATTTGGACAATTCTGATGATGACGAGAAAAAAATTACTTACAAACAATGGATAACAACAGATCGTTGCAATTTGATCACTGTTGTAGAAACAATTTCAGAGTTTAAAGAAAATTTAGTCACCATGATGAAGTTTATCCTTTAATATTTTCCACACAAAACTCATACATGTCCTTTGGTGTAAGAATATGGCCCTCAGTTGGTCGCTGCAGACTTGACTTTGCCACAAGTCATTTTACCGTCCCACCAATCCCATCACAAGGACACTTGCCATGGCTTGTGGCAAAAAAATGCCACTCAGCAGCCACGCCGAAGTCCTGTTTATGCTTACATAAGTTAGAAAACTTCTTTCTGGTCTTATATTGAGCTCCTGAGCCATCTGAGAAATAATAAATTTTCTTTAGATTTGGGATGAACATTTGAACAAATGGAATCAGCTGCTTTTGGAAATCGTAAACAGCAGTTGTGTTGTGTACAATGCAGTCACTTATAATACAAAGACGTTTGATGCATAGAACATCTGAAGAATTAGTCTTAAAGTAGACACAAAAGGGGTGGACAATAACTTGAGCATTAATCCAGTGGTAACTCTGGATTTCATCTTGTACAACAAATGTGAAGTTTTCACAGAAATCACCAATCACTACACATTCATCCGGAGATAGACTTTCTTTCGTTCTTTTGCAAAATTCTGATTGACTCTGAGCAATAAAGTGGTGACTTTTTAATTGCAGTAACTTGGAAGCTAAATTTTCTTTAAACTCTGAAATTGTTTCTACAACAGTGATCAAATTGCAACGATCTGTTGTTATCCATTGTTTGTAAGTAATTTTTTTCTCGTCGTCATCATCAGAATTGTCCAAATCAGGATTCAGTTCATGTAATTTTAAGTCTTGTGTAATTGTAATTGTAATCTGTGTATATCATAGTGGTATATGTAACTGGGATACAAAAAAAAGAGGAAGAACTTGAATACGTATATTCTCAAGCGTTTAAATGCTTGTCATATTTTACAGGTAGCTTATGTTATATTTCACAGACAATTGTTTTATATATTATGTTATATTTCGCATACAATTGTTACGTACCAGAGTGAATGTATTGAGTAAGGTTTGATAGTATTGGATATTCATAAACCTTTAAGAAACATGTGCATGCAACTTGTATATACTTACTGACATAATAGTACTCTTGTTTGTTTACTAACATTTGTCTTCTCAATCCAAAAAGTGATATTGATTTGATTTGATTTTTATTAACAAAAGCACACTAAGTATATATTGAAATATATCAACTAGTAACTAACTAGTTTATCTATTTTAATTTCTGTTTACCCTTATAAAATAAATAGATTATAAAATAATGGAAATCAGGTCACTTTAAGCCTACTTATTATTATGTTTTCACGATGTCATTTTTAGAGATATTTGACAGCCTGTAACATGAACATCGGTGTGAACCCCAAAATGAAATTCACAGGTTTTACTAAGTACTAGTAGGAGTATCCATGGCCAAAATTTCTAATTTTTGGCAGGTCCCCCTTTAGAGATATTTGACCTTGAAATTCACAAATTTTGGGAATTTTCGGATTTCGGAACTAAAAATCGGACAGAAGGGCTTACAACCCCTGATTTGTTTCACCATGGCTGAAAAGCCTTCCACTCACAGTTTTTGCAAAAATAATTCCATCCTGTGGTTTCAAGCCCTTTTGATTTTACAGACCTTTAAAATTGGCAAAATTTCCCGTTACGATGTTTATATTGAAACCCATTAAAGTCCCAGTTACTGAATTCTTACCTTACATATATATACATTTTCTGAAAGGCCAGAATCTCTACTTTCAGGCAGTGAAAACTAGAACATTCCACCTGTAATAGAAATCACACAGCAACCTTTTTTCAAAACCCTTGTAAACACTCATTTTTGCTTCCCGCAGTGACGAAAAATGAGCAGAAATCCAAGATGGCGGAAGATTTTTTAAAAAAAAAAATCTTTTTGAGCAGGTCACTAGCAAGACCACCTACGGTGAAAATATAAAAAATTAACAAAATGGTCAAGCAACCACCTCTGGGTGATTTGACATGGAACGACTCTATATTGAAGCATAAATATTGTTTTGCATTAACCTGTTCGCATGTTACAGATTTATCTTCAAGTTTATCACGTTAAGTCATTTATTATCAAGAAGAATTATTTCCGACCTTGCGTAGATCTTTACGAAGAAAATCGGAACCAAATGCTCGATAATCAGCTAAGAATCAATTACGAATTTTGTGTATTTATATGTTCAATCGACTTTTCACATTCCGAATGCACACTTTTTGTATATTTGCAAATATAGGCCTTTCACTTATGTAGGTACATGCATGTAAGATACTTATCTCATTATTCCACACTAAGAGAAGATGGCTGCCATTTTACGTGATTCCATCGGGTCACAGATTTAATGTCCTTTGGACCTTTTAAGCACTTTTCGACGCAATTTCAATTATTAAATGCGAATATAGTAGTTATCTGCTCTGCTATATCACATTATATCCACAAATCTTCCTGTTATTATTCAATAGTTCCAATTTCAGTTTCCGAAAACTTTTAGCGACTTCATTTCCGTCGAGGTTGATCTTATAGATGAAGCAGTGTATCCGAACTCACACTGTTACAACTTTTTTCACAGAATACAAACTTGCGAATATATTTCAAATGACAAATTTTGAATTGCACAGTTATTATACATTAAAATGCTTGTAAAATAGTTTAGATGCAATAAAATAGATATTACAATATTCAATTACATGTTTACGTATTTTATTTTCACCCTTTTCAGTTATTTTAAGTTTTACAATTTTGGTGGGAAAAAGGTTATTTACGCGCAACTTAGATTTTTCCCTTTATGTGAGTTGGCTATGTTTCCAAGTTTAGGATTACTTCACAGCTTTAGGATTACTCTTCAAGGCACTCAATTTATCAAATTGTATCTTTATCGTCGAAATTCTGCCAAAAGTTATATTAAATGGTTTGTACATGTTAGTAATACATTTTAAATACATGTTCATGCCCAAATAGTTATGAAAGAACAAATAAAAGCTATTGAAACCAAACATATGTGCGCTTATGCATGAATTGGCAATTTTCAGTAAGCATATTCTTGATACATCACAAGCCAAATTACATCGCTGAGATATAAAAATATTTTAAATATTTGAAGTTTACATACGTACTTCAGTTATAACTAGGCCAAAGTGATGCAAATTAATTTTCTGCTAATATAAAGCACCAAATACGACCTCAAATCGAAAATTACGAGTAATAAAATTATTTTAATATTCACATTATGATGGTACTCATTTTGATACCGTCATACTGGCGCCCAATGGGCTTACCCACGCCAAACTATAAATTACAATTTACTAAACTTGTAACACCACATGAGATCAAAATATGATCTATTTTTTTTTTTTAAGAAACCAAGATAATTAGAAGAAAAGAGTAACCATACAACAGTGTGTGAAGCTAGCGTGCATTTATGTTTCGATATGTGAAAGATATCATTAGAGTAAAACGTCTTAGCATGTTCTAGAGCAGTGGTTTCCAACTTCAAAAGGTCCGAGGGCCAAAATTATATCCAGCAGTTGATAGGCGGGCCGCATTTTTTTTGGGGGGGGGATTAAAAATTACAAAAATTGTAAGTACTGAACTGAACATGTAGTACTTTCGCATGACCTAAATTTCTAAAATGAGGCAATAAAACAATGGAATTACAAATCAAAATTGTATAATTACAATTTATTTCACAAAAACCCAATACTTATTGATGAATTGAAAGAAATTAAAGACACACCATACAAATAAGAATACTTCATAGTAAGTGTTCAATGTGAAAATTGAGCCCGATCTGCTTATTTTATTAAAGTTGTATTTGAATTTCTGTATTTGAATGTCTCAGAAGGTGAAGGAGTGAAGAATCTGCCAGTCTGCTTCTGTAGCGGTTCTTGACAAACTTCATTGAAGAAAAAACACTTTCACACGTGTATGTGCTGCCGAACATTGATGTCATTCTTTGTCCAAAACTACGAAGGTTTGGAAAGCGTTCCTTTATGAGGTATTTGAAAAACTCTGGCCCCTTTTCTTGCCTAGTTTGAAGGAACACATCGCCTTGTAAATCACGCAATTCAGGTTCGAGAGAAGCTATTTTCATTTTCAATCTTACGTTTTTGGAGATATTGCTTATTTCGATATTTGCACAAACTTTAACAATCAGTCACAGTACAATCCGAGCTGGAAATCTCTTCGTACTTCGTGCGTAGTGAAACAGATCTCTATAGCGCCGCAGTTTGTTTCTAAACACAAAGAGTGAAGCCTTCGCGGAAGCGGGGGAGTTCATTCCACATAGAGAAGGGGTGGAATGCATTGTGTGAAGAGAAAGTTACGTCACTTTAGATTCTTCTGATGATCATTATTGACTGCAAAATCAATTCTACCTGTGATATGGTCTTTCTTCACAGAGCTTCCGTTCCTTCAATAAAATAAATAAAATTAACGTATTTTGCAAACTGGCTTCGCGGGCCGCAGAAAAAGGCAACGGGGGCCGCATGCGGCCCGCGGGCCGCCAGTTGGAAACCCCTGTTCTAGAGCGTACCTCTCCTTATAACATAAGTTAATGTGTGGTGATGTGTTAAAACTATAATATCATCATATTAGTGAGTTATAGAGTGTGCTCATGCGTGCTTCTCCCCGTACCATGGATTTGTGTAAAGTGTTGTGTTGCTAACAATATTATATCTCTGTATCGGTATGTAAGAGGGTGTCATAAGCATACTTACTTCTCGTCTTATTAGTTTGTGTGATGTGCGGTGTAATTAAAACTATAATATTATCATAATAGTGTGTTTGAAGGTGTATTTAAACAAACATCTTTCTATATCTTGAGTTAGAGTAATGTGTATCCTTGCGACACATGTTCAACTAAGCAAGGAAGACAGACTAACAAATCGTCCGACAATACCTAGTCTATGTCTCACGATGATACAATAAGAAAGCAGATACAAAGAAAAATGGTACATCACCATTCCACTTCTTGCATAAAGAAGTATAACTTCGAAGTGAAAGTAATTAGTGTATCATTTCGTTCCGTTGTGATCATAATACTACAAGACTGGTGTGTTTGATGAAATGTGATAGTGAATGTTTACAGTGTCCTATGTAAGTGTAGTACATGCTTGTTTAACATTTGTCAGACTAGATTAAGATAACAGAATCTTAACTTCTAACACCAAACATATGATCAAAGGTGTCAGAGAATTATGTCTATGTACCCTGATGACATCATCAGGCAACAAAAACAGAAGAGTGTGACCATGTCACTGGATGAGATTATCCGAAAGCAAAAACATAAGTGTTATCATACTGACACAAAATGGTTATACACTTATATGAATACAACTAATGAACTCTTATATCAATACATAACTATTAAAACCCTTCAGAACCAAACCGTTCACAAAGACCATGGTATAATGATATACAAAATTGCATGAAAACTGTAGTTCATATAGTATTACATTATTAGTGTGATGTGTAATGATGTTGTAAGCATATTATCTTATAAAGTGAAACATCAGAGTGTATGCATAAGTTAGCATCGTGTGGTATCATGATGTTAGTGTGTTATTTTGTGTTGTTAAAATCACAATACGATCAGATCATTCTGTCTGAGAGTGTACGTATGCGAACGTGTACTTGAGTGAAATTCTCATGGTAACATGAGTTACTGTGATGAATCATGACATCACTAGAACAAAACGTTTGAGTGTGTACATATGTAAGTGTGTACTTCGTATAATCTGTGTTAGTGTGTTATTAAGTGTAGAGATAATCATAACATTACTAGAGTGAAGTGTTTGAGTGTATACATATGTGGTTCTGTAATCTTAAACAAGACATCACAAGATTGGAATGTGATAATGTGTACATAAGTGAACGTGCACTATATATCTCTAGGACACCCGTTACTCAAGACGAGAACGAGAAAATACTGTTTTCAGGAACAGAATATACACTAACACGAGCGTCTGACACAATATCGCCTATGTCGCTGGACAAAATCATCAAGCCATAAAAACAGAAGACTCTGACCAAATATCGTCAAATTCACTAGACGAGATAATTAGACAACAAAAGCAGAAGAGTCTAAACAAAACAACAATGAATGGCTACGTGCCTATAACCTATATATTAAGAATTTTCCAGCTCATCATTTATGTGAGAGTGAGCTACAAATATCATATAACCATATTCAAGTTGAATAAATGTAAAGAACAAAATTAAATAACTTGTATATTAAGAAACTTTAACATGTTTCTGAGTTGAACCATTATTAATGCGATATAATGTTATACTAAAATACACGAAAAATGAAGTTCAAACTTCGAAGTTATGGTGAAGTTCAATAGCATATTAAGTATTAGGTGTCAAATGACAAACAAAAGCAAAGATTAGTACGTTGACACATTTGTAGCTACTACCTTTATAGTAAAGTAAGCTACAAAAATTTATACATCAACACTTTAGAGAAACGAATACAAAACATGAAATTATTACAATCCATCGTTTATATGACAGAATACCCACAAACTTCACCACTCAAGATAGATGGTTAATGTTCATTACATATAGACAAACAAGAAATACCTATCAGATCTACGCTGTTCCGAACAAACGCTTGTTGAGAGGAACTTCACACTGCTGTGGACGTGAGAAAACTTTCGATTGAAACTTAAATCAGCATTTTAGAGTATACTTAATGTCAACACTGCATACACTGCTATCTCAAGTAGCATGACCATTTATCAGATGCGAATGTTACTAATTTGAGCAATCAACACACCATTGAGCCAGGTACTATTGAGTATGCGATACATTTCATGAAGTCAATCTTAACGTTCCAGTACTACCCATCTGCCTAGTACAAATAATGTCTTATTATTCACCTAATCTATCCATACAAAAAGAAATTGCTTGAGTAAGATTTCAACTTGAGAAGAAAATGTACCATCCAATATCCTATGCTAATAAAATTATACACTTTTCATATTAAGTATTTTGTCAATCTTCGCCATTTAAAATAAAATGGTTACTGCTCAATAATATTGACAAAAAATATTAACAACATTTTTCATATTCAGTTTCTTGAGTGGCACTATAGGACTTACTTATTGCCTTTTACGTGAACCTACCCCAAGTTTTTATGCTCTATGGCATATCAGCATGTGCAACAAGCTCGGATCAATTCATGGATCTCTTTGCTTACCTTTTGCAACATAATGTGAGTATTTGATTCAGCTTATGAAATCAAATAACTCAAAAATAATTCACATTCAAATTAGCATTTGGATTTTTGGTACAAATCCCTAGGTGTTATTGACTAAAACTTGATTAACTTGTACCTTAGACACTTAAGCGAGATGTTATGGGTTAATACAGTTCACTTAACAAGTGTTTCTAGAGTGTGACTTTGATGCACTTTATTGTTGTGCATTTATAATTAAGTATCCCACAGTCCATGAGGTAAATCCTAACAACGAAATGTAATTATTACTATAATAAAATATATTCAAAGCACGACCATTTATAGGCCAACCATTAAAAAAAATATGGAATAACTATAAGAGTTACTTAACACATTAATATTTTATACGAGGTGTACTACCAATTTTAGGCCAACCTCATTAATGGTAAGTTTGTTTCAAGAACAAACTGTGCACACATCTGTAATGACAGATGAAGAAAAATCACTTTTTTCTTGCATTGTTTGATCTAGTATATGTTGCACCACATCTTTATGTGTGCTACTTGCATCTAGCAAAGTATTCAACCAAGAAATTTTCTTGTCCTTGGAACATTTCCACAATTTTACATGTTCAATAGCAATGTTTTCCTGAAGAATCCCATCACTGCAACGTAGGGCAGATATACGAGAGTCACCAAAGTTTTTTATACATAAGTATGGACCTTCGTACAGAAAACAATATTTTTTAATTGGATTATCATCCATATCTCTTTGTCTATTTCGAATAAAAACAAGATTTCCAGAAGAAATTGATATTTTATCTAGTTGCTTACAATTCAACTTGTTTAACTTATTAGATCTAGCTGCATGACTTTTAATTTGAGCCATAAGCAGTTTGTCATTCCATGACTGATGTGTACCATCATCAAATATGACATTTCCTATTTGTAGGTTAGGTTCCTTATTTAATCTTAACTCTATCGGAGCGAAACCAGTTTGTGAGGAGATAGTATTGTTTAACCAATGCAAAGCCATGGACACTTGCTGGGGCCATTTAGCATGGTTATCGATGCACAATACTCTCATTAAACGGTTAAGTTCTGAATGATACCGTTCAACCATGTTGGATGAAGGGTGGTAAGGTGGAGTAAACATAAGTTTGACACCATATTCTTTCATTTTAGTATTGAAAAGACATGAACGAAACTGTGGTCCATTATCCGAAATTATTTTTTCTGGAATACCCAGATGTACAAAATATACATGACACAATTTATTCAGTACCGTAACAGCATTGCTGTTTGTCACTGGATATGCCACCAAATACCTGGAAGCTGCATCCAATATAGTAAATAAGAAACGTTCATGTTTAGGACCCATGGTGAATGGACCTTGTAAATCAATGAACAATATTTTCCCAGGCTTGTCGGTAATATGTACTTTGGCTAAATGTTTAGACGGATGCTTATTCGGTTTAGTGCGAATGCATACATCACAGTCTGCTACATATTGTTGTACATCTCTCTTCATACCTTTCCATTGGAAGTATCTAAATATTTGAGAAAGTGTACGACTAGCACCAAAGTGTCCCGATAAGTCATGAAATTTGTTCAAAATTGAACCCACTAATGTAATTGGAACACAAATTCTAACTTTTTGAACGTTATGAAAGTCTCTAACACACAAAATATTGTCCCTTAGAAGATAACGTTCATTCCAAGTCCTACTTCTTGGATTATCATTAAGAATTGAAGAGTGCAAAATATATTGCCTAATTTCTTTCAATTCATCATCTTTTTCTTGTGATACAATCAAATCATCAATATTAATGAAAGATTCTAATATTTCCTTAAACTGCAAAGAATTTACATGATACAAGAGGCCTTCTTGCATCGGAAATGTTCTACTTAGAAGATCAGCAATTATATTTTCTGACCCTTTACAGTATTGAACCTGAAAGGAATACTGTTGTAATTGTACAAACCAACGAGTTAAACGTGCATTCCATGTGTGCGCCGTTTCTAACCAGGTAAGTGCCTTATGGTCAGTTATGATAATGAAATGTCTGCCTTTTAACAGAGAACAGAACTTATCAATAGTAAACAATATGGCTAAAACCTCTAATTCTGTAGAAGTGTATGATTTTTCATAACTCCTGAGCAATCTACTCACGAAACCGAGAGGTTTGATGTTACCAGCAATCAGTTGATAGCAGTATCCTGCAACACCTATTATTGATGCGTCGGTTTGAACATAAAAAGTGTGTGAAAAGTTAGGAAAAGATAAAAGTACTTGTTCACTAACTTTATCTTTTAGTGTTTTAAAAGCAGTAGAAGCTTGGTCATTCCATTGCCATTTCTTACCAGCTTTCAACAAGTCATACATAGGTTGTGCTATGATGGCATGATTTTTTATGTATTTACTCAACCAATTTAAACAACCTAAGATTTTTTGCAGTTGCTTAACCGAATTGGGCACAGGCAAATTCACAATGGAATCCACATATTTAGGATCTTTCTTATACCCCTGCGAAGTAATAATGTGACCTAAAAATTTTATTTCTGATCTACAAAACTCACATTTTTCAAGTTTCAATGTCATACTAACAACATTACAGATATATCATATTATCATCTTAGAAGTATGAGGTATACTAGCAACAATGGGCTAACCTCATTAGTATTGAATAACTATAAGAGTCATCAATCTAAAAATATTTTTATTTCATGCATAAGGTATACTACCACTTACGGGCTAACCTTAAAAGCATGGAATAAACAAACTGATAATATTTATCAATTTTACAGTTTGCATTTGTGGTTGATTTATCTCAGCTTTGAAACTGCAATGTATTCTTGACTTATCATGTCAAGCTACATAACTAATAGCTACACCACCCACAATTTCTCAAATCAAGATATGTATCGATACTGTCACATTGAAAGTATTCTAGTTAACCACTCTTTCGCTAAACTGCATGTTTCAAATTCACTTACTAACAAAATTACGTATGTTACATAACATACCTTTTACCAACATGTACAATCCCTAAGAGTGTACACCATTTTCAGTTCATTATTCTTTAATTCTGAACTTACTCCTAGACGATAAACACTATGCATGTTACACTGTTTACCCCTCCAAAATTTATGTCACAATCAGGTAAAATGTAATAAGACATGACTGCACCTTGCAACAATGCCCTCGTTAAGATACTTTAAAGGTAAGTTATCCGATGCTTAAATGTAAGTCTACGACATTACAAGTGTGAAGTTAACTTTAACTTCATGACACCATTGCGACGTCTTTTGCATACATGTGTACGATGCATGATCAAGCATGACTTGACAGTCAATGCACAAGTATGAGAGGAGAATGCAAAGGAAGCATCAAGACAAATTTGTCTCCTCCATAATTTCAAACATTTAGGTCTGAACAGTCTTTTTCTTACATGTTTAGGATGAGTTACTATTTTTCGTTTTGCACCTGTGCGGTTAGACAAAACCTTCTTAGTCCTAAATTTCAGTTTTACCTTAATACACCTTTTAAATCTATGTCTCAATTTTAACCTAGTACTCCTTGAAAATCTATGCCTCAACAGGACTTTCGGTAATTTACGATGAGATAATACCCTGTTCATACCCTTACAAAATCTACCATGCAAACAATTCTTAAGATACTCACAAGTAACACTCACTTCAGGATGAGTACTTTTGTTACAGCACATTGTTTTAGTGTCATTTGGTACAAAGTCAGTATTCAAATTAGTGCTGTGACCGAGCACATTTTGTTTGAGATTACCATAATCTACAGTATGATCATTAATATCTACAAGAGTGTTGTTCGTAAGATTATCACCATTAGAGTGAAAGCTCAATGTGTGCATGACACTTCTCTGTGAGTTAACTGGAGAATTTACTAAACTAAGACTTGTGCAGATCAAATCAGGTATACAAGTTCTATTTACTGCAGTCACACTACTCACATTTATATCTAATAATGTATTAGTCATAAGCTGTATGGCAAAGTCACTACCATCTTTCATGTGTGCATCATGTGATCTGAGCAATCTTACCATACCATCATGAACATAATCGTGTTTTGCACTATAAGTACTTAAGCGATGACTAACAGAACTGTTACGAGTAACATCGTACACTAACATGCATGTAAAACCTAAGCACCTTGCACTATTACTATAATTTAAGTCACATGCATTCAGCTGAACACTTTCAGTTCTCAAGTTCACATGTGAACTTGTTACGTTAACATGTGGAATCTTAGATTCTAACTTACTTTCTACACATCCAATACATGCACAATCTGTAAGTAGGTTAGGTATATTATTCAAATGTTCACTCTCGTAACCTTCGCTAACATCACCAATGCGTGCTTCTACATGTTCATAATTGATATTGCAATCAGTTTCTGAATTATTACTTGCACCTAAAACATGTGTGCTATCACTGTAGTTACGTGGTATATAAGTAACACTAAGCCCCGCGACAGGTTAACCTTGCAGCAACTTTTCGCATATATAGACCCAAACGTGCGCGCAGAAAATAGTTCCGCTGCAATACTGCGGATTTTCTCACTGTCTGTGATATGAACAGCTCAGCGGTTAAGGTGAGACTGGCACAGGGATGCTGAGTGCCGCTCTAGAGTGGATTGATACATTAAACCTGCTGCAAACTTAACCTGTCACGGGGCTTAGATTGACTTTCACTTTCCTTGTTTCTGAGACCTACATTTACTTTGTCTTCAACAGCATGCAAATCTTTTACCGACTTGTCATTACTAACTATAGATTCATACCTATACTGATTTATTTCAATTTTGAAATCTTTGAGCTCCTTTATGTGAGCCTTACATGCTTCGGTTAATGCATTCAAAGTTGCGTCTACCTTTTTATTTTGTTCTGCTTGTACTTGCAAAGCAGTCTTAATATCACCATTTTGTTCTGCTTGCAGACTATTTTGTTCTGCTTGCACCTGCAAAGCAGTGTCTATTTTACTATTTTGAGCATTTATTAACCTCACAATGTCCGCCAGTGTGATATTACTCTCAACAGTTTCGGTCATTGTTAAAATATTGGAATAGACAAGCAAGTTAAACACAAAATTACACAAATTAAATATATTTTTGACAATTTACCTCTTATAAATTAAGAGACAAAATGAGTCTCTATAATCTATCTATCACGACCTTCTTTCCTCGGCTTAGTGAACTATACGGTTGAGATGAAATTCACATTAAAAAAAATAAAGAAAATGGTTTCATAATTTTACATGACAAAATACGAGAAGTTCAAGTTTTAAATTTTCTATGTTGCAAAATTACTGGCAGAAATATGTATTCACATTTGAGTACTTAAGGAAAATTACCAAGATCGAGCATTAACACACTATATATTTAAACAAAATTCAACAACTGAGTTTAACAAGTTCATACATAACTTCAGTACATGTTTATATATATACATATATTGAAGCATAAATATTGTTTTGCATTAACCTGTTCGCATGTTACAGATTTATCTTCAAGTTTATCACGTTAAGTCATTTATTATCAAGAAGAATTATTTCCGACCTTGCGTAGATCTTTACGAAGAAAATCGGAACCAAATGCTCGATAATCAGCTAAGAATCAATTACGAATTTTGTGTATTTATATGTTCAATCGACTTTTCACATTCCGAATGCACACTTTTTGTATATTTGCAAATATAGGCCTTTCACTTATGTAGGTACATGCATGTAAGATACTTATCTCATTATTCCACACTAAGAGAAGATGGCTGCCATTTTACGTGATTCCATCGGGTCACAGATTTAATGTCCTTTGGACCTTTTAAGCACTTTTCGACGCAATTTCAATTATTAAATGCGAATATAGTAGTTATCTGCTCTGCTATATCACATTATATCCACAAATCTTCCTGTTATTATTCAATAGTTCCAATTTCAGTTTCCGAAAACTTTTAGCGACTTCATTTCCGTCGAGGTTGATCTTATAGATGAAGCAGTGTATCCGAACTCACACTGTTACAACTTTTTTCACAGAATACAAACTTGCGAATATATTTCAAATGACAAATTTTGAATTGCACAGTTATTATACATTAAAATGCTTGTAAAATAGTTTAGATGCAATAAAATAGATATTACAATATTCAATTACATGTTTACGTATTTTATTTTCACCCTTTTCAGTTATTTTAAGTTTTACAATTTTGGTGGGAAAAAGGTTATTTACGCGCAACTTAGATTTTTCCCTTTATGTGAGTTGGCTATGTTTCCAAGTTTAGGATTACTTCACAGCTTTAGGATTACTCTTCAAGGCACTCAATTTATCAAATTGTATCTTTATCGTCGAAATTCTGCCAAAAGTTATATTAAATGGTTTGTACATGTTAGTAATACATTTTAAATACATGTTCATGCCCAAATAGTTATGAAAGAACAAATAAAAGCTATTGAAACCAAACATATGTGCGCTTATGCATGAATTGGCAATTTTCAGTAAGCATATTCTTGATACATCACAAGCCAAATTACATCGCTGAGATATAAAAATATTTTAAATATTTGAAGTTTACATACGTACTTCAGTTATAACTAGGCCAAAGTGATGCAAATTAATTTTCTGCTAATATAAAGCACCAAATACGACCTCAAATCGAAAATTACGAGTAATAAAATTATTTTAATATTCACATTATGATGGTACTCATTTTGATACCGTCATAAATACATAATTATAGTAAAATTTAGTAATATACTGTATTAATCTTAATATCAACCAAACAACTCCAATTTAGTGGTAAAGTCAGTTACTGCAGTAAATTTCTACATAAAAATAGTTCAAAACATGATCTTCCTGGAGTATTTAATGATAGATTTCTACTGTAACTACTGGTAATAGTCAGTATACCAGATTGAAGTATAGTTTGTCCACAACAAATTTCAAATTTCTTGCTTATCCTTTTAATTTGTTCAGAAACCTACTTCTAAAGCACTACTACAAAAATTTTGATTTTTTTCCAGGACAGTAAGTTTACTTGACATTTCCATGACTACTCCAGGTTTTCCAGACTGGTAAGTACCCTGGGATTAACATTTAGTTGTGCACAAAGCAGTTAGTACTGTTCGCTAAAAATTATACAATGTTACACAAAATAGCTCCTGTGCCTTGGTGCATAAAAATGGTTGTTTCATTTAAAAGTTTGTTGCCTGTAAGAATATGCTGTAAATTCAGGATTTCAAGCAGCATAAATGGAACAACTCAATTATTACCCCCTGCTCTTCATGTAAATATTACTTGTCTGCGATATATGTACTGCTCTTCAAATTTGAAAATGCTGCAAATGCAGTGTTAAAAATGCCCATGTACCCTTGCATGAAGTACAGGGTATGTATATATAGTTTCATTACTGAGAATGAGCCAAGTTAGCACTTTGGCACAAAACTTGGTACCAATTGGCTAGTACAAAGCTGCAAATGCTAGGAATACAGAAATTTCGACTATCAGGAAAAAAAGTATTTTGGTCTAGGAATTAATTTGTGTGCCTGGACAAGAGATGGCGTAACGAGCGTATCGTCCCACAGTTTCGTGTATCCACAGATGAGTTGAAAACTCCTGTCAGCGTGCATCGTTCGTAGTATAGGGCAGTTGATTGACGCGTCAACAACAGCATTTTGTAGTCAACTGAACATGGCGCAGTTCGTGCCAGATAAAGTGTTTTTGCGGGGTGTTCTGCTTCATTACTTTAACATGCAGAAAAGTGCTACCGAAAGTCATCGTATTTTGGTGGAAGTGTATGGTGACCATGCGCTAGCTGAGCGAACGTGTCAGAAGTGGTTTGCACGGTTTAGAAGTGGTGATTTCGGCCTGGAAGACCAAGAGCGACCTGGACAGCCAAAAAAATTTGAAGACGAAGAATTGAGAGCATTGCTCGATCAGGATTCGTGTCAAACGCAGGAAGAACTTGCAGAAGCATTAGGCGTTGATCAAACAACAGTTTCCAAACGCCTCAAAGCCATGGGAATGATTCAAAAGATGTTGCATTGGGTTCCACATGAATTGAAAGACAGAGACGTTGAAAGACGAAAAACCATTTGTGAATTGCTGCTTCAAAGACAGAAAAGAAAGGGGTTTTTGCATCGCATTGTTACTGGCGATGAGAAGTGGATCCATTACGAGAACCCGAAACGAAAAAAGGCCTGGCTGAAGCCAGGTGAACCAGGTCCATCACAACCAAAACGAGATATTCACTGTGCAAAGGTTATGCTGTGCATATGGTGGGATATGAAAGGTGTGGTGTACTATGAGCTGCTGCAACCGGGTGAAACTATTAATGGAGAACGTTATCGACGACAATTAATGCGTTTGAAGCAAGCTCTGGCCAGGAAACGACCAGAATGGGAGAACAGACATGATAAACTTATTTTTCAACATGATAACGCTCGCCCACATGTCGCAAAACCGGTCAAAACCTATTTAGAAAATGTCGGATGGGAAGTTTTACCCCACCCGCCGTATTCACCAGACGTTGCTCCTTCGGATTACTACTTGTTCGATTGCATGAATAACGATTTGATTAGACAGCGGTTCACTTCTTCAGAAGATATCAAAAAATGGGTCTCTGACTGGATCGCTTCAAAGGATGAGGACTTCTTTCACCATGGAATCCGTAACTTGCCTGACAGATGGGCAAAAGTGGTGGCTCGCGATAGACAATATTTTTCTTAAGGTATTTATGTATTTTGTGTTTGAACTACAGCTTCAATGTGTTTTTAACAACCACACGAATTAATTCCTAGACCAAATACATTAAGCTGAAACCTTGGCATGAATGATGAAAAGGACAAGATAGTCATCCTAACATATACTGGAAACCTCTCCAGAATTATCAGCCGCAATCTTGTTAACCATTCACAACCCACCGCCAAAGATCGGGGGACTACTTTGCAACCCCAATAAATACAAGGACAATTTAGGCCTTAAAATGCCGAGAGTTGATGGTATTGCCTGCAAATCTGATAAAGCTGGACAATTGAACAGTGGTGCAGAGAACACCAAAGATGCATATCAAGAATTTCCATCCGGAGAAGTCGGGACTAGCCGAACATTCCATTAACAAGGGCTATAGAATAGATTTCAGTAACACCGAAATTATTGCCAAATAATCAAACTATTGGAACCACATCATCAAAGAAGCAGAATCTGAATCGCAACACGGGGCTCGAACTGGACCCAGTTTGGCTAGCAATAGTAAACCAGCAGTGCAGATGCAGCAGACAGGGCTCCCGATTGGTCCACCATCTTCAAGTGGAACCTCCATCACCAAACACACACACCGGGTTGACACTAAACTTCTACAGTGAAGATGAGTGACGTTAGCATTCCAAAGATCGGAATCTTTTCCACAACTCACCTGGTTGACAGGCCGAGATGATCTTCTGATCATTCATCGCCAAGAAAACTTCAGGACTTCCCTTGGTACGACTGCATATACAGTTAATAAAAATGTAATTAATATAAAACTTACTTGGGTAGCTCCTTCTTCACCATCTGCTGGTCTTCCTTCGAAAGGGTCTTGATACCTGGGAGGTCAGACCCTTCTTCATAATACTCCAGCTCAGCACGGAGTTTAACAAAGCACTCGACATGATGCCAACGATCTGCTGGCCCATACCTCATGGCTGTTTCGCTTTCATAGTCCTTCTTGGATATCCTCACCTCACCCTGCAGCACAAAAGTGTGATTTGTACAACTTGTTAAGAATATATTATTTGCAACTAGTGACCAAATTTGACTGAATAACAACTACGAGGAGCGTTCAAAACGTAATGCCCCACATTTTTTCTCAGCTAATATTTAATTGACGTTAATGATATTGCTACAGAATATTGTTGTATGTATCCTCTATACATGTTATTTTTCAACATAATCTCCCTTCACTGCTACGGCCTTATGCCACCTTGGAACAAGGGCTTGTATGCCATCCCTGTACCAGCTTGCGGGCTGTTTCTTCAACCATGTTTTCGCAGCACGAACCACACTCTCATTGTCCTCAAATTTCACACCGTGCAGTGCAGTGGTCCGAAGAGATAGAAGTCGGAAGGAGCGAGATCAGGGTTGTAAGGTGGGTGAGGGAGTACAGAGAACCCCAATCTGGTGATTGCCTCGGTGGTTTTCAAGCTCGTGTGTGGTGCAAAAGCAACACATCCATCACATTTCTGTCTGGTCTCACTCTCCTGTAGCGTTTCTTCAGTTGCTCCGTGTTGATGTACCTGTCACAATTTACTGTTTTACCTTGTGTCAAAACATCAACAAGATTGACCCCAAACATGTCCCAGAACACTGTGATCATCACTTTACCGGCAGAGGATGTTGTTTTTAACTTCTTCTTTCTTGGTGATTGTGTGTGGTGCCACTCCATCGATTGTTTCTTTGTCTCTGGTTCGTAATGGTGTGCCAACAACCAGTTTGTGAATATTCACCACACTTTCGTTCTCAGCCACCAAGAATTCAATTACTGCTCTCTGTTTGTAACGAGTGTCACACAGACACACCATCTTTACTCACTGCTAAACTGCTACTACCACGTATCGGTCGAACGTGAAACTGCACACAAACTAAGGAAGCATCACAGTCGGACTGAGGAACAGGACACTTCAATATCTTGAACCAGTAATGAGGAAAAAAATGTGGGGCATTACTTTTTGAGGGGTCCTCGTATTAAAAGCGGGTGCATTTGTAACTAAAAAACAAATGTTAAGATTACAACTATATGTTCACGAATGCTGACACGTGCAAGAAAGCAAAACTTATGCTAACTATAGTATAAAAGATGATAATCTCAGAGTCCTCCAGAGTCCGTGACTTTGGGTTTTCCCATATTGTTCTTCACAGTTCCCAACAGGTTGATATATAAGGGTGTTAAATCAGGAGACATGGCTAGATATTCGACACTTCTTACGTTGTTCTTAAGAAAAACTGCTCACCGCTTGGTGTACAATAATGCATATCGCCTGAAGGGCTTTCACAGAACTAAAAACAACGTCTACACCCGCTTACACAAACTCAATGCAGCTTCAAATACAAAAACTTCAGTCATCTTTAACAGTTTCTCTGTTATTAACATTCAAAGAGTGTAAACACCATTTTGAGACACTGTATGTATGTGGTAAAACTGAGTAGACAGGGTGGCTACAAACAAGCAGAAATGAAATTCCCTGACTTTTCCAGGTTTTCCAGGACAAAATTTACATTTTTCCCTGACAATTACAAACTAAATAAATCGATCCTTTTGCAAATAGAAATAATAAACTCACACAGGTCCACGTATGGTTTTGTTAAGTACCAATATTATCTTCTATGAAATTGACGTAATTTCTCTATTCTCTATGATTTGAATTCAAACTGCAAAATAGTGAATTTTGAAAATTATTACAATTCACAAGCAAGGGAAGGATTATGGAATTTTGTCATACGCAGTAAGTTTAAAATAAAATACTTGATTATTTTTAAAGTTACGACTAAATGAGATAAGAGTGAAGAGTGAATGATTAAGAAATACAA
This sequence comes from Lepisma saccharinum, assembly GCF_977018435.1. Classification (NCBI taxonomy): domain Eukaryota; kingdom Metazoa; phylum Arthropoda; class Insecta; order Zygentoma; family Lepismatidae; genus Lepisma; species Lepisma saccharinum. Next base: position 79,571,649 of record NC_139237.1, read on the forward strand.
TTTGTAATTTATCAGTCTCCTTATACATTCTCGCTATTATATGTTGATATTTCCACTGAGGTTTGGAACCCTCTGATTGCAAGAACCATGAGTGCAGACTCATTTTTTAATGCATAAAGCTACTTCTCTCTTCCCTGTAAAGCAAACAACTTAACTCTTGCATATAAGTGAAACAATTGAATCGAACAAAATAAAGTGTCATATTTCCTTACATTATCAATGGGATTCTGCTTCAATACAGTATATCCAAGTGAAGTACTGTGAAACTGACAACATGCAGTTATACCATTAATGCTGATGAAAAGGGTACGTAGGTATAAGAAATTAAATGCAAGGAATTTATAGAATTGCATTGTATAGGTACCTGATTTAGCTAACCACACATTAAAACAGGAACACTCTAATAATGAAAGCTTCTGAAAGTTCATATACGAGGGGCATCCTGAAAAAAGCTCCAATGGTGTCTATACGCAGCAATAGTGGTCGGAGAGGACACACACACACATGCAGGCAGGAAGAAGTGGCGTGTAGCTGTAATCTGGTACAGTTGCAATGCAGCCGTTTTAGGACAGTTCTAGGTTAAAGATTGCAGCTCTCATACAGTCTCCCACCGACTGCGATGTAGCCTACATTGCACGCTCAGAATCTGGCACAGAGCCACCAGCAATCTTGTGAGGTGTGCAGACCGGATGTTGTGAGTGATAGTATGGTCAGACGATGGTGCAGACAATTCACGGAAGGCCAATCGAATGTGCACAACCCCATACAGCTGAGTACACACGGGCCCTTTGCATCACTTCAGGTGAGAGATCTTGGACAACTCCCTGTACAGCCCTGGTCTTGCATGTACCGACTTTCATCTCCCTGTTTAACTGAAGAGGTTTCTGGCAGGGCAAGGATTTGACAGATACACTGAGGTAGAGATAGTTCCAGTCTTTGCTGTCAGACACATATGCCATGGGTATACAAAATTTAGTGTCATGCTAGGACACATGCCAGAACAACGGTGGTGATTATGCCGAAAATTAGGTTAGGACTCATTGTTACTAATGCAATAAATTAGAACTGATATTCTTATTTTATTTATGCCTAATCAGTAGGGACCTTGATATTTTGTTATTTTTTTTTAAATTGGTGTATTTTCTTCTTATTTTTTTTTTAGTATAGTGTTATTTTTCCCAAAATTCACATTTTCAGTTTAGCGCATTTTCTGGCAAATATCTGAAATTATACCTTCATGGTGTTTTTAAACTACTGTTTCAAATTGAAAATTACATGGCTTACGCCTCTTCGTGAGAGTTTGATATGTTGAAAGTTATTTTGGGAAAGTTACTTTCCATACAACTTTTTTTAATTTTAAGGTAAGGATTTTAGCTAATGGAATTTTCCCATTATTAACTGAAGAATGCATAATGACCATAAGTGGCGACGCACCCAAAAAAATTAAATCAATCAATCTCACGTGACAGATACGGATATATTATGGCACCAAAAATTGGCATTATCTTTTTTTTTACTTCTTTGTGTTACGTTTCCCAAAATTCGCGTTTTTGTTTTAGAACATTTATCTGACAAATATACCGAAATGTAATACTCCATTGTGCTTTTAAACTATTATTTTAAATTGTAGGTCACATGGTCTACGTATTTTCGTGACAGTTTGATATGTTGGAACAGATTTTTGAGGAAGTAAAAGTAAAGTGCTCCCCTGTACTTTTCCATGAAGGTGTATAGGGATATGGAGTTAGGGCCCCACACTTTCTTGATCACAGCTGAAGGCATGGGTGATGTGATCAGCACCACGCTCCTGGCTACCTTTATCCCTCAAAGTTTCCTCAAGGTACCAGCTTCATATGATGCTGGGTGGGCGCCGGAGCAGTTTGAATAGGTGGAAAACATCCCGGTTCTCCCCCGCAGGGATCGACCCTGGGTCTCTCGCATAGTAGTTAGACGCCCTAACGACTGAGCTCCATTATTACTTGCTCGACAAATGCCGATGGTGCACACTTAGCTTGGTAATTCAAAACATATCTCGCATGACAAATACTGTAGATGTGGCTCCTGTGTGACGGTAGATACGCACTCGATCTCCTGTTAGAACCCTGCCACTTTGCTCTGTGATGCAAATGGTTTTGATAGAAGTTGAAAAAATCGTGGGAAATACATGATTTAATGTGGCTGTCGGAATTAGTCTATGTACGTAGCACGTATCCTAGGTGGAGATCAAGTGGGTTGCCCACCCCCCTTCCCAGGTAAATGTTTCAGTATACACTATAGTTTACTCTTGAGTAAAATGTTGGAAAACTTGCATGTTCTATGTACACAAACATGGCCTAGAAAAGACAAGAATGGATTTCATGGAATTTTTCGTTGTTTTAGGACATTTCCTTTTAAAAAATCGCTTAAAAACGACAACAATTCGCATTTTATGCCAAATTCCCATTATTTCGATATTTCGAAAGGGCGAAAAATGTGTCCAGACATCACTGAACATTCCTAACTTCGCAGCAATTACCATTTTTCACGGTTTTCGCGTTTGAGAAAAATGAATGTCCCTACTAATGGGAAATTACTTTCTGGCCACCCCTCGTATAAATCAGTAGATGGAAAGTGAAAATTTAGCAGGGCTGGCAGAGAAAAGTCAATTCTTGAAGAAAGTGATTTGCTTTTATGATTGAATGATTCGAGAAAATATGATATTAAAATATTTACGTATTTATTATTAGTATTTTATTTCATAATTTTGGACATTAACCTTACTCAGTGAGAGATTAATGACCATCTCTCACGAGTTTAAACAGACAGGACAGAGAGTTTTGTTAATTTTATTGCAATACTAGTGTTGCAGTAAATTTGAGGTTGGGAGCCAATTTTTATAACGTTCACCAATGCAGATTTATGTTTCATTTTTTTCCTGATAGTATTCAATATATATCCCATTTGGTTGGATTCTTCTTGATATCTAAGAATAGTGCAATGTCATTGCAAACGTATGTTAACTTGTGCGAAACCAGTAATACGTCAGGATGATGAAAGAAAACCTTCGTAAGCACTGCTACATTAAATAAGGTGAAGTGAGCCAGAAGAGTAATAAAATTTCAGCAGCATATTTGATGTCTAAAGCTCTTCTTGTTTATGCATGCGATTTTTGTTGGATGTTGCAGTCCATGAAATTTCTGTCGCATGTTGTAGTGATATACTCTGTCGGGTGGCGATATTCGACAAAAATCGTATGTATCAATGGAACCTAGTTGTTTCCATGTACCTTCAGTTTGCCCAACAAAATGCCTTACTACGACGTCAGACAACTATCGGACGGCCCCACCCGCTCGTATCCCCTCCATCTGTTGACAAGTCCCCTTACTACTCCAATACGGACAAGAAAAAATGATAATTCAATGCATTTTCCACGTAATATTTAGAAGCTTAACCTTTACTCCCCCGATGATACCATATGGTATCATGAGAGTAAGGTCGTACTCGCCCGATGATACCATATGGTATCATGGTGCTGATTACGAAATGGATGTGCTTTTTGGACCTTCATACTCTTAGGTTTGGGTGGAAACTCTGACACAGGTCTGGAGCAAGCCTAGGAAATTCATATTGATGACCAACCTCCCCCTCCGCAACATATCCATGCCAGATTTCCGAACAGAGTTTCACATTTTGGCTCATTATTCAACTTTTATGGCACCCAGGAACATGAAACATGTTTCAATCTCTTTGGAAACGTCCATTCTTTGAAGAGAATACTAACGTTTGCGACAAACTCCAGATTTTTATGTTTTTTTTCATTGAAATTCAGTGGTCACGCCCCCAAATCCCCCTTCCCCGGCGTTCTGAATTGTACACGGTTTCGTGCTATGATACTTTAGCTCCACAACAAAACTTATCCGTAGTTTGCTCCCATAGTGCCAGAGTTATAACAATTTTCCTCAAAAAATGCAAATTACAAACAAAATCACTTTTTGGCTTATTATTCAACTTGTATTGCACCCAAGAACATGAACATGTTACGTTCTCTTGAGAAATGTCCATTCTTTGAAAATAATACTAAAGTTCGCGCCTTCTTCCCAAATAGCGGGAGAAGAAGGGGCAAACTCCAGATTTTTATGGTTTTTTCATTGAAATTCGGGGATCGCGCCCCCAAACCCCCTTCCTCGGTTCGGCGTTCTGAGTTGTACACGGTTGCATGCTCCGATGTTCTAGCTGCAAAACAAAACTTATCCGAAGTAGATTGCTCCCATAGTGCCCGAGTTATAACAATTTTCTGAGCAATATGCAAATTACCTATTTTTCGTAAAAAACAGAGTTTCACATTTTGGCTTATTATTCAACTTGTATGGCACCCATGAACATGAAACATGTTACGTTCTCTTGAGAAATGTCCATTCTTTGAAAATAATACTAAAGTTCGTGCCTTCTTCCCAAATAGAGGGAGAAGAGGGGACAAACTCCAGATTTTTAAGTTTTTTTCATTGAAATTCAGTGGTCACGCCCCCAAATCCCCCTTCCCCGGCGTTCTGAATTGTACACTGTTTCATGCTCTGATGTTTTAGCTGCAAAACAAAACTTATCCGAAGTAGATTACTCCCATAGTGCCCGAGTTATAACAATTTTCTGAGCAATATGCAAATTACCTATTTTTCGTAAAAAACAGAGTTTCACATTTTGGCTTATTATTCAACTTGTATGGCACCCAAGAACATGAAACATGTTTCATTCTCTTGAGAAATGTCCATTCTTAGAAAAGAATACTAAAGTTCGCGCCTTCTCCCCAAAATAGCGGGAGAAGAGGGGACATACTCCAGATTTTTATGTTTTTTCCATTGAAATTCGGGGGACGTGCCCCCCCCCCCCCAAGCCCTCTTCCTCGGTCCGGTGTTCTGAATTGTACACGGTTACATGCGCTGATGTTTTAGCTGCAAAACAAAAGTTATCGGAATTAGATTGCTCCCATAGTGCCTGAGTTATAACAATTTTCCTCCAAAGAGTGTTCGAATTTAAAATTCCCGCCGAGAAGCCCGGGCAAGAGAAATTTAACTCTCCCCCCCCCCTCCTGCCATCACTGGTTTCTGGCGCCGTGGTTGTGTTGCGCATAAAAGGGGCCTAAAAGTTGAGGCCGAAACTTACGAACGAGATTTCCTTTTCCCGTGACGATATCTTTAAATAAATAAATAATATAAAAAAAAGTCAATGAAGACGAAATTCCCTGACATTTCCCTGACTTTTTTTGACACCTCAAATTCCCTGACTTTTCCCGGTTTTCCAGGTTTTCCAGGTCTGTCGCCACCCTGGTAGATAAACATTGGGAAATAGCTTCGTTGCATTCCTTACCTTACTGATCTTCTGATCACAACCCCTACACATCGCTCTGCTGGACTTGGCATATTCAACAACAAAGTCTTTAACCAATGAATTTTGAGCTCCTCTTTTCTTTCCCTTTCCCGTTTCAGGTTCACCGGCCGATGGTCCTCCAGCTGTGAAAATCACGCACAGTATATAACATGGTTACTTGAGATTGATTTAATTAACACAGCGTATTTGTACTGTTAGGATATGTGTGACAGATGGAAGCTAAGGAATAAGAAAGCAACATTTACCTGGAATGACTAGGAAAAACCTTAGTTGAAATAATTACTCATAACTATTGCTTGAAAGTTGATGACTTATAAGCGGTAATAAAATAACTAAAAATAATATTCGCTCTGAAAATGAAAGTTCAATTTTCTTGATTACAAGCCAGTAGTTGAATAATTCACCCTTGTTTTGTGACGGAACTACTTAAGCAAAGGGAATGAAGTGCTAATATAGCTCTCCTAAATTTTTTACTTCGAGGTTACATGAAATACACTGCAAGGTTTTTCCATACAAGTCATTCACATCCTTTCAAAAGTGGCCTTCCACAGTAGTCGGCCAACATCTGAAAACACAGTTGTGTTTTGCGAACATCAGATTATAATTATTTTTATATGATGACTAACTTTATTTTGAAACCACAGATTAAAGTGATAATTGTGAACACCAAAGGAATCTCAAAGTAGCTTCACACAAAGCATTTTAATATATTGCCAAACACTTAGGTTAAAAATAATATTGCGCTTTTCCATGGACCGTATTTTCGATTATGGTGAACTTGCTAAAAGGACTGTGTAAGGAAATTTAAAGATGTAAGTTATGCTAGCAAATGCATTTAAAATTCACAATAAAACAGGGGCGAATGAATGGTGTTTTAAGTTCACTTTATGCACAGTAAGGCTAATTGGGACTGGACCTACAGTTTAAAGTGAGATCCGAACCACTATGTGCCTCCACCAGGTATTGAACCCGGGACCCCATGGTTACAAGGCGATAACACTACCACTGCACCATCGGGAAGACCCTACAACAGGGGAGAAAAATAAACCTCAAAATGTAGAAAGATGCAACATAACCAGCAAAAAATACTGAAAAATCACCTAAAAACAAAAAAATAATAAAATAAAAACAATGTTTTCTGGTTCTAACTGAAAGGAAACTGGCTGATATTAGGTTTAGTATTGTTTTTAAGGTTCAGAAAAAAACATGATTTTCCAACAACTTCAAAGCCCCACTTATAACACACGGTGCAAGAGCCATTGAGGTCTACCTACGCTGCCAGCCTCACACTCCCACATGCCCCTGCAGAGGTTACACAAGGAGACAAGAGAGTATTCAGCTTTCTGGGGTGGGATACTATGTCGAGGATATGTTGCATGTTACAATGGAGTTACTTAGATTAATGTCTCGAGATGGTTCCCATGAACCACATTGAATTTGGATGCTACTTTTTCTGACATGCTTAACACCTCAGTTTATATAAAAGTGATTGAAATCTGTCAGACATGCATTCAGTTAAATTCTGTTTTTAATTACTGTATATTTCCTATTATGTTGGTCATTAAATCTTTAAAAAATGTACATGTACAACTTTCAGCCAAAATAAGCCTACCTCAAGGAAGTTTATACATATTTTAATGGTCCAGATACACAAAAGACCTCCCAACACTGTGAAAAATATATTATGTAAAAAAACTAAGTATAATGTGTCAAATTGTTACATTAGAAAATAAATAAAACTTGATAAAAAAACTTAATAAAACTTGGACAGAATGCATGTCCACCATATGCTTCATGAACAAAATCTAATGGGAATACAGTAAAACCTCGTTAATCCAGACTAATGGGGGGGGATAAGTTGACTGGTTTAAAGCAAGTCCGGAATAACTGAAATAACGTAAAAGAACAGTACAAAGTGCATTAAAACTCTGATTATAGCAACAAAACACATTTATTATGGTGTATTTAAATGGCATAGGCCTAAATACACTATACAGTACTGTAAATAGTCTGCAGGAAACAGAATTTCATCAGTGGCTGACTGCCATTTCTTTGGGAAGTTCTCTTGTTGACTTCTAGCCACATTTAAAACTTTGAATTCTGCTTTTCTTTCCTCCTGCCTGTCCGGATTAACGAGGTTTTACTGTATTACCTCAAAAACATTATCTACAAAGGTACTTAAAACATACCTATTTTCTGCTTGATCTTTTCCTGATCTTCCCATCTAAGTGATTCATAATGAGCTATATCACCAACAGTCTTGGGCCTCTGTCTCCCAAAAAAGCACATATAATGGAACCAATTGGGAACCTTTCCATCGAACATGGGGGACTGCAATGTTAAAAAAATAACAATAGTAACAAAACATCATCACTGCATTGAAACTTCTTCTAGCTTTCTTATCTCATTTTACTTCACTGCCATGTTTCGCTAACTTACATGATGAGGATGAATGATGATTAAATGAGATCGAAGAACAGAGAATCAAAGAGAAACATGACCAGAATGGGACTTGAACATGGAACTTTCCTGTGGCGAGGTGGTTGTGTCGATCACTAAACATTCTCACCAACCAAGGCAGTTTTTCTCTAAACTGAGGGTATACTTTGACTGTCTCAGAACAAAGAAACATGCAATGTAACGTATCATTTTATATTTAATTTTTTTAGAAAAAAATCTTAACTATTATTATTATAATTAGCCTGGAATTAGTGCATTTTCACATGTTAAGCATAAAGGTGAGTTAGTTGCAGTGGTAAGAACAGAACAGAGAAAAGAATGCTTCTAGAATATTGAAGATGACTGTGCAAATAAGTTTCAAGTTCTGGGAAATTATGAACAAGTTGATGGCATTACATACTTAGAATGTATTATACGTAGACCACCAAATTGTAGGCGAGAAAAATAAGTTTAAGGCATCTAAAATAGGCTTCGAAAGTAAAAAATTAAGCTCTAAAAATAGAATTATGACATGAAACAATCCTTTCAAATAAGTTTACCATAATGCAAAAAAAAAAGTAACTGTAAAACCTCACAGATCAAAGGATTTTTTTATTCTATCAACAAATGTTTGTCACCAGATATTTTAAATCAACATATTTTACAGCATCTACATTTTTTTCCTGATATCTAAAATTATTGAAAAAGTTAATTTTCATTTTTTATATTACAATCATATTTTAAGTTCTATCCATGTGCTCCATTAGATCACTGAAAAAAATTCAATGATGTTGGATTACTCAATTTTTATGTTTTTTCCATTGTGGTAGCACAATTGTACCAAAACAGGTAAGTTGAAAAATATCTACGAGTTTTCACAATGGATGATATTCAGCGAACAACTTCCCCCACAATTCATTGCTCGAAAACACACCCGCCGCCTGATTCAAAGTACAAATATAACGATTACATGCCAAATGTAGTCTTTCACATTTTGCTAAGACTCGTAACAATGACCGGAGTATCTAAAAAGATGCTATTTGCCACAAGATAACGTTGTATAAAGGTACGTAACATACAAAAGAAATAACAGATTATGGAGCCTGTTTCTCATGGAATTAATCAGGCCTATCCGATAGTGCAGTGGCTAATACTATCGCCTTGCAATCGAAGGATCCAAAATTCGATTCCCGGTGGAGGGAATTTAAAAAAAATATATACAAATATATTTTCAAGTCAATTAAAAACAAAATTTTTCTTGTGAAAATGATAATTTATAGAAAGTACAAAATTGTGTACTATATTATTTTTAAGGCCGTAATGTATCATTGTCACTTTTCATATGTGTATTAAGACAGGCAAGAAGATATGCTGAAAAGTGTATATAAATATACACATACTGCGAACGCATTCACTGATTGATGAGCAGTATTTCAAATTTTCTGTGAACATTATTAGAGATCGTACAGCAACCACACGCGTTGCAAAGCCTGCGGATGTAAAGAGTACCACAAAATTCAAAGAATGCTAGCCATAAACACAGTAGGTACTTGGCTTTCAAATATGATTCATATTTCACCCTGCATTGGAAAAATCATGCCATGTTAACCATTGAAGAAACTGTATAAAGGTATGATGTTCTCTCACAATTAATACATAAATAATGATACACAATAAAAAATGTTAAACATTGGGTCATTTTCATGCATGCAGCATTTGCTTCGCTTCAGGCTTGCCAGACCGAGTGCCTGACCATGCAGTTTTGCCCAATTATCCATCATGCATTGCGCTGCTGTCATCACATGGAATATCATCCATTACAGGCTTTCTGTAATTGCCACCATTAACTGCATCAAGGCATCCTACTTATATTGTACTACAAATGCACAATACAGCATTCAGAAAACAACAACAGATGAATGTCAAACAAGTAAATTTTACATAAATATCAAAGTATGCTTACATTTTTGGTAACAGTTCGTTATATCGGACACACATTAAAATCGGATATTTTGTGTTTCGCATGGTTCGTACTTACCAGTTGTGTATTGCGGAACATAGTTCAAGGTGCCATTATGCTTTTTACATGAAAACAAACACAATTTTTCACATACAGAGTGATTTTTTTGATTCCTTTCTTCGCTTCTGCAACACACAATATGGCGGGTACATTTTGACTCATGTTGTGGGTATGCAGTGTTTCCAAACTTCTTCACCAACAAATACCTACTACCAACAAATACCTACTATCGTGTTTATCACATGTGAAAATGTTACATTATGCACGGGTTCAAAACACTGACAGGGGCTTACGTCATCAAACGTACGCAGCATGCAGTTCACGTATAGAAAGCAATGGCACGTCGGTGAGATATTTCTCTTGAAAAATACACGATTTCCCGGTCAAATATATTCCACGGTGAAAGAAAATACCTCGACGAATGTTGATAAGGTTGGAGAAACTCAGGCTAGACTCTACTTTACGTCCTTATCTGCATGGTGATTGCTTCTTTGCGTTCGCGGTGCGCTTTCGTGATGCGGCAGCCGGCATCTCTTCGGGTAAGTACCTTTTTCTTTTTACACTTTCTGTTCATGACAGCCCCACTAACCATTCACGGGGACGAGGTATGGCTACGAGGTTAGGTTAGGCCTGTTAGGTTAGTTTCCATTAGCACTCATTTCACCTGTAAATATGTGCTTCATCATCGAAAAAATTCCTCAGTACATTCAATTACGCATATCTGGACTACATCGGTTTTTCTCAATTTACTCCTCCAGGGAATTTTTCCTCGCTTTGGGATTTACGTTGTTGAATTTCTTATAAAATACGCTTTAGAACGATATATGACACATATTCCTTACGAAAAGGACGTAAACTAGAGTCTTACCGAAACTCATTTTAGTAAGTAGTTTCTTTGGTAAAAATGAAGAAATGTCTCTCCGATATAACGAACTGTTACCACATCTTTAATCATGATTGTGAAATATTTGTAATGTGATTCCTGAAGAAAAAGTTAACAAAAGATGTATAAAGTACTTGGTAATTTATAAATTTCGGTAACAGTTCGTTATATCGGAGACACTTTTCTTCAAATTTACAGGAGAAACTACTTACGGAAATCAGTTTTTGTAGCATTGTCGAAGTTCTTCGAGGTATTATCTTTCAATCTATTTGAGCCGGAAATCAATTCCCTTTGCTTCAATTTAAGCGAAAACGTAACCATGCCGTTTTTAACTATGTTTGCCTAACCTAACTGAACCTAATCTAATCTTCTGTGGATGGTCCATGGGACTTTCCGGGAATGGTTTCTGAGGCTATTCGTGGATGGTTATACGGTCCCAAATGGTTTTGGGGGCTATCCATGAATGGTTTGTGGGGCTCGCACCATGACGTGCATTCCGTAACACTTCGAGAAATGGCTTAATTTAGTGTAAAAAATGTTTCTAATCGTGTGAAAACCTTAATGGCACCTTCAAATATGTTCCGCAATACACAATTGGTAAGTACGAACCATACGAAACACAAAATATCCGATTTTAAAGAGCCTCCGATATAACGAACTGGTACTCAAATTTCGATTTTTCAACCGTAATAGCATTCATCTGGCAGGCATGGAAGAACAGCGAAAAGAATGCCAAGAATTCGAAACAAGCAAAACGCATTTAGAAAACTTGTTTGCTTTCGGATCCTCTCCTTGTTGTGAAAGTTTAGGTATTGTCGTTGATGTACCGCGACAGCCTACACAAACACCCAGTCCCCTCAGACCATTTACTGGATCCGCAACAATAATTGAATGTGCCACTATATCCATATGTACACCATATTTCTACATTCCAGCTCCTGATACAGAAAGGGAACGAGATAACATGATCCATAGTTGTAAACAAAGAACGATTAAACTTGTAGAAGAAATGTACACACACTGCTGAATGTGTCATATGTGACTAGTATAAATAAAAAGCGGATCAATTAAATAGTAATTTCTAGTATACATTACATACTTCAATAAAAAAGCTGCATATATACAACATTCCAATGAAGATAAGGGGAGGGCCGGTGAATGGCGCGAATATCCGATCTTGTTTAACCTGTATATTTAATATTCACAAGTAATAAATATTCAATAAATTACCTGAACCATTACAGCAAGACGAAGTGACTCTTTTGCTATGTTGCCTTTGCATCCTCTACACGAGGCACGGCCGCTTTTGGCATATTCAGCACGATAAGGTAAATCTTCCGCCATTTCTGTCATTTTGCTGGAATCAGGGGTACCAAATCATTCAAGGTCCAACACAATTCAATACAAAACAACAACATCTCTCATTTGTGAGCAATTCTACTTGAGGAGAAAGTCACAGTAGTGGTGCAGTATCATGGTGTTATGATGGTATCATGGTATCATACAGAGCATGGAGCTAAGAAGGGAGAGGAGCAAGCATCGCGCGATTTTTCTGAAGCCGGGTTCGTGACAGAACCGGAGAAGTCAGACCAAAACATTCGAGGACGCCGTAAGAAAGCATGTAATTTTGTGTACTTTTGAATAAGATTTAGGAAGCAATGGTGTCTGCTCAACACACGGCTGTACAGTGGGATCCATGAGTATTACCATGCAAATTGTCCATCACCATGTTCATGCATTCAAAAATTAAAAGAAAACTCAAACCAAGCTTTTGACAACTTCTGCACCAGCATACATAAAAAAACATCGCTTAAAAACCCATAGGATATAAGATAAAAATGAATGAAAATAGTCATGGACAATTTGCACGGTAATACTCAAGGATCCCACTGTACCATAGAATATGGCTGTACTAACAGAAGCGACAGGAAACCTGAAGGAATAATATTCCATAAACAAATAAAGCTAGTTATTGTATTTTTTGTAGTATTTAAGTGTAAAGTAGACCTCAGAGTTTTCGTTTGTAGTTGGAGCCTACTTCCATGCTCCTTTCAGCCCGCGTGCGCTTGCAGCAGCCGATGCGATGTTTTTCTGTCTGTTAAGTCATTGGTTGAAGTAGATGTGGCCATCTTACGCAGGCAAACTTAAGCTCCGCCCACTGGCTTCAAAACGAAAGTAACGAAAGCAAGGAGTGATACGAGACTGCATGCACCTGTTCCAGTCCCCCACCCGTTCGATTGAGATTTGTTGCGTGTTGAAACCAATGATATATATATATATATATATATATATATATATATATATATATATATATATATATATATATATGGGTAGATAGCTGACTCCGCCTCTCCCCAACGGTCGCGGGTGAAGCCACTCATGCGGGCAGCCATGTACGTCAGGAAGAGCGGAACACTCCATTAGCAGCTATGCTTACGAATGTTAATTTCGAGGGTTTTTTTTACAGTTTTTGTTGTGCGAAGAATGTTGTAACGATGAAAAATGAATTCGTAACACATTGTGAGTTACTTCTATGCAATAAAATTCATTCACTGCTATTGAATTAATCGAAAGTCAGAGCAGGCTAAACGAACCACTGCCTTAATGCAACATAAACAAGGACGTATTTAAGGTCTTCCAGGGGTCCGAACCCCCCGAAAGACTTAGCAAGTACTAAAAATACTGAAAATGTGCTTGTTTACCACTTGTTTATTTATTTCCATCGAACTTACTGGAGGGCAAGGTTTAAATTGCGTTGCGATCATACGGCTTTGCATGGCAGTGCCAAAGAAGATTTATGCACACTACTATTTATAATAAAGTGCATAAGATATTATTCACGAACTTTACTTTTCGTTAATTGAATCTAGCATAGCATTTTTGCTTTTCAATAAATATTCCATTTTGTATCTTTTTAAAAAATATTCTATTCTTTATTTTTTTGTTCCTTACCAGAAAAATTGTTTTAACATAAATTTTGTCGATCTTAACTATCCGCAAGCTAGATAATGAATACAAGAAGAAAAGTGGCTAGTAGCCCTCTAAGTAGTTCAAAGGGCGTGTAAAAAGGCACTAGTGTGAACGTTCGTACGGGCTGATGTGCAGAACGATGCGATTTCCCAACACTTTTGCTCTTGGCACTTACAACGTTTACCACTTTTAGTCCTCATTTGTCGCCATGAAAAATGTCATGCCATGAATTAAAAAGAAACACTTGTCTTCCTTGCCTTTCTCTGATGATTTCACACACACAAAAAAAAAACTTCGATCTCAAGTATAGTGTGCCGGATCCTGTGGCTGAGTGGTTAGCATATCGCGCTGTGACGCCAAGGGTCCCGGGTTCGAATCCCGCTCGGGCATGGTTGTTTGTGAATGTCCATTCATCAATTTCATCACTCATCCCCATTTTCGCAAATTAGCCAATAGGCACAAAACGCGAAGTAAAATAAATCAAATCAAGTGTAGTGTGTTGGGAAATACCACCTCCATAACATATACGTGGTTTGTCCCCAGAAGCCGTAACTTCATATAAATATTTGGTGGTGGTGGTCAAGAGTGACAATATATTTTTTTACGCACAATGTATATACTTCTTGAGGAATTGAGGGGGCAGAAAGTCAGCGCCTATGCTTGTTCCATAATATAAAGGTATTCAAATATGTAGAGCAGGGACGGCGACAGGGGTGGGCACGGGTGGGCAAGCGCCCACCCAAAAAATCCTGTGCCCACCCAATCAAATTCACTAAGTGCATACACTTGGGGATATGTGAATGTTTCAATAAATAAGTGTATTCTGGTGTTCATTACATGTATATTTTACTCATGAATATTATCTATACTTGAAATGTTTACATATTATCATCCCATAAAAAGCTGTCTTAACTTTTTTATTAGAAAGCAAAAGGAATTACTAGAGAACTTGAAACAAAATAAACTGTCATCAATTGAATACTTCTATGATTAGAAGCAGCTAGTAGGCTTAGGAGGTGCAAAATTATGCAGGGTATGGTAAAGATTTAAGGTGACCTTGACGGCTGCAGCTCTGGGCCTTCTCTGGGGAAAACTGCTTTGAAAAGTACTGCATAAAGAAAAAAAGGAGGCACTACAGATGTGATGAAAAAATGTAGAAATATGTATAACTAACCACCTCATGTAGCTTAGCGAAAAGTTATAACTGAAACTGGAGGGGATTGGGGTGGGGTCTTCGTGTTGTAAGCTCCGGGCCTTCACCCCGGCCTGCGCATGATTAAAATAATCTCTAAATGAACCAATAAAAAAAAAAACTTCTTAACCTTGCTTCCTCCAGCAACACAATACATTATTTCGACTCTTTGTAATTACGTCTACATTGAAATTCCAGAAGTGTCTCTTTCCTTATTTCATTACCTTTTTTATACATGTCATCTTCAAATATCTACGTTGTATTCAAACAACAACTTTGTATTCGTTCTACTAATGAATACTAAAAAGAAGTAATCACAATAATCACTACAATACCGAGGTGTATAAATTTTGATGTAACAGTTATGTGGGTTTGGAAAAATCTACAGAATTATTGAATTGATAATAGCCAATCAGTTACGTAATGATGCGATTTTTCTTGTGATTAACTTACGTAGAATTAAAAGAAGAAAGAGGTTGGTAGGAAAGCTTTGTTTTGAGGGCGTCAGAAAACTAATCAATCACGATGAGAATGGTTTAAACTTTAGAAGCATCAGAGGTTCGGCCGAAAAGGTCAACAGAATCTGTAGATGCAGATGAAGTAAAGAAAAAAAGGTGTCACGAAGTATCCATTAGAAAATTTTGTTTCTTTGTTTTTAAATCCACTTTTATGCTCAGATAGGCTAATCGGGACTAAACCTACAGTTTAAAGTGGAGTCCGAACCAGTGCGAATTGTGCTCCCACCAGGGGAGGGGGTAATAGAAGCCAGAACCTCTTCAATATAAGGCAACAATGTTATGCCATTCGAGAAAAAATATGCATAAAGAACTCACAGAAAACGTCTCATTTTATCACCACAGAAGATGCGTTCATTTAAGAGGGTGTATTGAGAGAGAGAAATATTTGAGATTTTCGGAAAACAACTTTATTGTTCACGGACTTATCTGCCTTGATCCAAGAATGAAACAATGTGAAATTGAAACTACCACCTCAACTTTCGAAGGGTATGAACTAACGAAACTCCACTTTTGAAAAAGTAAGTTGTTGCTGATTCGACTGATTTGTTCTATGTGAAGTCACTTTTCTGCTAACTTGGCTAATGGCGACGATGAGGTTCAATGGTGATTAGGTGAAAGTTACGAAGGACGAAAACAAATACACGCAGACACTGAAAATACAACCCACCACAAATTATTATTTTGACTGTGGTTCCAGGCGCCAGAGATTCGTTCACCTGCAGGATTAAAGTTTCCAGAGTATGCTGGGCAGGATAGAGGTTGACATTTGAGGGCTTTCGAAAAGGTCGCGCAATACAACCTAAGTCATCTGTGAAAAAGAGATGAATTACCGGGTATGTTGATCAATTTCGATTAATTCCTTGTGTCCAAAATCACATTCTACAAAATGTAAACTATTTGTTACCTCAGTGCATGTGTTCATCTAACCATACGTGTGTTACTTCACCCCCATGAGTAACGAAGACTAACTTCAGAAAACGAATAGCAACTTAACAAATAATCTCTTCAATTCTTAACAGATTTTTTAATGTTACTTGATTATTACTTTTGGGCGGTGTCTTGTCAAAATATCCTTTCACAAGCCTTGGGATACTTTATGCAGATTGAAGAAATAATTATTTTTTCCGTGTGCGTGTGTGTGTGTGTGTGTACATTCCCAATAAGACATTAATTTTAATCCAAATATCCAGTGGTGGCGATTAGGAGGAACAAGGTGGGAAAGTTTCCCCCCCCCCCCCGCCACATTTTGCCACTTGTTGCATCCGCACTATGGCCTCTTACTGCTAAGACTTTTCTACCAAAAAAGTAAACTGTCCTTGCCCCCAAGTTTTGGCACCCGATCACCGTTACTGCAAACATACATTCAGATACATTTGTCATTAACCCCTAAGTTTCAGTCAAAAACTCATATGATGAAAATAAAATGATGAGGAACATGCATTTAAATTACGAGAAAGTAATTTAATTCTTCAGCATTGTCTACCATCACACTTTCTATCACTGTCGCCGGATAGCTATATAAAATTGAGTATGTGCCTAGTAGTTTTTGCACTTGAAGGACAAAATGTGATGCAACCGATTCACATTTATTTCCCTACATAGACATGAATGAAAGAATGTGATTAGAATGTATGACTGCGCGCACACAAACACTTCCTTGAAATAATTGTGTCCATCGGAGACAAAGAAGTGGAACAAGATGCGAGAATAGATTAGAAAAGAAAGAGGAAAGACACCAAACACACACACGTGTGTTCGTGTGCCAGTTAAGAGAAATACTTGAAGAATGCAACGAGATAAAGTGAAAGGGAGAAGGAGGTAACAAGCTGAGAAAGATATGAGAATGCATTAAAGAGTAAAAAAGAAAAGATGGAAATTAAAGGGAATAGAAGTGTAGGGAAATCGGGAGTGTACGAGAGGAGGGGATACATATTAATATATACATACATATATGTATATGGCCATACATTTATTCCTGCCCACCTTAATCTATCAATATACAGCTTCTGCCCACCCGGTGAAAAATTTCTGGCGCCGCCCCTGATGTAGAGCGAAACGCAAACTGGTTTCCTTTCACGCATTCTCACATTTCTAGTAAGATATACAGAAAATAGTTACGTATTTCACAGTAGAAATGTAGGTACACAATTAATAAATACATATCTATGAAAGGAAACATCCGATCCTGGCTTTTCCAGGGTTATGCAGTGATATGTACTGCAAGAAATAACCATATTTACGGCTACCGCGCATACAGCCAATGGGTTCTTGCCGTACACGGAGCCCTGCTGTGTGGCTTCACTCGTCCGCGGCGAGACAGCTATCTACCCACATATATATATATCATTGGTTGAAACCAGTTGAAACTTGTACCCACAGTACTTCTCAATTAAATACTGCACCTTCGTATCATTAATGAGCAACTATACACATTTCTGCGGTGATATCATGGTGGTATTGTAAACTCCCACACAAAGCTAGTAAAATATAGCCCCTATCACACGGAACTGGATTTCTAGTAGGAATGACCTATTTGGCGCTGAACTAACTTTCTAGGTAGCAATCATGGCCGCCTGGCTGACTGCTTGACTGGTTGGGAGGAATATGTTCTAATTGCTACTTGCTTTCCTCGACTGGATTCTGTGGAACAGGCAATCAGAGCAAAGTTTCACCATGTGAAGATAATCTGTGATTGTGCAAAGGAGCGCTTTTGTCTGTGGTTTCCGAGTGTTAATCCAGCAATGTATAACGTATACAGCATGGAAGGCGCGTTGAGTTACACCATCTATGCTGAGTGCACGGTGTTTACATTTGAAACAACTAAATTATTCTTCCATACGTGTACAGTAAACGTTGTAAAGTATGTATTTAAGTAGCGCCATTGTTTTGTACCTAATAACGTTTTATACGAAACGTTATTCCTCTCGGTTGAATAGTTATCGGCTTTTAAAAATGTGAAGTGATACATTGTTTATATCTCACGCGGCCGCCATTACAACTTCACTCGTGACCAAGATGGGAACAAAAGCATAGCTATGACAAAAGTCTATCCACAAGTACGCTGAGTAAAGTATTTTACGCACAAGTAAAATAGGTTTTATAAATAAAGTGAAGAATGTGAAAATTCCTATTTTGCACTACATAGGTTACGGTAAATATCGATAAATATAAGTTTAAAAAATATTTTTGAGTGTCTGGTCAGCAACCAATTTTATAAGCAATATTTTTCGCATGGCCTGAGAACGCACGCAGCTGAACACTTTCATTTATCTTGCACGTGAGCAGCACGGATATTTCATGGAAGAATGATCATTACAAAGCATAGCTTTCATTTCTCCCATCGCTCCTTCTTCCATTATTTAAATCGGTACAGATTTGTAAAACTGCTGCACGTGTTCACTCACCGTGGGCTACCCATCCGGAACTGGACGCTCGAAGCAGACGACAAACGAGCTCTCCCTAAGGAGTGACGTAGTAACATGGCGGCGGCGTGTTTTCAGCGCAACGCTAACCCCGCAACTTTGGAAGTCTCGTTTTTGCCTTAAACTGGACGCAGAGAAACGCGAGAACTTGCAGGGGTCATTTTTCCAGGGTGTAGTTTTCAAAATTGTTGTAAAAAAAATTGAGTGGAAATGTCCATTGTGAGAGGCGAAAACTAGCAAATTGGTAGTCAGTCCAGCGCCAACTAGGGCATACCTACTGGAAATCCAGTTCCGTGTGATGTGTGGATTTTCCTAGTGTCCGAAGACGAGGCCCAACATAATATATGTTCATTTTGGGTCATTGTAGCCAGAGAAAGGTGGGTTTTATTTGTCCTTTTTTTTTTTTTTTTTTTGCCTTTTTCGGCTTTTTTGGCTTATTGGTTCTTTTTTAGCTTCTTTCTTAGGTCTTAACGGCTTTTCTTGCAACTTCACCTTCTTCTGTAACCCTATTTCTGTAACCCTAGTGTGGTTAGGCCAAATGTGATTCTTCAAATATGATTTTTCAAATTATGTTAATCTAAAAAATATATAATGTCTGAAAGAAGATGCATTTCATTCATATAGTTTTTTCGCACTGCGTGTTGCATACCACCAGAATTTTGTATTTTCTTTATTCGTTAAATATGTAATTAAAACTGGTTATTAATTAATCTGGATCACATTTATACGTCCTTTTTTCCGTTTTTAGGTCCTTTTTTTTTTAATATTTTTAGGTCTTTTTATAGGTCTTTTTTTGGCAATTTATAGGTTTTCAACTTCCGAGCCCTAATCATTATATATCCCATATTTGAAAAAAAGATAAAAGAAACCATAACATTTTTGTCTGCACATAATACAAGTACGTTCCCATTCATATACAAATAAAACTACATCCCATATTAGCATACATGTTGTACAACGTTTAAAAGGTAAGGCACTTTAAATCCTGTAATTTGTCCATATTGTACACTATTGGACTATTTCCAAGCACCTAGTGGGTATTTCACATGTTGGAACACAATGGCCGCTCCATTGTCCCTCTCTCCACTGGCCTACACTGGCCCAAAAAACTGGAGCGATGTGAACTCTTTCAGCTATGAAGAAGCAGGGGGTGCTATTCCGGCTTCCCGCGCTGCGGCGGCACGTGAAGGTCTTCTGCTAGAGTGACGTCAAGAATGGGAACCCTCAGCTGCGGGCCGCTTAATAACATGTAAAATCATACAAGTTTATCGCCTCATGGAGGCGATTATAACTCTTGGGAAGCAATGTTTATAACATGTAGTTCTTCTTCACTGCTTTCCCGTACCTTCTCAAGTTAACTGAGGATGGCAAACGAACAAATTCATGCTGAATTCAGCAGAAAGGGAATCCATGTCTTTGGTTCTTTAACACTATTTGTCTACACTTCTACACGCAGCAATAAAGTTGGTTGGTTGGTTGATTGGTTGATTTGGTGTTTTAAGTCCACTTTATGCACAGTAAGGCTAATCGGGACTGGACCTACAGGTTCAAGTGGAATCCGAACCACCATGTACCTTCACCGGGTATCGACCCCGGGACCCCTTGATTACGAGACACAGCAATGAAGTTAAATGATTATTAGATGAGAGTCTCATCTTGAGACGAGCACAATAGATAGAACACCCGAAAAATCGTAAAGTGAAACAATTTTAAATGCCTGTATGTGCTGGAGGGGGGTGGGAGTAGAGTCTCGTGCGCATGTTTTCATGTAAATAGTTTACTAACTTAATTAATTATAACATGGACATAACTGCAACAGGATCGAGAGAGTAAGATTGAACGGAAAGGATTAAGCAAGTCCCTCTATATGTATATAACCGGTCTCCATGACAGCATAACGCTTTAGGAAGCCAGAGGCCCCAGTTTGAACAATAGTAAGGCATATAGCAATGTTTGTCTCATTCTCCACTCATTAGTTCATCATTCATCCTCAAAGTAGCCATCAACCCAGTAATTCGTCTTTAAATGAACGACACATACACACATATTGATTTGTTATTATTTCGTTTTTCTGCTACTTCTGGCTAATCGCGAAGATGAGGATGAATCATGATAAGATGAGGTGGTTGAAGGGACAATCATAAACATGTAAGGACAACACAATATGAGCACCACCAAGGATTTTAATGGCCACGAGTCCAGACGCCAGAGCCTCGCTAGTCACTAGTATGTAAAATACAGTCCAGGGTGTACTACGTGGAAATTAATACAATTGGGCATTCAGGATATATATTGCGATCCGCGAGACGCGAATGGTCCGGGGATACGTGCCTCCAGGTTACGTTGCCGATAATAGGATAGGTGAACCTAACCTATTCACCAACTTTGGGCTTGATTGAATCTACGAAACTACCTGGCTATGTAACCTGGACGTTCTTAACCCCGTGCAGCTCTACGCTGTCCTCCAGTGACCATTTACATGGAGGATGCCCCCAGTTGACCAGCATCCATTCCGAGGAATGATTGCTGGTTTATCATAGGGACTTTCAGCCTATTTATTCCGGAGCGAGTAGCACGCTTCCCGGGCTTACCTGCCCAAATATGAATTAATAAATCAAGATGTTGGAAAGACACATTTAATATTCCAGGAATTCTCACATTTAACTATATACAAGCACTGCACAAACTTATAGGTTTGCTTTTACACATAGAACCAACAAATGGGTAACAAAAGCATGGTACTTACATAGTCTGCTTCCACCTCATCACACATGGGCCTTGCGACAAATCACTTATCACCAGTGGCGTATGCTGGTTCTAACGAGTGGGTAATCTCCGACCATTTGATCCTCAAACTCCAAAAGTTTCCGTGCAATTTATGTCAAGCTCCATATTGGATTTAGGAATATTGTGTCGGAATGTTTGTTATTGCTACGATCACAATCAATTAATTCTCGTTATTGCAGTTTACTATACGTGTAGAATTTCAAATAATAAACCAAGACAGTATTATAAAGCTATAAAAAACAGCCTGTGAAATATAAAATGAAAGACGTGCACTAGTGAAATATAAACCCGCAATATTAATTTAAGTGCAAAATTCAACTTACTCCAGGACCCGATTACTTGTGCCGTACCACATCCAAAGCACGCTATTTGTCCAGTTCACGTCAATACGTGTCTGTGCGAAAGATTGCAGCTTAACAAAGGAAGTTATGTGACTTTTGGATTTTTCATGTTTGGCACAAGTGTTGCAAAGATTACAGTATCAGCCACGCGTCCATACATTCTTTTCAGCCCCGAAAAGTAAGCACGGCCAACAAAAATGCAAAGCTTATTAACACTTATACTTCCTGTCAACCATGGTGTTTTGTCATAATTTGCTTGCGAAAATGCCTCACATATTCCCGATTTTTGTCTTTGTGTGTAGAAATAAGTTCAAGCGATGACACTGGCCTACCTGTATTAACAATTTGCAACTTCTCCTGAAAAGATCTTGTTCCAAAAGGTTTCACCAGCAAATCTTGTATGACATCCATTACACCTAAATAAATAATAAACACGAAGCACAGCACGAAGCCAACGACTACACGCATTCAGTTTCACGCGCCAAACTTCTGTTGTTGTGTTCCTGGCTCAGAATGAAATTCCCTATGAATGATAAAAAAAAATCCCTTTCCGAGCTCGAAATGACAGGTTTTTAAAAGTTCGAATCATTGCAGGTCAGAGCCAGAATTTTATTTCGGGATGGGGATCATCCCTTATTAGCAGCCGCCACATAAAGTTGAAACAGTGGGGTTAGAAGTCCTGAAGATGAATCTCAGATTATTACAACGTATTATGCAAAGTGTTTAATCCTGCTAATAAAGTAAAATTAATTACCACTATACACTTTTTAAATTAGATATTTGTAGGATTTCGGGGAGGGGGGTTTCAGCCCCCCCCGAGTCCTCCACCTGGTTACGTGCCTGATGTGTTTTTTTCGTTTTATGTTTAATTCGTTCATCTTCATCACTATTAATCTAAACAGGCGGAATATATCAACTTAAATTAACTAATATATATATATATAAAATTTATTTTTGATATATTTCCCTTTAAAAAAATATTCAGTTCCGTGAAAGAAGTATTCTCGCTGTTTTTGAAGATTAGAGAGGAGAAACAATTACTATTTTTGTAAATACAAGGATGGGGGGAGTCAGCAAATAGGTGCTTTAATTGCTTAAGCTTTGAATTTTAATTCAGTTTGCTTCATCTTCAATATTTAAGCTTTCCCCTTTTGATAAATTTATGTTCAAGTAACAGAAATCAGCAAGACAGAAGCAAATGTAAAGTGAAAATTAGCGTAGAATTGGTTTGCCCATGTTATTCAGTTTTCCTGTTCTTCGCACTCTACCGGGTATGTTTTCCCTAGTTCAGCGGAGGGAACGGTAAAGGCTCTGAAGGTTGAGAGTGCGACCGGTGGACTCTCACAAGAAGGAGCTTACCCTGGGCACGGAATCACCGCGCCTGAGAAGCAGTGTTTCCTCCCTCTCTTTCCTTTCTCCTCCCTCCTCGCCAAGGGTTGTAAGGAAAGCGGGAGGAATGACGTCAGGGTGAGATTCCCTGAAGTCATTCCACCGGCTGGAGAAAGGTTCCCGGACATTCGGCGGCAAACGATTGGAAGTATTCGCGCGCTGGAAGCAAGGAAATGTATGCCTCGAAATTGGTTTGGAAGAATATTGCCAAGAAATGTGTGTGTGTATATATATATATATATATATATATATATATATATATATATATATATATATATATATATATATAAAGAAATACAACCGGGTCATCTGCGATTACCTAGATGACCCAGAGTATACGCCGCTGCTTATCACTCCAACTGTAAATGGGGGGATTTCTGTGAGTTAGCACTAAAAATATAACCGGGTCTTAAGGCAGATGGATATTTACTTGACAATGAACTGTTTCAGGGAGATTTATGACAAAGGATGTGCTCAATAATCATGGATGTCTTTGGACACAAAGCACCTTGGTTTCCTGAAGGCCCTTTGTCCTCACCATGTGGTTTTGAAAAGTTCCGATTTTTCATGGATACTGGTTCCATGCACTGTAAGGCACTTTAAATCCTGTAATTTGTCCATATTGTACACTATTGGACTATTTCCAAGCACTTAGTGGGTATTTCACATGTTGGAACACAATGGCCGCTCCATTGTCCCTCTCTCCACTGGCCTACACTGGCCCAAAAAAACTGGAGCGATGTGAACTCTTTCAGCTATGAAGAAGAAGTGAAGTCAAGATGGCGTCCTCACATGATAAAAGCTATCTCAGTTCTATTGTCTGGAAGCCACACCCAGGAGGCCATCTGATTGGTCCACAGCACCTTGGGTTACTTGCCTTCATCAAGTACCTTAAGAAATCCAGTAGATGGCAGTCTAGTTTGGGCTAGTTCCACTGGCTCTCACCAGATGGCTCTGGTGCTGTGAGACCGATTGTCTTTTGTCAAAAACATCGATTTTTTGATGTTTTTGGGGTTTATTTATGCTAATAATAGTGACTTGGAGTTATTTTCAGGGAAAGCAAGTTAATTTGTGCTTGCACAAATGTTATCCTGAAAATATATGTGTTAATAAAAAATTTGCATGAAAAGCACCATGTGCACATTGGATTCTGTCTACACACACAAGGTTGTCATTTTGATAACCAATGAATTTTGGTCTGGGGCTTATTATTTACTTAATATTTTGATGTTTTATCATACTTTTCCTACTTAGGCCTAATTCCTGTTAATCTTAACATATCTGGGAATGTTTACTCCTATTAATTTTACCTGGAGTGAATTAGCCTTGTACTTTTGTTGGAGTGGAGTGATGCCTGTATGTATTTGGGATGTATAGCCAACCTTTGGTTGGTTATAATATTCTGTGTGTGTGTGTAACGACCCTATATTTAGGCTTTTTTGTAGTCTTTGGGTCCTGTCGAGTTGCATCCACGGGAAGCTCCAAAATGTCGGTGTTGTGTGTGTGTGAGTAAAACTATTATTATTATGAAGTTACAGTTACGCAATAATAAACTTCTAAGCCGTATGAATGCAAATATTGCCATCAGTTTCAATAATACGAATGTCTATAACAGTATATTTAATTTTTATTTAACACGTAGTTTTTTCTTTTGATACGGAAGAAACATGCATCAAATTATGTCAATATATTGTACATATATTCAGGTAGTGTTGTATTTTAAAAATTTCCAGCAGTAGAATTTCAGCAACTTCTTTGCAGGGGCGATTTATTGTTGACAAGAATTAATTGAAGTTACTGCTGCATAACATAATAAGTACGAGTATATTGCAAAATCATAGAGAAAATGTAGTGGGCGGAGGATGTCTATGCAATTTATCCTAGTGGGGGAATTTTCTTTAAGAGGATTTTCTTAACTAGAGAGATAGCATTCCAAAACCTTTCCCTCTTTGAACACTGCTGCCTCTCCTGTGAAAAAGTCTTGCGGGCGTTCTTGTCAAATTGCGTCATTACGAGGCTAATATTTTTTTTCTTATTTTTTGGTTGCTTTCTTGTAACTTTTACCTAATTGGAAGGCGAGGATGAGTAATGAATAGATGGACACCCGCAAAGGGACACAATGTCCAGGCGGGACTCGAGCCTTAAACCTTCGCTGGGTAGCGAGATCGTTACTGAACCAATTAACGTTCTCATCTATTTCTATTTTGAGGGCTTCCCGGATGGCGTAGTGGTGGCGTCATCGACTTATAATCGAGGGATCCCGGGTTCGGTATCCGGTGGAGGCACGTAGTGGTTCGGATCCCACTTTAAACTGTAGGTACAGTCCCAATGAGCCTCAATGTGCATAAACTGGACTTAAAACGCCAATTCAATCAATCTGTTTTAATATTTCACGTCGCTTTTTGACATATAGAGCAAACTAGGGCAATGAAATGAAAATGAAAGATGAAATAGATAAGACACACAATGATACACACACATGCCTCAACCAAGGTTCGCTTCTGAGTTCATAGAGCGTTACGCTAGCGATTTCTCCAGGTAAGGGATGGATATACGATAGACGATTTGACGTACACCGAGGGGGTTCATACCTGCAGTTAGGAACATTCAAATGGAAAGTAATTGCTTCCAGTTTCCGAAAGCGACATGGCTTTCATTGTTCGGTATAAGCCAACTTCGAGGCACAGATTTCTCCCAGATGTCAGAAAAATCTGCAGGTCCAGTAGTAGCGATCAGGTTTTCGTTTACAGAAGTGCTTGTGCTGTTTGTCTTGAATACGAGTATTAAAGCTAGTAATTTTAGGTCGTATTACGTGTATTCGGTGTCTGTACCATGAATAAGCGTGCCAAAGGTAAACATTCTTGTGCTCCCCGATGGCGTAGTGGTGGCGTCATCGCCTTATAATCGAGGGATTACGGGTTCGGTACCCGGTGGAGGCACGTAGTGGTTCGGATATGGAAAAAGTTATTCAATTTGAGATTGTGTTTGCATCCTTCCATGGGTCAACTGTTTCCAAACAACATAAAGTTATGGACACTCTAAAGACAGTACTTCAGTCAAAATTTCCTGAAGTTAACGAAAAGATTATTTCCCTGTATGTCAGAACAAGAACTTTTATTAGAATTCGACATTTGAATAAACTAATGAAACTCAAGTCCATGGAAGCAAGTGCAGCGAGAAAAAGACGACAGTGGGTAGCATCGTCTTTAAAATCATTAGTCTCCAGGAAGGGTAAGTTGTAATGAATTTTTATTCTTACTGATATTTATTTCCGCCTCGGCCGTATAGTGATTAACAAATCACATTGCTAAACCAAGACAGAGGCCAGGCCTATTGTTCATGTATTTGTTATTTGACGTCGCTTCTTTACCACTTTTGGTTAATCGCGGCGATGAGTGTTGATCACATAAAATTGATGAAAGGGCAGGCACAAAGAACATCAATGCCCACGACGTGACTCCAAGTCTGGAACTTCAGTGATGGGATTCAAAGTCGAACACGCGGTTGACCAGATTCGCCATCGAGCTGGCACGAGTTTCTTTGAATGTATTAAGGGATTACGCTTTCCAACGACATTGCATTTTATCCATTTATTATTTATTTATTAATTTCTAAAAAACATATTTTGATGTTACGGTATTTTAAACACAAATCATTTTAGGTAGAATATTTCTACAATTTTACCATAGTGTAAACCTTAATGTAAGCGAAAGCATGTGTGCATCACTAGTTAAAGATTTTCACATCTACAAAAAAAAGATATCCAAAACCCATTTCCACCTCACTCAAGGATTATGTTAATTCAATTCAAATTGTACGCGGGTTCAGTGCCATGCAGGCCCGTAGCCAGGAATTCTTATTAGGGGGGGCAAAGTCAATCCTAGAGGGGACAAATTTTTAATATACTGTGTTGCATTGGCAGATATAGCAGGGTACAGACGGGCACTTGTCCCCCTCCTCCAAAAGTGATATTTAACAGGAAAGGGATGATATCTTGGAACTCCAATGAACAAAAAAAAAGTTCGAGCAACATCAAATAACAATATTTCGATAATGACTTTTCGGAATACCAAAGAATACAAAGCTAAAGTTTAACATAAATAGCGACTGTATCTACTTTATATTTACAGGTCGAAAAGGTTAATAGACGATTAATATGTACCAACAGTTTTGGGCTTCTCTGCAGAACTGATTAAGGAAGTCCTTTATAAATCGTACTTCATAATGTAGTACTCAAGTTTCCAGTATGCAAGATTTTTACGCACAAAGGAATCTAACGAGAATCCAACAACACCATTGTGTTGTGTTATGCAAGAAAATTCAAATTAATTAAATAATAATGGTTACATATTATCTACACTTTGATGAATTGTGTAGGTATTTAAAGTTTCTTTAATATATATATACGTACATGTGTTGCTATGAAGTTTGAACTGCTTAATCTTTAGTCACTTCTCTGTGCGAACAGTGATGCAAGCGGCAATACTTCTTTCATTCGGCACCAGAGTTCAGCATATACAAAGGAAATATATATATATATATATATCTTATTTAAATACATTACATGATCAATTCATACGCCAAATTGTCTCTCAAATGTGCGCGCTCCTTTTCCTCAAAATAATTGTTCGTGCATTTAAGCAGCAACAATCTGAAGTATATATTTGGCCTTACTTCTCTCTCTGGTAATTTAGAATGCATTACAGAGAAGAATCATATTAAAATCGAAGCGAGCAGGAAAATCTTTAGATCAAAATATTTGCAAACTGAAAACAATATTGATTTAATAGGGCGCAAATAATTTCACGAGGTGCCATGGCATTCTCTTTAACATTTTTTTTTCAATTAGATCGTTTTGGCTCCCAGGGCTTTGGACTATAAGAATAGTAGAATTCGCGCTTACGAGCGAAGAGAGCAAGGAAATTTTACGGAATGTACTTTTATTTGTATAAAATTTGAAAGCGATGGGGCAATTTCCCCTCTGTGCCCCCTGCAACTGTCCTTTGGGCGTCTGGAAGAAAAATTCAAGAAAAACTTGAAAACTAATTCCATCTTGAGTATCCATTTGTACTGCTATCTTAGATTCTGCTAGTCATGTTTCTTTACTTCAATGTTTGCCCCCTCCTAGATTGGACTTCCGACCAAAATTGGGAGGGGGGGATAATTCCCCTTCCCCCTGCTGTGGTTGCAGCACTGTTTGTGTGTGTCTCTTCATCAATTTCACGTCATCACTCATTGTCACGATTAGCTTGAAGTGGTAGAAAGGCAACGCTAAGTAACAAAAATCAAATATACACTCCCTCTCTCTACCACATGAATCACTATTACCAATAGGTAGACTTCGGAAACTAAAGATTAAGCAGTTCAAACTTCATAGCAACACATCCAAGAAAAACATCCAAACACATTAGGCACCTTTCATACAAGACTTCTCAAAATGTCACAACTGTTCTAGATACTACAAATTACGAAATCATTTCCGAAAATGTGAATCAGGAAGAGATTTTCTCCCCCTAATCCTAGTACGACATTATTTGGAATCCCACACACCTTAATAAATCACAAAATCATTAAGTCTTTTTGTTATGTTGCTAGAGTAATAGAGGATATAATTGTAACGATTAGTGAGAATTCCAGGTAGAAATATGTTCTGTATTTTTCACAGGGGGGCAAAGCAGGCTCTCAGGGGGGGCAGTTGCCCCCCCTGCCCCCCTCTAGCTACGGGCCTGGTGCCATGAATCTAACCTTTACTCAACAGAATGAGAATGGTTCATAGAATGTATCGCCGAAAATCAATTTCGCTGATATCCCGTTGTCGCTGTTCTATTTTCATTAGATACGCGCTCCAATTACCATTTTAATCCTTCGTTTTAAAAGCTATCCAAACACAAAAAAAATTATCGGGGGTCATTTTAAAGTTTTTTTTTACTTCATTACTGTCTTCATTTGATTCTTTTATTTTCTAAGAATTTTGGCGGGCTGCAGCCCCTTAAGCCCCCCCTGCGTACACCAGTGCTTGCCACACTCATCTAGCCTACGCTCCCATCAAATTTATCATTTCATCATTCATTTTTATTGTTGCGGTTACCCTAAACACGTAGAAAAGCGACGTCATATAACAACAGCGACAGCGACATCCTATGTATACTAGATATATAAATTATAATGAACAAATTATTAATAACAAACATCTGTGAAAATTTGAAGGTATGAAGGATAATAAGTATTGGTGTGGTAGCGAAATATTTAATACGTAAAATTGTATTTATTTACCCATACGCAACTTCAGATTTCAATGTAGGGGCGATATAAGAGGATAGTCGAGATTACTTTTTGTTTGATTTGTATAACGCCATTTATTGTAATTGCGTGCTGTAAACTTCTTCATATTATTGCCTAGGTCTTATTCCTTGCGTTTTGCTTATTATTCTGCTGCAAATGGTCAATAGAACCAAGATATGGACAATTAAAAATGATAATATTTCCCGTAAGCTTCCATTGCTACGCGAGCCTCGCCACTTGACAGATCCCCTTGGTCACGTCAGAGCTCGTTGCGGCTTCTGGCCAATGGTAGAGCTCCGTGTCTCGGAATGCTCTTCCTAAAATACTTCTATATTCCTTGACATCGAGGGACGAGAAGCTCGTGGAAAGAAGTGTTGCATAAGAACTGAGGCTTCAAGACAATAAATATTGTGATTTGAAAATAACTAGAGACGTGAGATTGATTGATCTATCTCTGCTAGACTAGCTACTCCTCAATGCACGTCACTGGTTTTAAGGAATGAAACTATGTTGGGTCGAAGCAGGCATTGTTCTCTGCTTATTGACGTCTTTATTTCAATTCATTCTCAGACAGAATTAAAATGGTGGTGTACAATTCGCCTACTGTTACTTTCGCTGTTGAGTGTACAGTCATGGAAAAAAAACTCTTCCCCCATATTGAGACATAATACCAATAGTCTTATGGGGGAAGTATTTCTTTCCACGACTGTACATACAGTGGTATATACGAACCAGGAGTGTGCGGGGACATTTGGAATTGAGCACTAAGCACAAATATGTCATTATTGTTGTTGATATCATCATTATTATTATTATTATAAAAAGTATCACCGTGACATTACTGTACACACAAGTTCAAACCTGTAAATCAAATTATTTAGAAGCACTTAAGAACCTTTACGATTGTCTGTAGTTATTCCAGTTGTATTTTATTATAATTAGTATGTTTAAAGTAAAATATTACCTTTCTAAATTTTAGATACCAAATTATTAAAATATCCGCACGGGATGTAGCTTTATAAGTAGGGTACCAACCAGCAGGCACGTAGCCAGGGGGAGGGCTAAGAGGGCTGAAGCCCCCCCGAAATCCTATAAATATGTAATTTAAATAGTGTATAATTCTGTGAGAACTTTTGAAAATTCACAAGAGTAGTGGTATTTACGGTAGGGACAGTGCCACTTACAAGTGTAGAAAAGGCGAGGCTATTTGATTGAACAATCAGATTTGCTTACACTTAAAACAATGCCAAGATGGGGCCTGTACCCCAATTCTTCAGGTGTGATATGCTCTGATTTTTAAGAAATTCTGAATTTCTAGTGTAGAAAAGGCGAGGGCTCAACAGATAGATTTACCCATACTTAAGACAATGGCAAGAGGGGCTTATACCCTAATTTTTCAGGTGTGGAGGTTTGGGTTTAAGTCCTCATAAAATATGAAGCCTCCCCTGATGGCAAAATGATAATATTGTTGTCTTGTAAACAAAAGGCTCGGGGTTCGAGTCCTGATAAAATATTTAAGATTGAAATACATGTGGCAAAATAATATGTCCACAAGTGAGATTTTGAGAATAATTACTGCTAGTTGATAGCCCCCAAATCTGAAACCCCCCTCCCTCCTCTGCTCAGACAGATTCGGCCATGTGTGTAAAAGCTATATCTGTGTGATTGTTGTTTATAAACTTGTCAAAAATATGGCTTTTTTGTATGAAAACATACAATCCTGAATACAATTCTGGTTTTGTATTGTTCTGTTAATATAAACACAAGTGAGACTTACAGAATATTTATTGCACAGTTCAAAATCCAATTTTGAATTGTATTTAGTTGATATAGAGATGAGGTTTTAAACCTGGTGAAGTGTGTTGTACATCAGCAAAACTATCACCAAAACCTAGTTACTGCTGTTGTTTGGGTATAAAAGCACCAGCTCAGCCACTAACTGCTGAACCCAACTGATATTTTTTATTAAGTATAAAGTTTTGAATTGAAGCCCAGAAAATCTTATATAATAAACAACAAGAAAAAATGCCAAAACAAAAATATTGCAATCGGTGTAATAAAAATATATCTAGTTCTCATTGGGCTAGGCATTGCCGTATTTGTAACTCTAAGAAATGCAGAAAAGCCACAAAAATGTGTCCAAGATGCCATAAAATATTAAGCAAGGCATATTACAAATGGCATAAGTGTAATTCTTATGTACAGTCATCAGCATTGCCCTCACAACCATCCACATCTGGTCTGAAAAGGAAGCATGAAGCACCTGTTAATGCTGGACCAGCAAAGCAGCCACGCTATGAACCTATCCATAGCAGTTTTAATGCCCAACTTAGGGATTATCGGTTTGTATCAGAGCCAAGATGTGGCATTAAGAATTTTTTGAACAGTAAAAAACCTGATATACAGGCAATTCTAAATGCACAAAATGGCTCTTATAAGCTGTCCCTCAAATTGTATACTCAATATAAGAAACCAAATGGCACAAAATTTACACAGCCCCACATAACAGAAACTGTACCGGTATATTCAAATGCAAATTCAGACACAATAATAAGCAGTTTAATAGATCAACTGAACATTAAACACTCTGAATTTGCGGCAAAAGAGTCAGGATGGAGCCTATGTGGCTCTCCGCACAAGTTATATGTTAATATTTCTGAATTCAGCCCATTAAAAGGTTCTACATATCTGCCATTACCTGCTAATATCAAAAACAAAAGAGCCGTGGTCAATATAAATAATAATGACCAGAAATGCTTTTTGTGGTGTATTTTAGCTGCTTTGTTTCCAGTTTCAAGGAATCCTGAGAGAATAACTTATTACAAACAACATGAACATGATTTTGACGATGCAATGGAGGGTTTGGAATATCCAATGTCTGTTCAGAATATTGATAAATTTGAAAAAAGGGCCAAGCACATCAATGGCAAACAATTATCTATTAATGTATTTATTTGTTCTACTGGCAATTGCCCGATAGCACCTCTCAGAATCAGTACACTTGATGATGAATCTGCTATTCCGATTGATTTGCTCTTAATTGAAGGGGATGGTACATATCATTACACTCTGATACATAATCTTCAAGCTTTAGTGAGAACACAACTAGACAAATCCAATACAATATTCAAGTTGTGCAGAATATGCTTAACTGTATTTGATGGTCAAAAAATGGTGAAGGGGGTTCGGGAAGAGAGTGCAGAAATTGCAAAAAACAAGTTAATTGAGCATCTGAAATACTGTGGCAACCATAAACCTGTTCATATGGTGATGCCCAATCCAAGTGAAAATTGCAAATTCAAAAAGTTTGAAGCCTTGTTGGAACACCCAGTATATATTGTCTGTGATTTTGAATCGAACCTCAAACCTCTTGCATTCTGCAATCCAGATCCCGAAGAATCATCAATTACACCATACCAGCGACATGAACCTTCCAGCTTTTGTTGTGTGGTTATACGGGATGGTGTTGTTATTAAAGAATATTCATACATGGGACCAAATGCCATCAAAATATTTGCACATATAATAGAAAATGTGTGCCGTGACATAGCATCTAACATCTTATTAATATCAAAGCCTATGTTGCCTTTAACAGAGAAAGAGATTGAGGATTTCAACAATGCAGAAAAATGCCCGGTATGTGATTGTGAATTTTCAGATACAAATATCAAGGTGAAACACCATTCTCATACAGATGGTCGATATAAACAGGCCCTGTGTAAAAGCTGCAATATTAAGATCAAGAGACCAAGATTTATCCCCATATTTTGCCATGGAGCATCCAATTATGATTTTCATCATCTGATCAGGTACGAGGGGTTTGACAAGGAGAATTTAAATATTTTAGCTGAAAATGATGAGAAATATATATCTATTAGCAAAATAATTAAAGTTAATGGTGTTCCTATTCACATAAGATTTCTTGATTCCTACAGATTTCTGTCGGCTAGCCTGCCTACACTGGCAAATCAATTATCTGATGATAAATTCAAAAACACAAGTGCCTCGTTTCCAAATCTGGACCTGAAATTAATTAGGCGGAAGGGTGTATATCCATATGACTATGTTACAGATTTTTCTAAATTTGATGAGTGTTCCCTGCCACCACAAGAAGCGTTTTACAGCAGAATCAGAGGATCTGGAATCACTGATGAAGATTATCACCATGCTCAGTTGATGTGGAACAATTTAAATTGCCAGACACTTGGTGATTATCACAATGCATATTTAAAACTTGATGTCACCCTCTTAGCTGATATAATACAGGCATTCAGAAAATCTTCAATGCAAAATTATAAACTGGACCCAATATATTTTTACAGTGCCCCGGGTCTAGCATGGGCTGCAACGTTTTTGAACACTAAAATGCAATTGGATCTGATCCCAGATCAAGATAAGTATCTGTTTATGGAACAATGTATAAGAGGGGGGATGGTGCAATGTTCTCAGAGATATGCCAGAGCAAATAACAAATATATGCCTGATTATGATCCAGCACGGCCATCAAATTATATAGCGTATGTAGATGCCAACAGCCTCTATGGTCATGCCATGATGCAAAAACTGCCATATGCAGGGCTTGAATGGGTTGAAGATTTCAATATTGAGAATCTTAAGGATTTTGATGACAGAGATTATGGCATCTTCTTAGAGGTTGATCTGACAATTCCTGATGATTTGCACAATAAATTTTCTGATCTGCCCCCAATTCCCGAGGTTCAGTGTTCACCTGGCTCTAAACAGAAGAAGCTCATGATGACACTGGAGCCGAAACAGGGCTATGTCATATATTACAAAAACCTCCAGTTCCTGATGAAACATGGTGTTCAAGTGACCAAAGTTGGCAAAGTTTTGAGGTTCAGGCACTCAGAATGGTTGAAACCATACATTGATACAAACACGGAGCTTCGAACATCTGCAAAAAGCCAATTTGATAAGGGCTTGTTTAAATTGATGGTTAATTCAGTGTATGGCAAAACTATTGAAAATGTCAGAAAACATACCGATGTTAAAATAATTACTGACCCCAGCCTGAGCAAAAAATTGGTTGCAAAGCCGAACTTCAATTATAGAAGAATTTATGATGAGCACATGGCACTTTTCAACATGAAGAAAACAAAGATCAAGTTTGATAAACCTATTTATGTAGGGGCTGTGATATTGGAATTGTCCAAATTACATATGTTAACATTGTATTATGATGTCTTGAAACCTTTTTATGGTGATAATATAAAATTGATGTACATGGACACGGATAGTTTTATTCTTGACATTAAAACAGAAGATGTTTATCAAGATATGTCACAGCCTGAATTGTTTCAATACTTTGATACCAGTGAACATACAATAATTCAACCCCACAACAAAAAGGTGCCTGGCAAGTTAAAAGATGAGACACTTGGTGATGTTATTGTGAAATTTGCTGGGTTAAGTGCCAAGGTGTATAGTTTTAAAACATGTAGTGCTGTTGTCAAAAAGGCCAAGGGCATTGGCAAAGTAACTGTTGAAAAAGACCTCCAATTTGAAGATTATGAAAATTGCCTCAAATCAAGTGGCACAATTAGAACATCAGAAAATAGAATTCAGAGTGTGGATCACTTGCTGACTTCAAATATTGTAAGAAAAGTAGCCCTGGACCCACATGATGATAAGAGATGCATTTTATCATGTGGCATACATACTCTACCATGGGGTCATTGTGATTTGAAAAATGGAAATCAATGCCCAATTACAGAGCATGATTTGAAATAAATAAACATGCCTATGAACTTATTTGGGTTCAAAAAACAGGCTATTATGGATCTGCCGACACCACAACCCTCTCCTGATATGCTGTCTAAACTGAGTGGCTTGTTAATTATTCATCTGAACAGCATACTTACAGATGTTGATGATGAAACAGGCAAAACATTGTACATATTTAACAATAATTTAAATCATTACCAATTACCTGTAGGTGGTCAATTGCAATTTATTACAACCCCTGAGGGTGATGTCAAGATTTCAGTGGGGAGAAATATTTATAGAATTAAGCACTCAAACATGATTTCTGGCACTGTTTATACTGTTTCTGCTGGTGACTGCTTATATATTGAGGTCCCTGGATCCTATGACAAGCTTATACCTTTTTTTATAGAATTAAGAATTAGATATTCAATAATAAATAACCATTAAAATAAAAATGCCTAATGATATATTTGGCCATACAAGACATGAAGATCACAGTGATGAGATTCTGATGCTTGATGTCAGAGTCAAGAAATTAAGAAGTGATTTACAAGCTTTACAGACCACACTCAATGCCAGTCTTCAATTAGAAATTACAAATTTACAATCACAATGCATGGACCCTCTTCTTAAAATTGATTCTGAACTCAAATTGCTGCTTCAGAAATATACTGACCTGGCTACATTGGATAATTTTCAAAGTTTAGAAGAAGCTGTAGCAGCTCTTCAAGCCAAATTTAAGACCCAGGCCACCAACTCTGAGCAATTGAAACAACAATTGGAAGAGCAGATAAATAATGTCCAGGCACAGCTCCAAACAATTGTCAAAAGCATAAAATCACAAGAAGATTTTGATCTAGTGATTTCCACTCTAAAAGAACAGATTCAGTCACTCCAAATACCTAATCTGGACCCTCTGAACAATGCCATAGCCGAGGTTAAAGAAAAAATTGAGACACTTGAAAATTTTATGAACAACTTGCCATCTTCTGATGCTTTGAGTGCAATAACTCGGAGTGTTGCAAATATTAAGCTGCAACTTGAAACATATGAAGATTTTGGAAAAATTCAAAGTTCCATAACCCATCTTGAAGGTACAATAGCAGCAGTGCAAAGTGATTTGGCAAATGTACTAGAATCCCGATTGCCCGGAATTGTAGACACACTTGTCAGTGTCCAGCAACAAATCACAAAGCTTGAAAACCTCAACACTGAATCTGAGCTATCTCATTTTCATCACTTGATCGATGATATCCAAACAAAGCTTGAAATTTTACAACAATCCACACCCTCTCAGGCAGATATAGCCCTGCTCCAAAATGCTATGCAAAATGTGGCTGATGCTTCTGAATTAAACAATGTGAAATTGGCACTTGAATTTTTGCAAAATACAGTATCAAATCTTCCCACATCACAGGAACTTAAAAATATTAAGAGAGCAGTGAATCGCATATTGAAATCAGAAGATATCAAGAATATCCAGGCAGAGATCAAACATCTCACTCAGACAGTGGCCACTCTACCAACTAATCAACATATTAATGAACTGCATGCCCTGTTTGAGGATATCAGAAGACAGGTCCATGATCTTACTGCTCAAAATTCAAAATTGGCAGTTGTTGAAAATTTACAGCAAATTGTAGCTAATATCAAGCAACAGCTAGGGACCATGGAATCCAATCAAGCAAATGCTCTGTCTGTTTTTGCCACCCAGCTTCAAGAGATTGTGCAACAATACAAGAAACTTGTTGTGGACATAAAGATCAAGCCAGGCCATGATGATGTTGTTAGGACCATCAATGAGCACCTTGAATCTGTAACAAGTAGATTGCTTACAGCAGAAAAAGAAATAACAGGCATAATCGAGAATCCAAAACATACAGTAATTCTTGAATTGTACAGCATCCCCAACAAAGAATATGATTCTCCATTTACACCAGGTGGCAAAATATATATGCTGTCCCCTGCACAATTTTATTACCAATTTTTTGTTGGGGGCACACTTAGACCAATCAAGATCAAATATTGGCTTCAACCACAGGCACACCACTACCCCACCTTATCAATAACAAATGCTGACAACAAACCAAAAATCACCAGTGTAGAGTTAGAGGATTTTACAGATCCTAATACATTAGAGACAGCCTATACTGAAGATGATGGCACTCTGGAATTTAAAATACAAATAGGGGACAAATTGTATTTAGAAAATCCTGCAGTCTCAGCTGCTGAACACCCTATAGTTGCAATATTCTTGTTTTCATATTATGTCTAGAGAAATTATTGTTGATGAATTACACAGACAAGCCAGACATAATTTTAAGAGACTTCCAGTAGTCACAAAGGGCATAGATGATTTATGGCAGAGCGACTTGATTGAGTTGTCAAGTGGACAGTTGAAAAACTTAGACAAAATCAACAAGGGCTACAAGTATCTACTCACTGTAATAGACACATTTTCAAAATTTGCCTGGGCTGTGCCACTCAAATCCAAGACTGGAACATGTGTTACAGAAGCCTTCAGGACAATCATCAATCAGAGTGGAAGATCACCGCGCTATTTGCAAACAGATAATGGCAAAGAATTTTATAATTCAGTGTTTCAACAATTTATTAAAAGCCAGTCAATAAAACATTACTCGAGTTACAGTGATCTCAAAGCCTCAATTGTAGAGAGATTCAACAGAACCTTAAAAAATCTTATGTATAAACAATTTACACTTCAAGGTAATTATAAATGGATTAATATTCTTCCAGAACTTCTACATAAATATAACAACTCGGTCCATTCCACAATCAACATGAAACCCTCTGAAGTAACTTCATCTGATGAGCAAAAATTGATCAGGACTGTTTATTATCCTAGATACCAGCCAACAACAAGAAGGGCCAAATACAGGGTGGGCGATCAAGTAAGAATCAGCAAATATAAGCACTTATTCAAGAGAGGCTTTACAAGAAACTGGAGCACTGAATTATTTACAGTGGTTCAAGTTAAACCCGGGACCCTTAACACATATATAATAAAAGATCACCGAGGAGAAATTCTCAAAGGCAGGTTCTATGAACAAGAGCTCAGCAAAACTAAACAGCCTGACACATATCTCATAGAAAAAATCATCCGCAGAAAAGGCAACAAGTTATTTGTCAAATGGCTGGGTCATCCGGAAAACAGCTGGATCGATGCAGACAAAATAATAATATGAGTACCTGGGATGTTATAAAAAGGCTGCCAGAACCTGAACAGCAGAATAAGAGAAATGGCAACTTGCTGCCTGATAATATTAGGTGTCTTATTGTTGGGCCATCAGCTTGTGGTAAAACTACACTAATGGTTGATAATTTTTTATTGGCACCCAACTGGTTAGACTGGAAAAACAGGCACTTGTATGTCTTCTCTAAGAGCTTGGAACAATTAAAATATCAGCAGCTGATGAAGCTATATGATGGATTGGATATAGCCACTTTTGAACCAGATGTTAAGCCACTTCATGAATGTCTCGATAATTCTGTTGTTGTGTTTGATGACATTATACTGGATAATCAAAACAAGGTTAGAAATTTCTTTACACAGGGCCGGCACAAAAACATTGATTGCTTCTACCTGGCACAGACTTTTTCAAAAATTCCCAAGCAGCTGATCCGAGACAACAGCAATTTTATATGTGTGTTTCATCAAGATCATACCAACCTCAAACACATACATGATGAATATGTAGGTGGGGACCTGAGCTACAATGATTTTTCTAAGTTTTGCAGCAGGTGCTGGAACCAGGACAGTTATGGGTTTGTCACAATTGATATGACAAGAACACCCAAT
Organism: Lepisma saccharinum; assembly: GCF_977018435.1. NCBI lineage: Eukaryota > Metazoa > Arthropoda > Insecta > Zygentoma > Lepismatidae > Lepisma > Lepisma saccharinum. The sequence goes on from NC_139237.1 coordinate 79,610,800, forward strand.
AGTGGCAAATACAGAAATAAAATCAACGATTTTCTAGACGTTGAGACATAAATAAATAACCATGAAAAGGCCAATCATTGATGATCTTAAATTAAGAGATTATCTTGTAAAAAGATTTAAGGGATGGAAATCAGAGAACCGTGGAATTTATGAAAAACACAAACAAACAGAACAGCCTGTAATTGATGCTATTAATAATTTAGGTAAGAATATCAAAACTGTTACAGAGCAAAATCAAAATTTGATCACAGAGCTTGTACCTGTAGCTGCAAGGAACATATTAGATTATCCAATCACCCCACTTTCCAGTATTCATACACCTAGTCCTGTTGCTCCTAGAAGAATTGAAGCTACTCAGGATCCTATTGAATTGGGTCTTCTTGCTCAAAAATATTTAACCACACCTAAAGACAACAAAGATGAGGTGTTTGGCTTATATGCTGACACAGAGCTTGATGGCAGTATCATACATAGAATTGGCAATTTCAGAGTAACTTTTATGGGAGATGATCTGATTGTTTATTCAGAATCTCGTCTCGGAGAAAAAGGTGCTTTTGTTAAGTACCCCGGAACACCTGGATTGTGGGAACTGATGACTAGGAAAAGGCCTGGCAGCTATACAGATCAAGATTATGAACATTACAAAGAAATATTAATAAAATCAGATGCTCTATACCAGAACAATGATCCCACACAAAAAAGAGTCAAGTCTAGCAGTGGGGCAAAATACAATAATTTAATCAAGCCCATATGGTCACAGATCAAGACAGGCAGTGGAATCAAACAATACAACACCCTGCCTAAAGAATTTGTGTGGGTTGATGATGTCAGGAAACTTGTAGATAGGTTGCTGGTGATAGCTGGGGAGGAAAATGCTGGCAACCACAATTTTTACAATGAAAAAGTTGGAATTATGGACATGATAAGCACCAAATTGTCTAATTTTATAGTGAATGACCCTAAGGGGATTGGATATCTTATAAAAATTATTAATACTCTACCACCTAAATTTTGGAATATTTCTGAGGGTCGGGGCCTGGTTAATGACATTATAAACAAGCTGCCATTTGAACTACACATTCCAGGCTATCAGTATTGCGGTCCAGGCACAAAATTGGACCATAGATTAAACAGAGGTGATCCTGGTGTTAATCCCCTAGATGCTGCTTGTAGAGACCATGACATAGCATACAACACAGATTCTGATCTAGACAAGAGACATGTTGCAGACAAGAAATTAGAAGAGGCTGCATTTGGCAGATTTGTAAGCAAAGATGCTTCTTTAAGTGAAAAAATAGCAGCATTGGGGACCACCATAGCTATGAGCACCAAACAAAAACTGGGGTGGGGGCTGTGAATATGTATATAATAAACCTACAATGAAGGCCAAGGGTGTTATGTATCAAATACCTTATGCAGGTCTTAAATCTCTTAAAACTATTGACAGTCTTTTGACCAAAAAGCAGCGCAAGAAAAAAAGCTCTTGTGTTGCAAAGGGCCATGGTATGAAATTGTTGCTTAGTACCCCCCCAATTAAAAAAATTACAGCAATCAAGAAAAAAATCACATGTGGGGGGATTCATATTTACTATCCCTGCCATCTTAGCTGCTCTCGGGGCTGTTGGGAGCTTGGCTGGGGGATCAGCCGCCATAGCAAAAACAGTAATAGATGCCAAGAAGAATAAGGCAGAATTAGATGAGCAGAGGCGCCATAACCTGGCCATGGAGAAACAAGGCAAAGGTGTTAAGAGAGCCATGAATAAGTTTAAAAAAAACAAGAGCCGCTTACAAACCAAGATATTGAAGCTTTAATCAAGCCACTGGGCATCAAACATTTTAGAGGAGTGTACATGTCTGATTCTTTACCGGAACAACCACTCAACAAAGAGTGTGGCATTGTTAATTTGGATAAGTACAAAAATCAGGGCACTCACTGGATTTGTTATCTTAAATATTTAAACAATGAGGCATTTGTGTTTGATTCATTTGGAGGTGTTCCTCCTGAAAATTTAATAAAATATCTAAATTCAGCTAATCTTTATTACAATAATGCCCGTGTTCAAAACTTCAAAGATGTTAATTGTGGACATTTGTGTTTATCTGTTCTCAGATATATGTCTCAAATAAATAAACCATCAATTGAAGATTTTCAAAAGGCCTTGTGGTATTTAAAACATCATGGGGGTATTCCATCTCACCAGCCAAAATTCTATATTGAAACTCAAATTGCATGATGATATAGTGTATCCCAAAACAATAGCTCTCAGAGCATTTTACGGCATGTACCTGATCCCCAATATTACACACCACAACAACACAATTGCAGTAGGGGATCAAAAAATTGTCATCACTCCAGGGCAGTATAATCTATCCACTCTAAATGCTCAATTACCCAGAGGTGTAGTGTTAAGTCAAAATTCTGTCACTCACAGAGTAGAAATTGTATCTGCTACAGAAACAGTGGATCTGGGTACTATAGGAGAGCTGTTAGGCTTTGAGAACAACACAAAACTTGAAGCGGCCATCAAACACACTGCTATGAATATACCTAAATTCTTAGCCATAGAGACTCTGAATATTCACTGTAATGTGGCTGAGGGTATGATCACCAAATCAAATGGCATAGGCACTCACAAACAAACCGGCATCATTGCAACATTCAAACCTAATTCCGAATTCATGGAGCCAATCATCTACAATCCATCCCCAACATTATATTTTCCTGTGTGTCATAATAGAATAGATTATATTGAATTGATGGTCACTAATGAAAAAGAAGAATTAGTTGATTTTGCTGGAGCCACAACAACTGCTATCATAGAGATTAATATTTAAATAAAAATACATACAATGGAAAATATTGAGAGTTATGAGCTACAATCATTCCCTCCAAACAGGAGGACATTTGCAAATTTAAATCAACCCAACACAGAAATAGAGGTTGATCTTGATGTAGGGGACGGATTTATACACCCTCACAGAGCAGATCTATACATCAAATTTGATGTTGTAAAGCTCGATGGAACAGATTATCCGGCAAATTCAAATATAAGATTGGTAGACAATTTTGTGCCGCATTTTTTCTCTGAAATTGAGATCAGAAAGCATGGTGTTGTTATAAACAGAATAGATTATCCCGGCATTACCTCCACAGCTTTGGCCACATTAAAATTATCCAAAACAGAGGCTTCATACTACAAAATAGGTGGATTTGAAGCTGGTGATAAGATATTATCTAAAAACCACACAGTGCTGTTCCCCATGCGCCTGTTGCCAGGATTCTTCTCGGATTACAAAGAAATTATGTGGAAGGGTGGGTTAAGAATTACATTTAGAAGAGCTGCAAATGATAATAATGCTTTGATGAGGTACAGTGCGATAAACCCCACAGGGGAAGCTCTGCCCAATACCCTACCTGATGAGGGCAAGTGCATTATTCAGACTATGGAGTTAAGAATCCCTGTTGTTGAGTATGAAGCCGGCTATGCTCTTAAATACAAAGCTGATATCCTAAAAAATCCACACATTCCTCTGCAATTTTATACATATCAATCTGTACAGAAGCCCGCATCTGGTACCTATTATGAGTTTGATGCTACAAATTCATTCTCCAGCATACAATATGACATGCCGGATTTTGTAGTGGTATTGTTTCAGACTGGGAGACACAATAATCAGGAAAAAAATTCAAGTAAATTTGATAGCTGCAACATCAAGAACATATATCTTAAAAATGGCAGAAATGAGGTTTTTCCTAGAGAAAATTATAATTTAGACATGTCCAAGGATGATTTCCTCAAATTATATGAGGCATTTTCGGCTTTCAAGAGGGTCACTACAGGCAATACTGACATGTATTACACACCAGATGAATTCAAAACACAGAGACCCATGTTTGTCATCAACACTTCAAAAAGAAAACAAGTTGTGGTGAATGACAGGACAAACATTAAAATTATCTGTGAATTCCACGAGGCATTACCCGATGACACCATATGTAGTGTTATTCTCATAGGTGAAAAATCATATGTTTATGATGTAAGAAATGAGAGGGTCACAGAGCAATTCTAGAAGATATTTGCTCTATTATCCTGTTGTACAACAACACACAAACCTCAACTGTATATCAGCTAGCAGTTAATATCTTATGTATGGGCAGTTGTATATATTTCAATCTTATATCAGGACTCGAACCCAAAGCCCCTGATTACAATGCAACACTATTAACACTTCTCAATATGGAATATGCCCACATTTTACTGGGTTCTGAGACCTTAATACAGACAAAATTGGATTTTGAACTGCCATAATATTTTCTAAGTCTTTGCCTAGGCTCATATTATCAGAATAGAATTGCTTTTAGCATGAAGGGGGTCAGTTCATTGCCACTGTGTGAAAATATGTATTTTTATCTCAATAATCTTTGTTACACTTTTACATGTTGCAGACATGTTACACTTTTTCCCCCTGTCGCACAGAAAGATTAATGGCCCCTTCAGTGAATCGTACAGAAAAATCATTAATGCTCCCTTCTAGCGTGTAGATTTTATCTCTTGCGTGCCGGCAGGACATGGAGGCAATTAATTATGCCTACCCACTATTCTTCTATTGTATTGAGCAAGTGGTTATAAAACATGAGAAAATAAGAAAATTGAGAAATTCAGTTTTTGTACAATATATTGTTGTAAAACATTTTTTTACCAGGGTTTCAGATTTGGGGGCTATCAACTAGCAGTAATTATTCTCAAAATCTCACTTGTGGACATATTATTTTGCCACATGTATTTCAATCTTAAATATTTTATCAGGACTCGAACCCCGAGCCTTTTGTTTACAAGACAACAATATTATCATTTTGCCATCAGGGGAGGCTTCATATTTTATGAGGACTTAAACCCAAACCTCCACACCTGAAAAATTAGGGTATAAGCCCCTCTTGCCATTGTCTTAAGTATGGGTAAATCTATCTGTTGAGCCCTCGCCTTTTCTACACTAGAAATTCAGAATTTCTTAAAAATCAGAGCATATCACACCTGAAGAATTGGGGTACAGGCCCCATCTTGGCATTGTTTTAAGTGTAAGCAAATCTGATTGTTCAATCAAATAGCCTCGCCTTTTCTACACTTGTAAGTGGCACTGTCCCTACCGTAAATACCACTACTCACAAGCTCCGCATTTCCTCAGTGCACACTGCTGTTACCTACCCCATTTTTTCCAGACACTTAACACACATTTTTGTGGAAGAGGGGGGGAAGCAATTCGAGCGAAGCTGACGCATAGCATAAACGCATGATAAAAGTAGCGACAGGAAGTTGCCAGCTTTTATGTAAGCTGTGCTCGACAAGAAAGAAAGACAGGATCTTTTTACGCTTATTCACTGTGACCTTCGTCACACCAACGTGTAACAAGGTCATACTCATAATTCGTGCTTGGTAATCTCACAGGCGGCGTCAATTGGTTGCTGCAGCCTGCTTCCGCACCCCTTATATTCAAGTACACCCCCTCCCCCTGCGTAACCAAGGTCGTGTTCGAAAGGTGCAAGACCATACTTGAAGCGTGCATACTTCGAGAATTGTTTCGCAGTCAGTGTTGCCACATGAAGGGAAATTCCCCTTTTGCGGGGAGATTCGGACAGAATTTTTAGTCAAAAGGGAAAATGGAATTTTGATGAAAAATACCACAATTTCAGGGAAATTTTAAGACAACTGACTCTACACAATTACAGTTTTATGTTAATTTCCAATTTCATATCCACATTTTAATCTTTTTAATTTTTTTCTGTTCCTTCTCATTCTGACCCTTTGAATATAAGCCTGTATCTATTTGTGTTAAGTTTATTGTACGTACGTCGCTTTTATGCATCTTCAGATAATAGTAACGATGAGGATTAACGATTTAATGGTTGCTGACCAGGATTCAAATCTGGGACATCTGGCAAAAAAGCGATGAAGCTGACATGTAGGCCTATGTGAAAAATTTGTTTAATATATTTTATTTATTCGAAATTGACCAACGTAAATACTACTGCTGCTGCTACAAGTTTTTTATTATTGTTATTATTATTATTTGATATTTTTAGGTGAAGGGAAAAATTAGTTCAAAAAGGGAAATTGTGCCCTCATATTATGGCAACACTGCTCGCAGTGCGGTCTTGAAGTCGTGGACTGGAAGTGAAGATCTTTCGAACTGCACTTCGACTGCAGCGCCAAATACAATCAGTAGATATAACCGAGGGCACGTAGGTTTTCCACGTTTTAAACACTTGTTTTTCACTACAGAAATCACACAGTTTTTGTAAATGCTCTAATACATACATTTCCACACATTAGAAAAACTGTAACAAACAACTTGCTGGCTTTCTACCTCCGCGATTTCAAACAAATGAACAAGTCCACTTGTCACGTGACCGAGCCTCCACCTTCGTGTGCTCTGCCCTGTTATAGCGCCTTGAAATAATGTAGTGTGGAAAACGACCCAAGAAACTGGTTCCCTAGACGGATGAGAAACATAGATGGCAGTGCGATCAATGTCGGTGCTAATTTTCTTATGAAAGTAATGCGGTTTTGTTAGTTTTTGGAATATATTATGTAGTTTTTTTTGTCTTGAAAGGCGGCACGTGAATTGATGGAAACAGTTATATTTGTGGAGTGATTTGCAGTCACAAAACGGCATTAATTTGGAATGAAAAGTAAAATAAAATGAATAAATAAATAGCATGCGTAACACAAGAAGAAACATCGCGAAGTGATTCCGGACGTCAGATGTTGGATTGTGTACTAGAGTTTTATTTTTCTATGTTATTAGAATATAAATAGTATCCTGAGAGATATTTTATGCCGATGCGACAAACCACAAGTGTCGCTTGGAAGCGAGCAGTCCGTAATCAATGCAGCCTTTCGAACACAAGCTCTGACTGCACCGTTTCCTCAAGGAGATTTTACACCAAAGCGACACGCGACAAACGATACGAGGATTTCACACCAAAGCGACACGGGTCATTCGGTCCAAGGCAACTTTCATACCGAAGCGACACATGTTGCTTGGAAAGGAGCCAATCAAGAGCAACATTTCACATCGTAGTGTCATGACGGGAAGCACAGGCTAGCGTTCGGTTGGTGAAATCCTCAAGCGATAAGTGTCGCGTGCCGCTTGTCGCTTGGGTGCGCAATTTCACTAAAGCAGGACACTCATTGCATCGCGTATGCGCGAACAACAAACCACGGCAACATATTGCAAGCTATTGAGGAAATGGCCCAGTTTGAGCGACGCAGAAGCGACAAAGCGACACGTGTGGCTTATCGTGTTGCCTAGATCTGTTGTTGTAATTTGCTGTTTATCGTGTCGCCTATCTGTTGTTCGCAAGCAACGCTTGCTAATAGACTGAAGGCACCATGTCGCTTGTCACTTAGTTGGGAACTCCCCCCCCCCGCCCGTAGCGTGTCGCTTCGGTCTGAGCACCCTTCCTTTAAGGAGCTTACCGACCGAAGTAACAAGTAGCACGCGAATACGCCATATGAACATGTCGTTTGCTGTTTGGACCCTCATGTGCAATGAATGCTATTTTACAGTCTGGAAGTGTGTGTCACTAGTGTGACAGTGTGAACATCCCGTGTCGCTTGTCCCATTGGTTTGAAAGTTTCCTTACACTCATGTCGATGGCACTAAGAAAGTTTTGTGGGGTTCCCCTTGTCGTTTCATGGAATCATCATTATCATCATCGCCGCGATTAGTTTAAAGCGGAAGAAAAGAGACAGTAAATATCCACAATACAAATGCTTCAGTGTGTATATCTTTAAAAGAAATGATGATGATGACAATAATAATGAACGTAATTCATACACAAAAATTTAGTTGCCAAGAGCATTCCACGCGTATTTTTTCTCCCGTATTATTAACAAAAGTATGAGGATAACAGGACGTGGTCGACTGTCTAGAATGTTCGTTAATATCTTCGCGACCACTGTACCAAATATCATAGCAATTGTCACATTCATAGAAATGCTTCATGTAAAAGAATCAGACGTTGCAGCGAAAATTCCATTTACTTCCATTATAAGCAGATGAATACCAAGCTCCGGGTTCAACACCAGCGCCTCTAGCGGACCATTTTCGAGTGGAACCAGCCAGAGCGCGCAGAACTGTGCCGTTTTCCACACTACGTTATTCATTCAAGGAGCTGTAGCCCTGTGGTCTCGATTCCTCGTGCTGACGCTTTCGAACTGTACTAAGTGACGTCACTTCCGTTAAGACCATACTTCAAGTATGTACTTTGTACCTTTCGGACAGAACCTTAGTTTCATCTCAGTAATACCAATAACAAGAATAATAATTAAAGCATGATACGTACCTAGTTTGTTTACAGTGCACAGTATTATCGTCCCAGTCTCGATTATCTTCTATTTATAAAACTAACTACCATTCAAAAACAATTCATTTTAAAGTGGTGAGGACCAGTGGCGTAGCGGCAAACCCCGCAGTGCAGAACGGGGTAAGGTGTAGGGGCGCGGCAAAGTTCTGTGTTCCTGAAATTTGTATAGCCCAGAAATTCAACAGGCAGTGTCGTTTAAACACAAAACAATCGATGTATGGGTCAACAATAGCACACGAACTCGAAATTCTATGAGGCGAGCACTGAATGGAAAGGACCGCTCTTGTTTACTGTCTGTGGACTTAGAAGATGTATCAGGTTGTATCGTACAAGCCCGGGCATCAGAAATAAGCCTGAGTCGTCTGCCTCTGCCCTTGACCTTGATAATAAGTAGGACTAAGATTTTCATGACTTGGCATATATTTTTTTTTTTTGGTAAGGGTTGCGTGTTCCCTAAACATATTGAAATTCATATTATGAAGAAACTAATTAAATTAAGGGGCTTTTAAGAGCATAAATTAGCATATTTAGCAATTTCTGCGTGATAGAGCATATTTTGATGGATTTCTGTCATATTCAGCATATTTTCGCTTCTCAAGAAATATAGTCATTTTCGAATGGGATTCGTTTTTACTTCCATGCTCACTCGAGTCTTTTTTTTTTTACTGCAGCAAAATCGTTTTCACTTTTATTTGAAAATGTACAGAAAGTATTAATTGTGGATTGCAACTCAGCGACCATAAAGTGAACTAAAAATAGTACGTATGTGAAAATATCTCAGCATTTAGATACTGTTGTTTGAAACAGTCCAGTTATAAGGGCATATTTTTCAAATTATACTGCATATTTTGTACAATTTTATGTCATGGTAAGAGCATATTTTATTTTGCATATTTTGGTGATATTTAGGTCATAAAACTCCTAGCCCTAATAATAAGTAATTTAATCTACATACCCATTATGTCGCACGCAGGCCCGTAGCCAGAATTGATCTCCAGGGAGGGCTTTGTATATCAAGTCCATTTTTCAAAAGTTTAACAGTGTTAAATGAAGGTAAATTATGTGTGTGGGGGAGGGGGCCATTAAGTTACATAAAGTTTAGAAATATCACACAAATACTATATTTTTCTATAGCATTTTAAAATATCACTTGAGGTGTTAATTGGCTGCTACTGAAATCATCCCTTACTATACACTCCATACTACGTTTGATGATACAGACATGGACGTCCGCAGGATTTTTTCCAGGGAGGGGCAAGGAAGGTATTTTTCCAGGGAGGGGCAAACGAAGCCAAGTTTTGCCCCAAAATAGTGTTGTTCCCTAAAAAACATTGCTTAAATTTGAATTTATGGTGTTCATGCAATAATTAACACATATTATTGTGGCTAAAATGAAATTATATGTGTGAAATACATATTTTTTGGTTGACTTTCATTTTCCAGGCGAGGTGGGGGGAGCACGGCCCCCCTTCCGGACGACCATGGATACAGATATTTATATTACACAAGAAAAGATGTACAATATTCAATCATAGTGCCTACCGTACGTTCCACTCCCCGGTCGAAACACTAAAACGCCCCTTCGTTCCAAACTTGGGAACTGTTAACCTTTGACGCAGATGCGGAAGGGATTTGCATAATGACATCAAAATCACAGATTTCTGTATAAATGTGAGGTCTCAACAGGGGCAACGAAGGTACAAATAATTTGATTGAATTTAAAATTTAAAATTTTGGGTGCGTTAGCACTTAGGCTATTTTGAACCCGTTACGTTATGCGGAGTCCAGCCCCTTACGATAACACATAACAAAACTATAGTGTCGCATAACTAAAATCTTAAAAATATTCTGACCGAATAAAAGCTGAGGCTGTAAAGGGGCACTCAGCACACATAAGGACAACATACAGAATTAGTTATACTGGCCATAGGGTCAGTCGCCAGAGACTCGTTAGTCTGCAAAAAGCAGTCCAGGGTGTACTACGTGGAAGTGAGTTTGACAATTGGGTGTATTACGTGAAAGAATCACCCCTTGCACCCCGAAGGTACAGATAAAGAAGCTACCCTGTGAATAAACTTTCTGAAGTCTAGAGAAGAGAATCTCCAGCTTTTGCAGTGAAATTATAAAGCGAAGAGATAACATACAAGATTCCTAACAATTGTAGCGAGATAAGACAAATGTGCAACATTGGAACGATCTCACAGGATCGTTGCAATTATTTTTTAATTGTATTAAGAAAAACAAATATTTTGCCGAACGATGCTTGCCCGCCCCCTTCTTTAAAAAATAATCCTGGCTGGTCACAATTTCGTTTTGTTATTCATATTTAATTTCCATGAAGATACTTTCCTGGCATAAGTATAGATAACAAACAATGGGGAGGCAAGGAGGAACATGTAAAAATTTCAGCGAAAAAATGTAGGCTCGAAACTGGATCCCTCCCTGGCATATATATCATTGCTCTACCAACTGAGTTACCGAGCCAGCCTGGTTTCGTGTAATTTTTTGCTCTTGATGTGTAGAAATGATGGTGATAGTGAATTTTTTGCTGAAATATCTACACTTCCTGACCCTGTTTGTATCAAATATGTGGAACATACTCGTACTTAGGGTAAAAACTAATTTCTTGCTAATTGTGCCTATGGGGGGGGGGGGACTTGCCAAATTGGACATCCGTCCACCCGTCTGTCATCATTATTGTCACACGGGAGCTGTAACATCGGTATTTGCAACGCAAGAAACTCTTTACGTCACCGAACGAAGTGGTGAGATTTTGGCGGAGATCGAGTGAGCACCGACCGTCACTCTGGAGCCGTAACATCGGCATTTGTCGAGCGAAACACGTTTCGCATTACTGAGCGAAGTGGTAGGGGCTCTGGCGGGGATCGAGTGGGCACTTACCGTCACACGGGAGTCGTAACATTGTTTGTTGCATACGAGAGGTTTTTCACTAGCGAGAAAAGTGGTGCCATTTTTGTGGAGGTAAGAGTGTGTACTACCATAGGCGTGCGCACGGGGGGGGGGGGCAATATAGTGTTGCCCCCTCAAAAAACACCACTTGAATTTGAAATTATCACATTAATGTAAATTACTATGACTGAAATCAAATTATACGTGTGAAATATATACTTTTAGGTTGGCATTCGATTTCTAACGAGGAGGTGTGGCCATTCTTGTCCCCCACCTTCCATACTTTCAGCTAGAAATTTAGTATAGAGGAATCTTATCCCCATTATAAAACGATATTATACTACTATTGTCCTTCCACAACCTTGGACGGAAATCAATTCTAGGGGGGCAAACATTGAGGTAACATAAAGCAAGGCTAGTAGAATCTAAGAGTAGCAGAACAAAAATATAATCAAGATGAAATTTGTTTTCACGTCTTTCTTGCATTATTCCTTCCAGATGGCCAAGAGCACCTGTAGGGGGCACATAGGGGCAATTGTCTTCCATTGATATCAAATTTTGTACAAATAAAAATACATTTCGTAAAATTTTCTTGATCCCTTCGCTCGCAATATTTGCTTTTTTTTTTTTTTTCAAGTTCAGAGCCGTGGGCGGCGGGAGTTGGTCCTGGGGGCCGAAATGAAAAATTGTAAAAGAATGACATGGTGGATCATGAAATTTTTTGTGCTTTCAGTTTGCAAACATTTGGATCTAAAAATTTTCTTCCTCACTTGTTTGGAGGAAATGGAGCGCAGCACATTTCAGAGACAATTTATTTATTCATTATGGTGCCTCTATATTGCTACATTAGATCATATATATAATGTATAGTGAGAAAAAATGAGGTTTTTCTTTCCCGACTTAACTTTCATCAAGACTTTGCCCCCCCCCCCCCCGCTAATCAGAGGGTCTGCGCACGCCTATGCGTACTACCATCACATAGGAGCTACATCGGTATTTAACGTACAAGAAATAATGGAAAATAACTTGCTCAAAACTCGCTTACATTATACAGGGTGTCACACTCATAAGGGGCTCTGGAAAAAGTGTTATAAAAATCTTAATAAAAGAGGATATGAAACCAATTTTTTTTATTTGATTTGATTGTTTATTTTATTTCGCGTTTTGTGCCTCTTGGCTAATTTGCGAAGATGGGGATGAGTGATGAAATGATGAAATTGATGAATGGACATTCACAAACAACCAAGCCTGACCGGGATTCGAACCCGGGACCCTTGGCGTCGGAGCGCGATGTGCGAAACCAAATTTGTACATGACACCTTTATGGTTAAGAAATGAAGGTACATTACAAGAAGTGCTAGAAGTGACCTCCCCCCCACCTGTACACACAGTTCAACAGCGCACTGCATGTTCGTGAATGTTCTCACGTAACTCGTTGCTGAAAGGCCAGGGATGAAGCGTGGTTCCACTTGTCAGGATACGTGAACTCACAAAACACACGTTTATGGAGTAGTGACAACCAGCATGCAATCATTGAGGAACCCCTTCATTCACAGAAGGTGGGTGTGTTCTGTGCATTATCACAGCGGCGCATCATCGGGCATTTTTTTTGACACTACTGTCAACAGTGATGTGTACCAGGTATTGTTTCATGACTTTGTGAACCAGTTGGATGACGAGGAACTGACACTTGGCTGGATGGGGCAACATGCCACACGTCTGATGCGAGTATGGCTGCGGTGGAATCATTTTTCCCTGACCGAGTGATTTCGAAAGGATTATGGCCCCAAGGTCACCTGACTTAACCCCCCTGACTTTTTTCTGTGGGGTCACCTTAAAGGTAGTGTGTACAAGAACAAACCACGCACCATCGACGAGTTATGTGAGAACATCCATCGTGAAATCCAGGCAGTCACGCTGAATACTCTGGCAGCAACATTCACGAACATGCAGCACCGTGTTGAACTGTGTATACAGGTGGGGGGAGGTCATTTCCTGCACTTCTTGTAATGTACCTTCATTTCTCAACCATAAAGGTATGTCATGTACAAATTTGGTTTCATATCCTCTTTTATTAAGATTTTTATAACACTTTTTCCGGGGCCCCTTATGAGTGGGACACTCTGTATGAAACTGCCATGAACAATTTAAAATACTCCTTTAAAAATACATTGAAGGTATAATTTTAGATATATTTGGTAGAAAGTGTGCTAAAATGAAAACGCAAATTTTGGGAAAAATAACACCGAATAATATGTCCTTTTTATTTGGGGGGGAGGAGGGGGAACTTTCCCTCTCTGGGCAGACTAGATATATAAAATCCCTAAGCTTTGAAACAAGTTTCTGGAAATTTTTCCACTGGAAATTATTCAAATATCACACTGTTTACAAATATAAACGAATTATGTAAAACAGATACGAAAATATATATTTATAAAAATAAAGTTTCTTCATTCAATAACTGTATAAGATTTAGACATGACAATATAAAACTTTCTGACAGCTGAAACAATCGTGAGAGTCAAATTAATCATCAATCCAGACTTTCTCCAGTTGAGCCTTGAGTTTCCGAACGGAATTTGAAGTTGCCACATGCCCAAGTTTCCCAGCATACTTTTCTGCAGCCTCGAGCATGGATTTGGCTTTTGGCCATTCGTCCAGGCGAGTTTCAGTCTGTGCAATGAGCATGCACACCTTCACGCAGCATAATAGAGAATTCTGATGTTTGGCTTCTTTCAGCGATCTGTAAGCATAATCATTGGCTTTTGTCAGTTCTCCAGTTCGGAAATAACTCTGTGCAATACCAAGCAGCAGCCATGCTTTTTCTTCTTGATCTTTAACGTACGGCAAGATGGAGAGCCAAATGTCAATGGCCTTCTGGTAGTCTTCCTGACAAGCATGCCACCTACCAACGCTGATCCGAAGCTTCGCGTGAATACCCAAGCTGCCAGATTCTGTGGCGAGATTTGCGAGCTTGGTGCAATACATCCGCATCGAGTCGTAATCTTCTTGGATTTCATATGCTCTAGCCATCAAGCTGTAGATTTGTGCAAGATACTGTGACATATCAGGAAAGAACTCTTCAGACTTTTTTATCAGTAACAGTGCTCTCTCCCCATGATTGAGCACATTGTGCGACCATTCACCTTCTGCTTCCTTTTTCATCAAACGCATAATCTCGTCCACTTCTTTTTTTGGAGTTACCAGCGAATTTTGTGCATTGGACGCTGGCTTCATACCAGCCACGCTAGGCAAATAGTTCCATTCGGCATTCTTGGGCTGCTTCTGGGCTTCCCTCTTTCTACGGTAGTAATCAAAGTATGCTCGAAGAGAGGAATCCTTCACTGGTTGACTCTTGACTTTTCTTACGGATGGTACAGGCAAAACTGCAGTATTTTCCTTTCTTGTGGGGTGTATTCGCTCTTGCATCAGTTGAAGAACATCCTTGACATCGCTGGAACTATTTTCATCTGAAGAGAAAAATAATTCTCTGTTGAATCTTGTTCACTGCATAGGGATAGCATGACAAAACAATTAATTTGACAATTGCTACCAAAACACTACAATTTGAGCTTACAGCTTAAAACAGGACCCAGACCTTCTGACATGTGATCCTTGAATACAAGGTGGTAAAATTAATCAATGATCTGTCAGCTGTATGAAACATAGTTGTAAGTTTCACTATCAGATTTCAGAAATAATTTGATTCTTGTTATTTAGCATCGCATTTCTGCCACTTTTGGGTAATATTGACGAGACCGAGTGATGATATCATGACATTATTGAAAAGACACTCGATTATTGTCAATATAAGATTTACCAATACTAAGAGCTGACAGCATAAAATGACAAGTCTTTTAGTAACATCTATAATCCTTCAACTAGAAATATACGAGGTGTGGCTAGAAAAAAAACGGATTGATGTTGCTGTCGACAAACGGCAAGCACGTCAAGGATAAGCGGATAAGCGGTGCATGGGTGTATAACATATCATCTTGCCTACCGGCTGTGTGATTGCCCAGGGTGTGTGGCCCTCAGTTCCTCTGTAGTTTGTGGACGAACTGAACCATACATCTGTGCTCAGTCGGAAAAAAAAATTAAGTGTGAAAGTGGAACAGCGTATCAATCTGATGTTTCTTATCAAACTTGGAAAATCCGCCACAGAACTTATGGTTTGTTGAAGGAAGTGTATGGAGATGTGGTGTTTATCATGCACTCAAGTATTTGAGTGGTTTCAAAGGTTTAGAGAGGGACGAGAAGTGATTGCGAACGACAAGCATCCTGGACGGTCTTGCATGTCAAAAACTGAATCAAACATTGCAAATGTCGGTGAATTGATTATAATTGTGTATCCGAAGGTCAAACTGTCAACCAACAATATTTCATTATGATGCTGACGAACCTTCATGGGCAATTAAGAAGACGACGACCTGATTTGTGGAAAAGCAAGTCATGGATTCTTCATCAGGACAATGTTTCAGCCCGGACGGCATTGTCAGTCAAGACTTTATTGGCCAAGTATGGGATCCCAGTGTTAGAACATTCACCCTATTCGCTGGATCTTGCTCCGTGTGTTTTTTTTTTATTCCCAAAGATCAAATCAGCACTGAAAGGAACCAGATTTAAGACCGTAGAATGTGTGAAAACAAAAGCGATGGAGGTCTAGAACATGGTTTCAGAAAATGATTTCCACCACTGTCTCCAGCAATGGAAGATTCGTATAGACCAGTGGTTCCCAAAGTGTGCGCTGCGATGCCTTGGATTGCTTATAGCGGTGCCGCGATATGTTCCAATATTTTCACTGAAATGACACTTACTTGTTAGTCTACACGTGGCTTTAGAATCGGACCATCACATCAATCCAAATATGTGCTTATTTAGTAATTTTTACACATAAAATGTTTCTGAATTTGAAATTTGTGTTTATTTTTTTAACTTAAGGCAAGGAACCTAACCTCACTAACTGAGCATTCCAAGTGTTAGATAGGCCTACAGTCTTACTTGGCTGCTGTGGAAAAATCTTGAAACACTAAGGGCACTTGGAAAAGAAAAAGTTTGGGAGACCCTATATTAGACAATTATCTTGCAAAACCAACAGGTATGAATTATATATTTTTATTCACAAACTAATGATAGAACAAAAGAACTGTGCACTCATTTGCAGATTATTTATGGAAATATTATACAGAGTGAGCACAAAAACACTCTCTGGTTTCAAGATGTCATAAAATTAATAGTTACTTGAATATTTTGATAAAATTGATATCCAAAGCTCAGTTAACTCAAAATATTTTATCTTCCTTTTCAGAATCGGTAGTTGTGAATTCGGTAGCTAGAGGGCAGTAACATTGAAAATGGCGTTCACTCCACAGTAAAGAAGCTGGTGCGTGTTAGAATTTGCCAAAAAAAGCAGTGTTGTGAGAGTGCAGCGTGCATTTAAACGGAAGTTTAATGTTGATCCACCTACACACAAATCCATTCTGCAGTGGCATAAAACATTCGTTGAGAGACGATGCATTTGTGATCAAAGAAAAGAACATACTGGCCGACCGTCCATCTCTGAGGAAATTGTGGAGCGTGTGCGAGAAGCCTTTGTACGCAGTCCCAGAAAAACAACACGTCAAGCCAGCAGGCAGTTGCAGGTGCCACACACTACCGTAAGCAAGATTTTACGGAAGCGTTTGTGTTTTCACCCGTACCGGCTGCAATTGGTTCAAAAGTTATATCCACAAGACAAGGTAAAGCGACGTGAGTTTTGCGAGACTATCCACACTTTAATGGAGGATGATGAAACCTTTCTGACAAAGATCATTTTTAGTGATGAGGCGACCTTCCACTTGAGTGGAAAAGTGAACAGGCATAATGTTAGGATCTGGGTAAGCGAGCATCCGCATGCCACTCTTGATATGGAACGTGACTCACCCAAGGTGAATGTTTTTTGTGCAGTGTCAGAGCGTCGAGTGTACGGTCCGTTCTTATTTGAGGAGCCAACAATCACAGGTGAAAGCTACTTATCAATGCTACGTGACTGGTTAATTCCTCAACTTGCTGCAGAGAGAGGTGACTACATTCTACAACAAGATGGAGCGGCCCCACACTGGCATCAATCTGTACGCAGCTTTCTGAATGACAACCTCTCACACCGTTGGATAGAACAAGCTGGACCCAATGATCAAAATCTATGCAAGTGGCTCCCACGATCACCGGACATGATAGTTTGTGACTTTTTTCTTTGGGGGTTCGTGAAGGACCAGGTCTATGTACCTCCACTACCCACAACCTTGAATCATCTTGAGGAACGCATCAGTACAGCTGTCAACTTCATCACACCGGATACGCTTGAGAAGGTGTGGTTGGAGCTGGATTATCGTCTCGATGTTTCCCGCGTAACCGGTGGCGTGCACATTGAGCATTTGTAATTCCAATGAACACCACAAAAACTTTATGAATTTTTACAACTACTGTGAACATTTCTGTAGAATACTACTTTTGGTATTAAAGTTATACCATTTCAAAACCAGGGAGTGTTTTTGTGCTCACGCTGTATATATAAAAATTAATGACAATTTAGCATAACTGAGGAAGAGAGGAGTATTAAATAACCCACCTACAGTAGCAAGTCTGAAACTTGGATAAATAATAATAAAAAGTCACCAGCTGTAGAAATTTTTGTGTGTGGTTTACATTTATTAAATAAATATGACATCATCATGATTGCTCCCTGAAGATAAGAGCAATGTATGCACTTGAAAAGTTGGAAGCTAACATTGATTTAACCTAGCTGGTAACCCAAGAACGCCTGTTCGAATCAGGAAAGCTACAATTCCTATTTTAAAATAAATATGAGTTTTCACGTTTATGTGCAATGCCTTACTTTCGAATAGCACGTGATCAGCTGATTTGCTACGGCCCTTTTCAACCTGAGGCAAATGCTGCATGGTGGTAAATAAAAATGACAGCAGAGAAAAAAAATAACCACTTGAAGAATTTTCAGAATCAACGTGTTTCTTTGGAACAAGGTTAAGTGTTAATATTTCAACAATAGCTATTGTTACTATTATTGATCTAAATATTAGACAATGAGCACAGCAGTTGCTACGGTAGCTGAAAACAATAATATATATTCATTTTCTTCTCCCCCTTGGCTTAAGCACTGAAAAAAAAGAGAAAATCCATGGACCAAAAATAGGCTGAAAAGCTGCTGAATCCAAAATAAACAAAAGTTTGTACCTTTGCACATGGTCTTTGGAAATGATAACCCCAGTGCAAATGAATGTTTATTACATGTATACATATTAAAGAAGTACCTATACCCTGTCCTAGCTAACTGTAGAGCAGGGCCGCAAATATCAGCAGAGGAGGAGGAGGAAAATTGAGTGGTGAAAGCGCAGCATATCACTAACAGTATGGTCCTGACCATACATGTATGGAAATTTCATGGCATGTACGGACGTACGGTCCAGACCTTAGTCTGTACGCTAAATGCATGGCTTGTCAAAATTTGCTATTGCAGTTTTATTCCTAATATTTCCCTAAGAAATTCTTAAACCAATTGTACGGACCTGGAGACAAAAATACGGTCCGTTTGCCATGTGCGTTCGATATTATTCATTTCAAAAGTTTGGTAGGAGGAAATTGAGTAACTCCCGTCGCCCATTACACAATCCTGTTTCTCTCACTGTTCATTGGTGGAGCCGTCTCACGTCACTACTTGTGCAGAGACTTGTTCTCGTTTGCCTGGTCTACAGTTAGCTGGTACAGAGTTTAGTCTTGCCATGAACACAGTCTCAATCTTTTGGCTTGGACTGTACATCTGATCCTAAAGGTGCCAAAATGACTTGAGTATATGCTTCAAGCTCATGAGAAGTTCGTGAGAGAGTTACCAAAATTCAGAGGGGCCACCACCCCTCCTCAGTCATGCTATGAGGGTTCCACCAGGCTGCTTCTTTGTAAAAAGAAAAAAAAAAGAAGCTTAAAAAGCAGTGCTAAAGAGTATGTGGAAAGTGTGCTGGACCTTCCTGTGAACCAAACCATGTTTAACAATGAACTCTGGAGCTTCCAGCAAGATTATGCCCCAGCTCATAAGGTGAGGATGACAACGGTGGCTGCAGGTTAATGTACCCAATTTCATCTCCACTGCTGATTGGCCATCTGCTACCCCTGATCTCAATCCCATGGACTGGTCAGTGCTAGAGGGTAATGTCTGCAAGAAGGGCCACCCTAAAAAACAAAATTAACTTATTCATAAAATAGTGTGTGAATGTATTTATGGCTAGAATACGTATATTCTTGTGCTGTGACTAGTATGTAATGAGTATCATCTAGTGCATGTAGTATAGTATTGAATAGCAAATGCTATGAAAACTACAAGCTAAGTAAGTGGAGCACATAAATTAGATCTCAAAGAAGAAATTTGGTGCAAAACATACTGAAAGTTCACAAGAGACCCATAATTCGGTCCAAACATTTAGAAACATTAAATTACTCAACAACGAAAGTACAATGTTGTTATAACCAAGTAGCATCATGTTGGGTAAACATTTTGTAATAGACTTTGTAATGTTAACATTCTGCCATGGTGAATCCACGGGAGGGTAGAAAAATTAACACTGAAGACAAAGACATATACCTACCAAATAAATGTTGCATCAGCAGAACCCTGAAAAACTGGATTCACTGAATACCAATAAGGGTATAAATGGTGTCTACAAATGTTGTTTACAATTTCACATTTTAATAAAAAGAACTGTAATTGACATATGGAACTTTGGTTGCTCATACAACGTCTAAATGATATTTCAACTCTATCCATACTTGTTGTACAATGACCCTGTGAACAGGCACCAGCATTGGTTATTCTGGTCTCTAAAGCATCAAAATTAATCACACGAGTTTGAAGGGTGTTATATCAGGAGACCTAGAATTCGACCACCTCTACTGATCCAAGCTGGAAAATTTGTGTTCAGGACATTTCTCACAATCCTGGCCCAATGTGGTGATCACTGTCTTGATGGAAAAACAGAAAAAAACTTTGAGTTGCTGCTTTTGTAGGTAAATCACAATTTTTCTTTTTGAGGTGTGAAGTTGTAAACAACTTTTATGGACATCCCGTATAACAACAGTAGTGTAAGTAATGATAATAAATACAATGTGGTCGAGCAATTTTTTAAACACAAAGGGAAACAATTAAATCTCACAAAAATTTCGCTTTAATAAGTTTTCAAATACATAACTTTAGAAGACAATAAAACATTAGAACAGATCATCTCATAACAGCTTATAATAAAATCAAAAGGAGATTTCACATTGGTGCAAAAACTTACTGTACACAAAACGTTTTACATTTATCTTTCCTCAGAAATATATATTTAAAAAGTTACATGTAAACATTGTGTGAACCTTCACATCACCAACTTGAACTCTGACTAGACTACAATAATTTATTGTGAAATCAAAGATAAAATATGATGTACATACAAACGAGAAACAGCTAGATGCTTCCCATTTCTATCATACTTAACCACACATTGTAGCTACTTGTTCCTAAACATATGTACTTACTTTATTTGCAAATCTGATTTGTTAATAAACATTAATAATGGATAAGTGCACCAATTATAATGCAACATTTGCATTTAAGCCTTTGCAAAATTGTTCACTGCACATTCATCTTATAATAAATGTTGATAAGAATTGATTTCTTTAATGGAAAAAATTCATTAATATGATTGATATTTTGACATACTGCACATACCTGTTTCAAGAGCAAATAACGTTATGAGGTGAAATCTTAGTTACAAATTATGCCAATCACAAACATGAGAGTTGGATGGCATTGTATTGGTTCAAACAGGTATAGGCACAGCCCTACACAAAACATATTCTTCACAGTATTTCAACACTTGACACACCAAGACATGCTGGAGTACAGATAGTAACAATGGTAAGGCACCATATTCAAACATAAATGGGATCATATTATTGCAGTCGTGATCAGTTGTGATGTGAGCATATTATGGAGCTTATTGAGCAGATACTGAAGATATAAGAATTAAGAAAACTAAACTATGTATTTGTACTAAAGGGATACACAAAATAATACATTATTATTGATGTAAAAAAATATTTAAAAAGTAGTAAAAATTTTGGAATCACGATTGCTATCACCTTTCAAGATACACACACAAAAATTCAAGGAAATCATAAAAATTGAGTTTTGGAGACAACTACAGGGATATAAGTAAAACATATCCTTTTCTTACTTACCAGTAAAATGCACTTGAATTATTTAAAAGTTACAACAATGCCATAGTGTATACCGTATTGTATTATTAAACAAGCATCCGTCTTCAATGTACTTACTAGCAAAAAAAAAAAAAAACCACATATAACACTATTACAAATAACTCTAAAATTTGGTAGCATACAGAACAATAAACACCTTAAAAAGACTTAAAAATGATAATAAGATCCATTCTACCTTTACCTCAGCTAAGTCAATTTACTAAAATAATTTTATTTGAATCACAGCACAATACTAAGTTTAAAAAAACCTGCTTCCTTGTGTTGTTTAAGTTTCAATTTTCACATTGTGCTCTTCTTCTGTACGCAATATTTCTTTTTCCATTCCCATTGTTTTGGCAATAATTTCTTTAGGATTTTGGAAAAATAATAATAAATTCACTAGCAAGGTATTCAAAATATAAAAACTTAACAAAATCTTTGCCATATATATGAGTTCATAATGAAGCTACACTTTCCACATTGAAACAATAATTCTCAATTATGCACATTACTCGTTGAATATATTAAGTTAATAAACACACTTATTTCTGTTCTTCATATCAGTTTATGCAGTGTTTTCGCCAGGACAAACACTGAAATTAACATTTATACAAATGCATTAATAATATTAAGTAAGAATATTTGCTTTGGTGAAAACTCTGTGAATTGCCAAGAAAGGATTTGCAGTGCATAAAAATGTAATCTATAGATTTTCATTATTTTAAAGTTTAATTTTGCAGTTTACTTGGAAGCTTTGTGCACTACACAAATATGGAAGACTAGCACTATTATCATTTTTCTTAAATTATGGAATCACTCTTTTCTCAACAAGAATTGAGTTTTTCTACATCACCAAGTCCATTACTATATTAATGTTGTAGCCGACACTACTGTGGACTTCGTTTGACAAGACCCACTTTCAAAGAAAGTGGAATTTACCTGTGCCAGAAGAGTTATTTAGTGCATGAACTGGCAACATAGAAAATACCTACAGTATTCCCAACTCGTGTTAACTAACTGAACCTTGAGAACACACACACACATGCTTCTATACACACAAACACATAATAACACTTTATAAGCAATGCTGATTTTAGTATTAGCAGTTTCACTGTTTGAATTACAAGCTGCCAAGTGTAATATTAAGATAGATATAAGATACTATTATTTACAAAAAGATGCACTTTTGCAAATCTGTGCTTTGGACAAAATTTTAACCTACACACATTTTTATACTGGTCCCATTCTTGTGAACAAAATCAAATTTAAAAAATCTAGACATTTTTATATGTATATATTATGAAAAATCAACGAAGATAGTTCACGACACTGTTTAAAATCTAAAAATTTAGCTAATTTCTTACAATGTGTTATACTAATGGACTTTTCATGAACAAGAAATAAGTCCCTTATCCTGTTTAACAATGAAGATTCTAATCACACAATACTTGATAAAAACACATCTTGAACTTTACTGATTTGCTCAAGCAATTTGCATTGCAAACACTAATCTGTAATTAGGAAATACTTTGATCAAGTTCAGAAATAAACAAATCTTGTTCCAATCAACGTTAAATAGGCAGTACATATTAAATTATCTTGTTGTCTGAATACATTGCAAGATAAACATGAATTTCACTTTGTTTAAAGTGTTAACTTATGAATAACTTGAAAACATCAGTATATTTCATAAAAGTTATATATATATGTTACGTCACAGCTGCAGGAACATAAATTTTACTCATTTACATATGTAAAAAAAATAAGTTCTTCAGTAATTCATTTATATACATGAGGGATGGGCCGATACCGATATCTGATATAAAATTAGAAATGGTCCTTGAAGAACTTGAAATGTTCATTGATCTCTTTAATAAATGTGTGTTTCGTGGTGACCGCAGTGCAAAAGAAGTTGAATATTTAGACATTTACTTTTTTAGAAAGAAGGGCATGGAGATTATCCATAAAAATTACAACAAAATGGACGAATTTTGCACTAAACTATCAGATATTTATCGATATATCGGAACGGTAAAATAATCGGTAATTTTACCGATAAACCGATATGCCTATATTAGCCGATATTGATAGAGTACCGATTAATCGGTCCCATCCCTAATACACATACTATACACAATGAATTAAAAAAGGTTGTGTAATACCTCTCTTGTTATCAGTAGAGCAATTTCTGGAATAATAATGAGTTCTGAAAATCTAAAAACAATCTTATTTTTCACAAGTACACCTGCAACAGAAACTAAAATATTATACTTGTTTTGTAAAGTTCAAAACAGCACAGTTACATAAATAAATAAGTTGCAAATGTAGTTTTTTTTTATATTAGAAATCAGGTAGTAAAGTATTGTACCAATGTTCACAGGCAATAACCTATTGCAGTCAATAGTTTTTACATGCATTTATTATGCTGACTTATAAACTGCGCAAAAGATGTATTAATAATTACATAATGGAACATATGACCATCACAATATATACACAGATGATAAGTATTTATGTTGAACCACTTATGAGTTTCGATACATATAAATACTTATTACTTGAAGCCTAACAAATAGTTTCTTCCTTCATTTCTCAAACCAAAACTTACTGTTCAATATTATAAAATTACAAAAAAAAAGTTCATTTTTACCACCTGTTGGATAATTTACAAAGACAAAAACACATGCAGAAATACAAAAATAGGCTTCTTTCTGTCTAAAAAAGTCATCACAATGTCACTAGTCTAAAAATAGATATTCACTATTAAAATATACATTAGTTTCTGTACATCTAAGCTCGAAGGCACTCTTAAGCAAACAGCCTGTGTTGTAATGTTGCCAAACTTTTTGCGTTGTTTATATAAATTACAAGCCTCTTACTTATTTTCAATCTTGTTCAATCTTCCTCCATTCTCTGTTATTGCGAATTAATATTTCCACGTCATCTTCCTCTGAAGATGTTTCTTCATCATCATGGTAAGGTGTCGGATTGTCAAGTTCACCTGTAAAGATGAAATTTAAAATTTGTATATTCATGAAATAGTGCATTATAGATAGAACTAACCTAACTTTTTAGCAAAGGCATTGCACACCGTGATTCACAATTTCATGAAACATTTTAGAAATTCACCACAGACAAACTGTGCAATGGATAACTTCGCATTTCTGCAACTTTTGGCTAATCGCAAAGATGAGGATGAATGATGATATGGTGAAATAGATGAAGGGATGCTCACAAAGTACACCAATGCCCAGCCCAGGAAGGATTCGAACCTGGGACCCCTGGCATCGTAGCATGCTGTGCTAACCACTCTGCCACAGAAGGTAGTATATTAAATGTGGTATCTAAGTTCATCTTAAAGGTTCGCATAACCACTTTTTATAGATGCAAAATAATCTACCACAGTTAATGTGGTGCTAAGTAAACATGAGAACATGGTTTTGTGTGATGAAATAGGCAAGAATCTTCTCAGATTTAACTACAGAAACGATAAAATTTTATCCGGAAATAGGATAATTTTCTATTCGGATTTCAAATATCTGGATATCCAATATCTGCATATTCAGATTATCCTAAATGTCTGGAGATCTGTATGTATGCATTATCCAGACAGTTTTATCGTTTATCTGTTTTATGGGCTATCCACATATTTATTATTCGTCATGTTCGAATTTCACTGTATGGAATATACAGGGTGTATCATTAGTAACTGCGTAAACTGACACAGTTGAAAGTACACGATAATAGAAGCAAAAAAGTCTCAGTAAACATGGGTCTGCAAATGAGCCATTTTCGAGATAATTGTGAATGTGTGCTTACAAGCCGCCACTGACTTCATTGTTTGTAAATGTCGTCCATGTTGGTAAAATGCTAATAATACAGTAATAATAATAAAAATAATGTTCTCCGAGGCGCTGATATACCCCTGTAAATGTGCGACTCTGGGAGTGCCTTCGAGCAGGGTATTTTTCTTGGTACAAGCATGCAGCCTCCCCTGCATTGCTGTTAGCCAAACCATACATGAAATGCATATCTGCATACTGCTGTAAGGTTCCATTTTCATTACGCAGTACAGCACAACTGATGTGACTCCCACAGTACGATTAGAATGTGTAGTGATTGTATCCATCCTGTTTGATTACAACGCCACCTCTCAGAAATGTTCTATTTTGTACACAAGAAGCAAACCTCGGAACGCGCAAGGAGTAAAGCACTCTTGTGTTTACAAAATGCGATCAGTGACTGCTTCCAACCACACATTATTAGCATTTTACCAACTAGGACCCCATGTTTACTGAAACTTTTTTGCTTCTATTATCGTGTACTTTGAACTGTGTCAGTTTGCGCTATGGGTCATTCCATGTCAAATCATCCAGAATTTTGTGAAAATGTCACCCACCATCTCCGATTTTGATGAAATTGAGTATACTTATAGAACTTTTGATGCTGATTACAAAAATGACAACTTTTTTGAGATTGGTCAAGGGGTTCAGAAATTACGCGTTCTTAAAAATCTCTGTGTACTCCACATGCGGCTCCACTTCGAATGACACGCATTAGGCTATAAATTATAGTATCTTCTCTCAGGTTTGCCGTAGAAACTTCAAGTTTGATTTCTTTTGCTCAGGATATTGTACGCTTTCATTTAAATAAGGTTTCTGATCAGTGTATCAATAATCATGTATTTTATGTATATTTTCATGTATTTTTTTAGAAAAATAAATGACTAACTTCAAGAGCGAATTTCGTGCAATGCCCCCCCTTCAATTTCACCTAAATTTTATATACAGGTAGCTGAGAGTGGGTACTAATACTTGATCAAAAAATTGGGATGGGCGGTTCAGAGACAGGGTGATAAAAAAATCATTTGCATTAAAAGTTAATCTTATTAAAAATGCTTATGTATTAGCACAAAGTCTGAAGTACAATATGTTTTGAGGTATAACATTCAAAATTTCTGTTCACTATGTGTGAAGGTAAGCATAGGCGTAACCTGGTGGGGGCAAAGAGAATCATTTTCCATATCCAAAATTTATAGATTAAATAAAACCTACAAGTTAAATATATTTTGTGAACAAACAAAAAAAAGAGTAATTATTGTGATTTTTCAAATGTATTTAGCAAATAATCTTTGACACTATTTTTATGGGACTGAAAACTTTGATTCTCTCCACCAAAGATAGTTCACATTTTCTGTTCCCAACTGTAAAAAAAATATATCTGTACCTTTCTTGGATGCTACGTAAAAAAATTTTCTTGGAATTGCTGGCCTGTCAAGTAAGCTATGCTTTGTTGCATGCTAACTTCATCCACGCTTTATGTCAATTCTTATCTACTTGTATGTGAAAACTTCAGTGTTTTAGGGGGACTGTCGAGCTAGAAAACAGTCATCGTTGAAGGAGTGAGTGGATCTTTGGATTTTGTTGAACTTGGATTGGAGGAGAAAGAAATAGGTGCAAGTGGAATCAATGACACCATATTCAAAATACCGTGGTCAGCATAGGTATATGAAGACATACGGATTATGTACTAGAAACACAATTTGTAATTTTTACACAAATCAATGATCATTAACTGTAAGTTTCTTTCACAGTAACTGTAAAGTAACTCAGTTACTTTCAAAGTACCAGTAACTGTAACAGAGTTACTTTTTAAATAACTAACTGAAACTTGGTTACTTGTAAAAAGTAACTTACCGAACACTGTAAATAACCTGTATCCTAAGTTCAAAACAGTGCATACTTAATCTTCCTGGTGTGTTGTATAGTACTTTGCAATCACTGACACATTGTACTGCGGGTTGTTATAATTTCACTTTACGTGATCAATAAGAAATGTATGCCTCTAATACTATTTCTATGGAATTGGTACTTCATTGCTGAACTCGTTACTTGATACTGTTGATGTCTATACAAGTCTTCTAAGTGTTCCAACCACCCAATCACAAGGAGATTTTCTCTGGTATGTGGCAAGAAAAGCTCCATTTGGAAAAACTTCAATCAGCACAAATGTGTATTATTAATTCTTACTTCATATTACGTATCTCCGTGAAGAGTATAAAAAAAATCCATATTGAGATAAAATGCACAAAAAGAAGAATGTTCTCGAAGAAAATTTGCTAAGCTTGGGAATGCTAATGACTATGATTATAATTTTTTAAAAAAATTGAAGACAGTTGAAACTAACTTAGATAGAGTGGAACTTCGATTTTACGTTGTTCAGGGGACCAAGCTGAAAGAACTTAGAATGCGAGAAAATGTAAAACCGAGGAAAAAATTGCTATGTTGGGACCACCAATATTGAATATAAAATGCAGGGAAATGTAAAATCCAGGAACTTGAAATCGGGGTTCCACTGCAATTATTATTTGTAGGTTTGAATTAATGTATACATTTTGGATAGGGAAAATGATTCCCTTTGCCCCACCAGGTTACGCCTATGCTTACCTTCACACATAGTGAACAGAAATTTTGAATATTATACCTCAAAACATATTGTACTTCAGACTTTGTGCTAAATACATAAGCATTTTTAATAAGATTAACTTTTAATGCATATGATTTTTTTATCACCCTGTCTCTGAACCGCCCATCAGAATTTTTCGATCAAGCATTAGTACCCACTCTCAGCTACCTGTATATAAAATTTGGGTGAAATTGAAGGGGGGGCACTGCACGAAATTCGCTCTTGAAGTTAGTCATTTATTTTCTAAAAAAATACATGAAACTATACATAAAATACATGATTATTGATACACTGATCAGAAACCTTATTTAAATGAAAGCGTACACTATCCTGAGCAAAAGAAATCAAACTTGAAGTTTCTACGGCAAACCTGAGAGAAGATACTATAATTTATAACCTAATGCGTGTCATTCAAAGTGGAGCCGCATGTGGCGTACACAGAGATTTTTAAAATCGCGTAATTTCTGAACCCCTTGACCAATCTAAAAAAAGTTGTCATTTTTGTAATTAGCATCAAAAGTTCTATGAGTATACCGAATTTCATCAAAATCGGAGATGGTGGGTGACATGGCCTGGATGATTTGACGTGGAATGACCCCTATTACTTATGATACACCCTGTATATAAATCCTTCATCAAATCCATACCATCTGGATATTCGGATCATCCATACTATCCATCACATCCAAAATGGATATCAGATAATTTGAAATCCGGATATCTGTTACCCGGATTTAGTGGCCATTCCTAGTGTTTTCAACAGTATCAAGAAAGCATTCAAGAAATTCCAAGATGAAAGCTGTCTATGCATCATGATATAACACGGGTTGGGATGAAATGCAGGATCAGTTTGATATCTGATGCATTAACAAAGGTGGACACATAGAGCATTTGTGAGGCATGTACAAAAAGACTTGAAAAGTTTGTCCTTTTATCAGTATCAGAATTACCACTGTCAGTTGTAAGTTTCACAGACTTATGAATCAGCCTTTATTAGGTTATTTGGAACATTATGTTCTTTCTTAATACCGTATTTACTCATGTATACTGTGCACTTTTTTCCAAAATTGTTGCCAACAAAAACCATGGTGTGCATTATGCATGGAGAAATTCGGAGCATCAACATGAAACTGTACTGTGTCATTCCATGATTTTGTGACACTTGCATTCATTTTTCATGTTTAAGGAACCCTATCATGTTATATATCATTGTAAGGCTTGAATTCTAGATTCTGAATATGGCAACAGTATTCCATTCAAGATGGCGACACTAATGTGCAATGCGGTTGAAATAAGCTCATCACATAATGAAGAAACGATGTCATTTTTGTGGTACTTTGGATGAAAGAAAAGATAAGAAAAAAGAAAAATAATAATTAAAATGTATTACTGGCCAAATAATCTGACATATATGGAGTGTGTAAATACCTTAATGA
Source organism: Lepisma saccharinum (assembly GCF_977018435.1). NCBI lineage: Eukaryota > Metazoa > Arthropoda > Insecta > Zygentoma > Lepismatidae > Lepisma > Lepisma saccharinum. The sequence goes on from NC_139237.1 coordinate 79,640,263, forward strand.
AAGAAATCTTGTGCTGTGCTACTAATGATAGTTTGAGGGTCCTGAATGTGCCTCTTAAAAATGAAACGTTATTCATGGAAAAATTATATATTTTGAAGTTGTTTTTTTTTAGAGAAAGTAAAGAGAAAATGAGCAAAACCATGTATAAAAGTTTAACTCCTCTTGGTCCACATAGCAACAGGTGACTCATTGAATAGGTATGATGTCATTCACTTTTGATCAGCATAGCGAAAACTTTACAACCTACAACTAAGAAAGCCATTTCTTGAACCTGGATTATACTGCGCTTTATGTCCCAGAAGTCTTTCCCTGATTACAAACTTTATTCGTATCCGCTATATGCAAGGTAGAGATGTGAAAGTGGTGCCAATATGTTGGAAAACTAACCAAGTTTATTTGTTGCAGGTTTGAGTAACGTGGCTGTAGTGTAGCAGTGTCAGTGTTCAGAAAACCGAAAATGTTCACAAATCAGGAAAAGGCTCAGCATGTTCTCTGGTATCACGAGACCCGGTCACCAATAACAGTGCAGAGGAATTTTCAAATGTACAGAATTATTTCGTCTAGAATATCTGCCATCAATAAGTTGGTATTTAAAAAATGGAATTTATCTTCATTCCCAAAGCCTGTCAAGTCCAAGAAACATTGTATGGAAAGATGCCACCCGATGTCAAGAGCATTAATTCCGGATTCCTTGGCACCGACACTACTACACTGCAGCCACATTACTGAAACCTACAACAAATAAACTTGGTTAGTTTTCCAACATTTTGGCACCACTTTCTCATCTCTACCTTGCATATAGCGGATATGAATAAAGTTTGTAATCAGGGAAAGACTTCTGGGACTCCCGGTATTTATAAAAAATGAGGTTGCAGAGGTTTTTTCAGGAATGCCAGACAATGACAGACTAATTCATTGTTACAATCAGTGTTAGTAAGAATTATCCTCCCTTAATGACATGGAAATTACAAGAAATTATGTACTCTAATAGGGAGTTATTTTTAATAAGAATCTTGTGATGCTGTGGTTTAAATTTGCTAAAGTGATCATGTTGTGATTAAAATTACAACTACTACCCCGATTTTTTCCTTGTAACTGGTCGGTGATGGTTGATTCATGAACTCTATGGAGTTTTAACCACTGCACTTCTTCCTTGTATACCAACATTTCAGAGACTAGTTTCATCTCAGTCTCTAGTGTATTGCGTTATGTGGTTACATATGTTTGGAAAAAGCAATCAATATGAGCAGTAATCCCTGGACACATCCTGTGTTTGGAGACTACTTACATACATATGACAGGGTTTCCCAAACTTTTTTGTGTTATAGCTCCCTTAGTGTTTCAAGGTTTGTCCGCTGCACCCAAGTCAGAATGTAGTGATATCTAACACTTACAACACTCAGTGTGGTTAGGTTGCTTGCCTTAAGTTAAAAACTAAATTACATATTTGAAATTCAGAAACATTTTATGTGTAAAAAGTACTAAAATTATGTGCAGACTAACAAGTAAGTGTCATTTCAGTGAAAATATTGGAACATTTCGCAGTGGCCCTGTAAGCCATTCATGACATCCAAGGGTGCCACAGCACATACTTTGGCATAACAGGATATACTACCCCAGTGGTTCCCAAAGAGTGCACCGTGGCACCCTGGTACGCCATGACTGGCTTACAGGGGCACCACAAACTGTTCCAATATTTTTACTGAAATGATATGATTGTTCCAAATATTTGCTTATTTAGTAATTTTTACATGTTTCTGAATTTGAAATAAGTGTATATTTTTTAACTAAGACAAGCAACCTAAACATACTAACTAAGTGCTGCAAGTGTTAGATAGGCCTACATTCTGACTAGGCTGCTGCGGAAAAATCTTGAAAAACTAGGGGCGCCGTGAAACAAAAAAGTGGGGAACCTCTGCACTATCCTGAATATGGATATGAATCAGGCGTGTATGTAAAAAAAAGAAGTACTGTGGTTAAAAGTCCATCATGAACATTGGATTTGGTAAAGGAAACAATGGGGGTTCTACATACCTAACACAACAAAGCTACAATGCAGAAAATAAAAGTTGCCTAATTCTAGATATTTCTGCGAACAACTAAAGATACAGAAATTATAACCCATTAGTTAATACAAACTACAATTGTTAGAGGGTAATCAAATTAGGTACAATGTGCTAACAGAAACACAACACATACAAACCAACCAAAGCTATTTAATATGGACATGACCACTACAGAAGGGCGTAATCTATCTGACAAAACACAGAGTATATCTTTCCATGCAACTAACCTTCCACGTTTATGACAGGACTTCTAATACTAGAAACCTCACAAGATCACAAGAAATCTGTAAAAGTCAGCATGAATGAATTGTCAGATACGAACTGCTGAATTGACTTGTTCCAAATTCTCATGCATTAAATTAAATTATGAAAACTGGCCATTTCAAAATCCATTTAATAATGAGGATTTAACGTTTTTAATAGGGATGGACCGATATGAAAATCTTGCCAATACACATAAAGTATCAATATAAAATTTACTGGTAACTGATATTCTACTGATTCGATATAATTGCATGTGTTCCTTGAAGTGCATGAAAGGTTCACGACTTCCTTAATAAATGTATATAACCAAGCAAAAAAGAAACTGTGTATTTTGACATTAACCTTGCAAAAGCAGGGGATATCAATTGTACGTGGTTTAAGTCATAAGTCATGGCAACTATTTTTTTTCTCGCGAACAGGGGACAATACGAAAAATCTAAGATATACGTTTGAAAGTGTATGGAATGTACTTTCGAAAGAAGTCACCAGATGGTGTATGTGAACAATGGTGGGGTAGTAAGCACGCACGCAAGTTCAGTCGGTGAGTGACAGCGTTCGAAAATGGAGGTCATGAAGCAGGAGCAACGTTCGTACGTTAAAATAACAGTTCTCCACGGCAGAAATGGACGGGAATGCCATACAGAGCTACGGGAAGCTGTGGGTGTGCATGCCATGCCATGCCGTATCGAACAGTGGCGAGGTGGGTGGAGGCCTTCAAATGGGGCAGAGTGTTAACTGCCGATCTGCCTCATAATAAAACACTGTTCTCCAATATCCTGTGTTCTGCCTCTTCCCTACGACAGTCTCCTGCATCCAGACTTCATCTGGTGGCTTCATTCGAAGGTACATTCCATACACTTTAAAACGTACATCTTAGATTTTTTGTGTTGTCCCCTGTTTGCGAGAAAAAAAATAGTTGCCATGACTTATGACTTAACCCTCGTATGTTCATATCCTTAAAAACAATAACAAAATGGAAGAATTTTGCACTGAATTGCATACTATTCATAGATTGATTGATTGATTGATTTAGTTTATTTTACTTCGCGTTTTGTGCCTCTTGGCTAATTTGCGAAGATGGGGATGAGTGATGAAATGATGAAATTGATGAATGGACATTCACAAACAACCAAGCCCGACCGGGATTCGAACCCGGGACCCTTGGCGTCGCAGCACGATGTGCTAACCACTCAGCCACAGGGTCGGGCATACTATACTATTCATAGAAATAATACACATGTAAAACTATAGGTTATCTAACCGATATGCCTATACATATAGAGTACAGATTAATCTGTTGAACCCTTAATTTTTACATTACTTGAAAATTGCATTCTGTGAAAATAACTTAAAACAATGCATTTGTTGACAAAAGTGATGCCTTTCTTTATTAACCACTACAATAACAATTGCTCTGTAGATCTCCTGAATGTGGCCCAGAATTTCGATTAATATACAAAACTAGATGTTCAAGATACCCAATGCCAACCTCCCTTGCACATAGTAAACCCAGAAATTTCTAGACTGGCAAGGCTCTGGCATCCGGACTCACAGCCAGTATAATCTTTCCTCTGTGGAGCTTGCGTTGTGTCATCTATAAATGTTTGTGATCCATCTAATCGTATCATCATCTTTGATTGATTAGCCAAAAGTGGCAGAAAAGAAAAGTAAAATAAATCAAAACAACCAGTCAATCTACAATCAGGATCAATTTATCCAGAGTATATAAATTATACATTTATATCCAGAAAAATAATTTTAAAATAGCAGAATTATACAGTGAGCTACTGGTTATTTTTAGAAATATTAGTGTGGTAAATTATCAAAAGGTTTGCCCCAAAAAATGATACAATAGTATGCTTACGGACAATGTATCAATTAATCTGTTCTCTCCTTACACTTCACGTAATTAATAAATTACAAATGAGATGATTTTCTTACCAATACAGCACTGATATAAAAACTTACCAATATCAGGTGATTGCTATCGATTTTGAAATAAAAACCACATTCATGTTGAGGGGAATAAACAACGCGGTTGATGATATATATATAACTACATATTTAGATATTTACTTTACAAAAACAGAACATAAGAATTATATGTACATATAGTGACCACAATAACAAGAAAATGGTAGAATTTTGCCACATATTTAGGCCATTTATAGATAAATCACATTGTTAAAAATATTGGTAGTTTTACCGATACACTAGATATATATCCAGATTAATCTGTCGTATTTCTAGAATAAATTACTGATAATATTACATAGGCCTTGAAGGTGTGCCTCAATCAATTCTGATTTAATAGTTAAATGGCACTACATACACATTGAATTTGGCATGGTACTTTTACAGTACTGCTCTTCATAATTACAATGGATGCAATTAACGAAAAGGTGGGTAAGAAGATAGGAGAGGTAGAGATGAAGGTCCTGTTGTTTGCTGATGACTTAGTAATAAGGGGAAACAGGGAAGAAGAAGTACAGAGACAGCTTGATAGTTTAAATGAGGAAATCAGAAGAGAAGGAAGGAAATTTGTGCAGAAAAGAGTGAGGTGCTAAGAAAAAGAAACAGAGCTAGAAATGAACCAAGAATAAGATGGACACGGAAGAGTTGAGGGTAGTGGAGAGCTTCAAATATCTAGGAAGCATAACTGAGAGGTAAACAAAAGGGGACAACTGGGTGGTGGACTATATCAAAGCATTCGAAGATTTAATATGGAACAGGGATCTACCTATGAAATGCAAGAAGGTAATATATAAAACATACTATGTGCCAATAATTACATACGGAGCAGACTTGGACAATGACAGAGAGAAACAAAAGAAGGATGAAATTTTAAGGAGTATATTGGGAAGACTAGAAGGGATAGAATAAGGAATGAGGAGATCCGACAGACAGTGGGTGTGGTGAAACTTCAGGACAGGATAGGTCAGGAACAGATGACATGGTTTGGACACATGAAGAGGATGGATGCAGAAAGACTACCACTAAGAGCTTACCATGCACAAGGAGTGGGAATAAGGCCAAGGGGAAGACCAAGATGTAGGTGGTAAGAGCAGATAGTGGGGAGTGTTAGGAGAATAGGACAAGATTGGAATATCGTGGAAAGAGAGGAGTGGTGGAAAACCAGGAAAAATGGAGAGGCTTGACTTCTATGCTGACCCAGCCAGAGGCAGGAAACTGCAAATGATGATGATGATGATGATGACTTTTACAGGTTGACTGGGGTGGAATAAAGGAAAAAATAAAGATACTATCAGCAATACAAACCTTTCAATGGAGCTCGGAAGAGTTCAGATTCATCTTCATCGTCAAATAACCCTACTCTCTGCCTGATTGGGTAAAATCCATACTTATCTTCTCTATTTCGCCTCTGGCACAGAATATATATACCTAATGCACTGACCAGGATCAGTAAGCAAACTCCACCTGAAATGGAAGGTAAACAGATTTAATATTATATACTTTGTTTCTTGATTGTCACTTAAAAAATAAGTAGAGCTGAGTCAATACCAATGCCGATGGATTGGTTTGAAGTTATTTACCGATACTGGCTGATCCACTTCTAGTATTTTAGTCTATCTTGGGATGCCCAAAATTGCTACATGGCACATTCATATAATTTAATTATCTTGGAAATTATGCAAAATTCAAAGTTTTCATTTTATGGATTTTGCATGAAAAATTGGATTATGAGATTGCATAAATGGTATTTTAATATTCAGATGCAATTATTATTGAATATTTTAACGTAAAACTCTTGGTAAATTGATGCATGTGATGGGAGTGAATGTACTTAACCGTTAATATTAATCAATATTTTTAAAGAATTTTAATTGTTACAATTTTCAAGCATTGGTATCACTGTTGGTATGGGAGTTTGAAGTTATTTACCGATACTGGCTGATCCACTTCTAGTATTTTAGTCTATCTTGGGATGCCCAAAATTGCTACATGGCACATTCGTATAATTTAATTATCTTGGAAATTATGCAAAATTCGAAGTTTTTATTTTATGGATATTGCATGAAAAATTGGATTATGAGATTGCATAAATGGAATTTTAATATTCAGATGCAATTATTATTGAATATTCTAACATAAAACTCTTGGTAAATTGATGCATGTGATGGGTGAAGGTTAACATTAATCAATATTTTTAAAGAATTTTAATTGTTACAATTTTCAAGCATTGGTATCACTGTTGGTATGGGAGAATTGACACCGAATCGACAAGCGACAGCCTGTCATGCCGCTATGGTATGTAACGTTACTGGTAATTCGCATGTGCTGCATGTCACTTCGGTGTGAATTCTCCCTAAGAGTATTGGCATTGATATGGAATCAGTTGACAGTGGTATTTGCTTAGCCCAAAAAAAAAAAAGGTATTATATTTTGTGAACTTTTGACAAACATACATGTTTCTTCAGTACAATTGTTATATTTTCTCAATGTTTTGATGCTATATAACTTCTGGAAACAATACAACTTCATGTAAGGAGTTAGGAAACAAAAACCATTAGAACAGTTATATTGTTACATTAAATTTTATAGTATTGTATTTTTTTTTTGGATCTTTTTTTCCTTTGCATAATTGATTGATTGATTGAGTTGGTGTTTTGAGTCCACTTTGTGCAGAGTAAGGCTAATTGGTACTGGGCCTACAGTTTAAAGTGGGATCCGAACCACTATGTGCCTTTACAGGGAATCGAACCCGGGAGTCCTTGATTACAAGGCTATCACGCAACCACTGCGCCATTGGGGAAGCACTTTCCTTTGCATAAGAACTTTTGCTATTAGTAAGTAAAATTTATGAAGAATTCTGATTTAATTTCTGTCGTCAATAAATACACACAATTCCTAGAACTTATTGGGAATGCTTACCTGCTATGAACACAAACAGATTTCTTGGGAGACCCATTACGCTTTCGTTCCTTTGCAGCCTGAACATAACCTGGTTGGATTTCCCATACACAACGCTAACAAGCTTTGTAGTAGGGAAAAATCCATCAGCTTTGACTGTGACTGTGTTCTCGCCTGGAGGAAGGAGCCTCCAGTATGCTCCAGAGTCCTTCCCCTTCACAGAATGGCTGCTTCCCTGGAGAACTATTTGAGCATTCGATACAGGTCTGTTATTGCTGTCTACCACATATCCTGAAAGAGAGAGAGTAGAAAATTATGCACAAGTCTTCCTGAATATCTTTCAACACAATTATTCAAATTTGGTGGCTCAGCAAAGGTCTGAAATTGAGACTCTGGCTAGAGGCACATATTTTTGGTAAATAAAAAAGCAAAGTTTGGTACAAAAACGGAGTCAATTTCAGGTTCAAAAGCAGTAAATAAAATAAAATTTCGGTGTTATAGCGGTGAAAAATTGGATGAAAAGTGGTATATAAAAAGTTATTTTAGTTTTAAAATTGTGAATATAATCCTAAATTTGATTTAAAAACTACACTTATTCCACAGAATTAACATTTCACTTCTAATAGCACATTTATGTAGTTATCAGAGTATTAAGTTTATTTCTGTGTAAAGGAGTCCATTTTTGCTTCTCCAATATTAACAGCAGAATTACTCAATTTTCTGGGAATTGCATAACTCTCAGGATAATTCAGACCTTGGAAGGTGTCGCGTCGGTGAATAAACCCTGAATTTCGTGTTTAAGAGTTAATTTCACTTTTTGCAGTTCATTTCGCATTATTTCGTGACAAAACATGGTCACAAAATGCATCTCACACCTTTCAAAAACATGAAAAATTAACACTACAATGTGTTTCTTCAAATTTCGTTTTTTTTTGTCAAATTGGCATATTAATTGCTGTATTCTGTTTGTCAGACTTTTATGATTTTCCAGTTTGTTTGTTTTAAGCCAAAGTCCCGCACTGTGGCCATGCAGTTTAAGGTGTCATGGTTTGGATTCCAGCTACGGGACGTGCACAGGTTTGTCTCCTGGGGGAAGCGTAACAACATTTCTCCCGAGATTTCTGCCTGTGTATGGGACCGATGGCAACCCACCATTGTGAGGAAATTGGGGAGCTACGTATGAGTAGTTTAACCTGGTCACGGAAACCTACAACTGGCATTCGTCGTGCTGATCACACATCACTACGTAACTGGTTGGATGGTTATGGCAGTCGGTAGGTAGGTCCTGGCCCTCACAGGCTGTTGCGTCACGGGTTATTATTTTATTTAATAACATGCTTGACTGCCAAAGAGAGTGGAGGGTGGCAATACATGCTATAAAAAATGCAATTTCCACACAGCTCGGGTATAATTAAAGAAATAATCTTACCTGAAATTCCTTTTGTTATGTGATTTATCATAGCAAGCAGAGATTTCCTGTGATCATGCCATATTTTAGATAACCGTGACTTCGGAGGTGCTGAACAGCAGTCTACATACACACCGATTTGGAGAGTGCTGGTGTTCAGGTATGTGTAATCCTGATAACAAAAAAATCATTTAGACACAATCTGTAACATTGACCTCAAAGTCTGCCTAGTGAAAACAAAATCACACATAACAGAATACATTTAAATATATGTATTTGAATAAATCAAACAATGTCATAAGATCTCTCTATCTCTCATACACACACACACACACACACAGACAGATACACATTATTTCCAATGATTCATTGGACATTTCCATTTTGAAATAACCATTCGTTACAACATACCATATGCTAGGGTGACCAACTCTTCTGTATTTCCTGGAATCTCCTGTATTAGAGCTTATTTTTTGGATCCTCCCAGCTCCCGTATTGATATTTCATTTCTCCCGTATATTTCATGAACAATCAAGATCACAAAAATTTCAATTCATTCCGAGTTAACGAGCCATACAAGACTTCAAGTCTACTGCAAAATCTTGCACGTTTAACCTTTGGCTGGGGGGAGGGAGAGTGATGTCATACCTTGCATTAGTTGATTGATGCTTGCAGCAGCAGTTGTCATATACCTATGGGTTAGGACTAAGGAACATGCAAATATGTAAATTTTTATTCTCTATTTTGATCAGTGTGTTGCATAAAGACATTTGCTGGAGTGATCTAAGAATGTACAAAATTTGTCGCGACTAAATCTCCCATAAATTCAATGCCGAAAGTTGGAAATCTTCCTTAAATTCATTCCGGAAAGTTGGTCAGCCTACCGTTATGACATCATTTCCTCACAATTCATATCAACAACCACATAATATACACCTCTGTGTTCAAATCTGGCCTCACTTCTTAATACATTTAGCCATCTTTAATTCTGACAGAACCTTCACATTTGTCTCACAAAATTACTACCAAAATGCCTTCACTTTGTATCAAAGTTAAGGAATCTAATAATGAGAAAACATGAAATAGAAATTCCACTCTAGATATTTGTCTGCCTTTGACATTATCTTCTGATTATAAGCTTTTGTTCATCAGGTAGTGGGTTAGAGATATTTCCTATCCCATAACTCTAGGCATCTTACTTTCAAAGATAAGAAATCAGATATACAAATAAGGAACTTATTCCTGTTGCATGGGTGTATTCAAGCAACAACTGGACCAAAATTAAGTCCAAATCTAGCATTGTTACTACGTGCTAACAAAAGTGACTGTTCCTTCACCTGAATCACGTATTAATGAGTTGTTTTGTTATTTATACAGTAATTTGATGGTTTATAGTATAACAAATGGGCACATAATAATATTACACTGGACTAGATCACTTTCTTTTAGCCAAAAAGGAAAGAAAAAAATAGATGACATTGTTAGCTGGGATCCACAGGGTGATAAAAAGAAGTTACCATTATTCAAACTTTCCTCATAGGAGAGGGTAAATGAAGAAAGAACAGATGAAAAGTCAATCACTTACCATCATACTTCCATTATGTAGTCTCCAACTCCCACCATTAACAATACCATTTTCAAAAACTTCCCTCGTTCTCCCTGGACAATTTGGACGACCATTTTTCATTGTTGGATGGTTATCAACATATGTGCCTGCCATTACTCGGAAGAGCTGGAGAGCGAAAAAAAAAGTATATTCTATTCAGAATCTTAATAGACAATGCCAAAACGAGATGTACAAATACTTTATACATTGAAGTTATTACTCAGGTTTAGATTGAATCTAAAGTAAATGATTATTCATGTCTTACCTGAGAATTAGGATGAATAAAGTGAAAAGTTTTGTAGACGCCAATAAAAAAATCGAACATTTTTCACTTTGAAAAAACTGCATATTTAGACTTGCAAAATATAGTTTCAAATATGATCACTGGTAATACTTTTTCCCAGTTTGTGCATCCCAAACAGTACATTAACGTTAAATAAAATAAATCCAACCATATCAAACATTACATAATAGAATGACTGGCATTTTCCCAGAGTTCAATTTTCCTGGAAATTATGCAAAATGCATAATTTTTATAAATTTTGTGCCCGAAGTGCATCACTGTACATACTGGTTTTACATTTCTGAAATAAAAACTTACACTGTGTGTTTTTCTGTTATAAGTGATTCTAAGAATATTTTAAATCAAAACTCTTACAAATTGAAATGTTAGTTTCAATGTAATACTTCGAAAAAAACACTCATAAATATTATGAGCAATTTTAACCACTTGCCTGATCAACCCGAGTTAACTCGGAATTTGTTTTTGCTTTACATTTTATTTACCCGAGTTATCTCATTATAATCGTGCAACTGCAGTGCACTTTTCTGCCTACCCGGACAGACTCGTTTGAACTTTAAAAGGTGTTAATTCCATTTTGGCCACTAGATGAAAGGTGTAGATACCTTGATGCCATCTACTGGATTCCCACGACACTACGCAGTTGTCACCTTTCCAGTGGTAATTGTGGTCGTTGTGCGAGTGTAGTGCCAAAACTTACAGAGCGTTTTTGTGTTGTGAATACATTCTGTTCATGTTTTAGTGTGTTCCATCGTGTGAAGAACGACAAGATGAGTGACAACAAGCTTAGACAACAGTATAGAGGAGGAGGGGGAGGAAATGGACATGAGTGGAAGTGATACAACAGTGGACAGTGTGTGTACTGACGAGACAGATACAGATAGTTGTGGTGGTGTACAGTCGCCTTCCAAAATCTTTGCTTTGGTATATGATTTGTTGGGAAAGGGTTACTGTTTGACAATGGACAATTATTATAACTCACCACAACTTGCAGATCTGTTCATTTCGAAAAAGACTGATGTATTTGGAACACTGAAATGCAGTAGGAAAGATCTACCACAGGCTCTAAGAACAGCCAAATTGAAGAAAGGTAAATAAGAAGGGTTGCAATGTGGCAAAGTGACAGTCATGAAATGGAAAGATAAGAAGGATGTGATATTGTTGTTAACCATCCATTCTGTTGAAATGATGACTGTAACACAACGTCACAAAGAAAAAATTAAACCACGAGTGGTGGTCGATTACAACGACAAAATGGGTGGTGTTGATCAGAATCTTGCTTCGTACGCCACACCAACGAAGCATGGCAAAAAGTATTATAAAAAGATTTTTTTTCATCTGTTGGATCTCTCTCTTTGGAATTCAACATTAAAATGTGAAGACATTTTATTTTCCACAGTTTATATGCTATTTTGAAACATTTGTAGTACTTTCCATGTATGTACGAGTTAACTCGGGTTAATAATTATGGAGGTCTTTTGAATAGTTTGGTAACTTTATTTGACCCCAAAAATAGAATTTCATTACTGTTCCTTAATTGCCGATATCAGTACATTACAAACACACAATAAAAAAATGTGTAAAATATGGACCACTTTTGGGAAAATAATGTGTCAGGCAAGTGGTTAAGATGATATAGCATTCAAATTTTGGAACAAAACTGTTTCAGTTTAGCCATTATTCTAGTAATGCTGTAGCACTACATGGACTGATTATGAAAATTTAACCTGATACCAACATAAAATTTACCAAGATAGACATAAAATTGCTAATGTTCCATGAGAATGTGATTCCAGATTTGGAAAAAGAAACTACATATATTGACACTTACTTTATAAAATCAGGGTACATGAATCATAGCTTTACCGATTGTTTGCATAAGCTGAAACCTAGAGAATACTGACTAATCTGTCTTATTGCAACTATAATTCAAGGCATTCTCAAGAAACATTACAAAGATTAATTATTTCATAAACATGAACTCTGCATACCTCTTCTTCTTCTGTTGCATACCGATTCCCACTGGATTCAAGACCGTATTCACCATCAAATGGAATTGTAACATGTACCGAGCCAGCATGTAGAAGAACAGACAAGATGAACTCATTTTCTTTCAACCATTTCATTAGCGCTTGTGTTTCAGGCTGAGTTGGCAACTTCTTTGTTCCGTTACCTACAAGATAATAAACAACAAACATGACAAATTTACTAACCTGATTAATGAAATTGTTCAGACATGCTGTCAATTAAGAACTAATCTTGAAATGTAAAGAAAAAAAGGACCAAAACAAAGGTACCAAGTTGTATCTAGAGCATGTAACAGCAATATTGTAGAATCTAATAACCTGAACAAAGTAATCTCATGAGAAAAATGTTAGAAGAAAGGAAATAATTATTCCTCTTGTAGTCTACGGTTATTACAAGCATAAAAACACAGTTTTTCGTTGTGACGTTTCAGGAGAACACATGCTCCCTTCATCAGACTTATTTTTAGTTTGATTAAAGATACATTTATAACAATGGTTAATTTTCTTTTTAACAAAAAAGAGTCAGTTATACAATGGATGTTGTCAATGTTACATTGTTGTAATATAGCAACTTAACTGTGAAACCTACTGTGGGATTTGAAATTCTCTGGAATGCGCCTCCATCAGGGATTGAACCTGGGACCCCTCAATTACAAGGCTACTGCTTACTTTTTACTATCTTATTGAAACAGACATAATATTTACAGATACCAATAACTGATTTCCTGACCCAATAAAAATGGCAACTATTCCATAAACACTCCAAGTGATTTATTCAACACCTTGAATAACACAGTCCAATATGAAAGTTTTCCTTCTATCAGTAAGGTATAGATGTAAAATTTTGAATGGTCCACAAACAAACTTGAATGACTGATTCACTTCTTTAATTAATGCAGGTAAACAATGAGTGTCATTTTGAAAAAAGAAACTGCATATCTAGACATTTACATTACAAAACCCAGGTATACGAATTATACATTTGAATCATAAAATATATGAACAAAATGGTGGAACTCATTATGAATGAGCAAATTACTCGCATAAAATGGTACTTACATTTTATGAGTATGTTATTTGCAAAACAACTTCGAAGTTTTGGACCTGAAGAAGAGAACAGTAGATTCTCGAAATGTCATTTTGCAAATAACATACTCATAAAACGTAAGTACCATTTTCTTTGTTTTGAATATTTTTAAAATGTGTGTTATATTAAAATGGTGGAATGTTGCACAAAGTTGTAAGTTACTTAGGGATACATTAGACCTGTACCAATATGCATATATCAGATGGTACTGATAAGAGTAACAATATATCTGTCCCATGTTCATTCAAAGGAAATTATGTAAGGATTTAACCTGACCGTGCGTCTCCAAGTGCAAGATCAGACAAGGAAAATGTATAGCTTTTATGAGGCTATCCAATCTAACCCCTTCAAAAACAGAAACTTTCTACAACAGAGATGTAACAGAGGAATTGTTTTCAGGATAGCCCCATAAAAGCTATACATTTTCCTTGTCTGATCTTGCACTTGGAGACGCACGGTCAGGTTAAATCCTTACATAATTTCCTGTCATACCATGTTAAGAATAGCACTCCCAAAAACAATATTATCAAAGAAGATGTAAGGTCAGTTCTCTATAAATTCTATAAATTGTAAATTTGATTATTTGAGATTTCCATTCAAGTGTTACTTCAAAAGGATTCTGATGATGACTTACTTGGGAAGTCCTTGTCAAGGTCCACTTGGTTGTGATTATATCTTCCGTCCATTCCTCCGCAGACTCCGCGAACTGCCTTTTTGAACCCATCTGGATTGGCCACAGGCAGCACGTGCAGGGAAACTGAATCAATCAGCTGAGTAATTTCAGAGTCTTTACCGTAACGAGTTATCATGTACTTGATAAGCTGAAGCAGTAATTCCGAACCTATGACTTCGTCCCCATGCAAACCTCCAACGAAGCTCATTGATGGATAATCTGTCATTGATGATCTGCTCTGATTTCCAATTTCAACAACATAAATATCGTTTCCTTCTACAGAATGTCCAATTCTGAAACAAAAAAAATGCATGGTTATATATTCTAGCGAGATGCTTCACATTAGTGGTAGCATGCATTGGAAGACTGACAGCAAATTTGTCACTGAAAGTTCCTGGTTAGCAGTCCTACATATGGATGTTCCTTTGTGAGGGTACCTTCAACAATTTCATCTAATCATTATTTATCATCATAATTAGCTAGAACTGTTGTCATTGCCGTCACAGTCATCATCGTTGTCATTGCCGTCAAGTGGCAAAACAAAATTCGAGACATCCCAGATTTTCTAGGACCATTTTTCAAATTTCATGGTGCACACTATTACATGATTTTTTTTCACCTATTCAAGCAGCTCCGGTGCCCACCTAGCATCGTATAAAGTGGGCATCTGGAGGAAACTGAGGGGTAAAGGCATTCAGGGGTATGGTGCTGATCACATCACCCCCCTCCCCTTCGGCCGTGATCAAGAAAGTGTGGGGCCCTAAATCCACACCCTCTTCATGGCTTGGTGCAAAGCACAGGGGGACACTTTACTTTACACAATTTATTCCCCTTATACTTCAGAACATATACTGTAGTAATAATAATGATGATGAGCCCTTGCCTCAGAGGTGATGAAATGTGTGTGTGAATGGACAATCATCATAAAATTATTGTATTGTAATCTCTGGTATGTAGTTCTTTCAAGTTCTTAAAATACTAAAAAGGAGTTTTCATGTTGAAAGTATCTGTTGTTTTACCACAACTGTTTAGAATTTCGCAGTTACAAAGTTTTCACAAAATGCACCATAAAAGCTATTCAGATAAGGCATAACTTAACCACATGCTATCATTTCACCAAGTAATAAAGACCAGTTTTGGCATGTACTTCTTTTGTTTTCTAGCTTTCACCATATCATGTGGCTTCCTCAGCAGATAGGACAAGAATAAAGGGTAAAGTACAGAGTTGCCAGCCAGACATGGAGTAGGAAGGACTGACACAGCAATTATATTTTTATCGTCTTTTTACTTTTTAACCTTAACTTACCTTCAAATGTCTTAAATCTTGATTATTCTTGTCCTATCTCCTGAGGAAGCCACATGATATGGTGAAAGCTATAGAACAAAGTAAGTACATGCCAAAACTGGTTTTCATTACTTAGGAAAAGCTATTCATATTTGGGAAATGAGAGATGCAGTAATAAATAATTACAGAGAAAATTAGTACTCACGGTTTCCGCAAAGCTGTTTTATTTTGTTCTATTAATTTCAGTGGTCACTGCCACCACCCTCGTTGGAACTTGTTGCGTTGTTGCAGACAGTGGCCACCGAAATTAATAGAACAAACTTTAAAAACAGCTTTGCGGAAACCGTGAGTACTAAGTTTCTCTGTAATTATTAATAAAGGCTAACGAGTAAAATTGAAATAACTTACCTATGTAACTTGGAAATGCTTGGGTACTGGCCAGTTATTGTTTCTAAGAAGTCTTCTGTTTCTCCATAGCTGTGATAGTCTATATCTGGCTCATTGATTTTATCCAGCACAATGGTGGTATGTGTTATTTGATTCTCGTGAACTTCAACATGAACAGACTTCTCATCGTAGCCTTCACATATCACCTTTAACATAGAAAAGACAAATGAAGTTAGGTCATTTCAGAAAATGAAGTGTAAGAGGTGAAAAATTCACAGGCATTATATCCTTATTTCCGAAAGTTAAACAAAAAATAGCATCTTTCACATTTAATACAGTACAGAGTTGGGTTGTTCTCAAAAAAGAATTATGGGGTTTTAAGTAGGGTTGCGCCAATGTCAGTTGCCAACACTGATGTTGAAACTCTTGTCAACGTTTGCTTGAGTCCACTTTATGCAGTAAACATTCCACTGCATTTATATCCATCAATTTACCAGTTTTGCTTGAAAGTATGTAATAATTACCTCAGAATATTAAAACAGCTGTTGCTTAATCACAAAATTCATTTTTAACGCTTTAAGTGAGGATAGCGTATATATATGCCATCCACAGTGTGCTGCTGCAATGCGGAAAGTGTACATATACATTTTGTGTTTGCTTCGACTGCAGGTGGCGAATATATTCACCCACATGTTGAGAACATAACAATTACATTAGGTGAGATAATGCTAGCTGTAGTAAAAACAAATACAGTAGCAGAAGAGAAAGAAGACAAAAAGAAGAAGAAAGATAATATTAGTCAACGTAAGAAAAGTTGTCTGCTCGTGTGAAATAGAAAACCAAAATATGGCTGAAAGAAGTATTTTGTGCGACACAGACATTGTGTTGCACTTGTTTCAAACACTTCCACACCAGAAAGCTTTATTCTGCATGAACCTGAAGTACAGGGTGTCCGGGCTAGAGGCATACAAAAATAACTGCTGATAATATGAAAACTACTCCTTATATTGTCTCGTAATGGTGTCAGTCGATAGACCATCGACCCAAGATTTCAGTAATAGTGTTGTTGAGCCACGCATGCGCAGAAACAGCATGAGAACAGCTCTCAATAAGATGGGCTGCTAACCTTGGCAGTCATGATGTAGACGCCAGTGTGTCAAGTGCAGTGCATGTTATGGTTGGCTGGGTTGAAATCATTAAGGATGTTCTGTACAAGAGGAAAATTCACGATTTGGGTGATTTGAGACACGCTGAAGCGGTTGCGGTAATAACTCCTCAAATGCTGGTCAACACTTAAGTATCGTTTGGATATATGTTGAGCTACAAATTTTGAGGTGTACCAGCATATATAAAAACTTTCTGAGTTACTTTGTACAAAACCGGGAAAAGAAAGTTAGTACACTTTACAGATGCTAATATATAAGTGTGTATATTTTTGTATACCTGTAGCCTGGACACCCTGTATTTACATGTTGATGAGCTATGTATAATTGTATTTGTGTATTATTGTATTATTTACATTTCTCATGGAATATGAAAGCAAATCTATAAAAAAGAATACTGCATAAAAGAAGAAAGCATGCAAATACTGATGTTTTATTTGAGTTAATTTAGTTCAACAGAATTCTACTAAAAAAACTAAATTTTCCAATAGCAATTTGTTCACAAAATTCCACACTTAAGGGGTTAAAAACAATATTGGTGCAAAATAAATGAAAACCTTGAATTTTGCTTAAGCTGCAGGATAATTAGACTTCCCGAAAGTGCTGTGTGGCATTTTTTTCATGCCTCATGAAACATCCAAACTCCGGAAAAGTATTGACCGGTATTGGTGACTAAATTAACTGATACTTTCTGAAACAGATATCACTGTATCAGCCAATAGATCTGCATTCCTTTCAGCCCAGCCCCATTCATTATATTTTTGAAATCCTTTAAAATTTCACACACCTTACTCCTTTCTAATATATATGAATACTGCTTCTGTACCTACGAGGGCATTATTAATGTCCAAACATAATTTCTTTATATCCTATTTATCTTTAGCATCCTGGAAACAGCATTGCATTTTAATTAAATAATCATAAACATCACAATCGGTTCCAAAAATCATCCTAGACTTCTCCAAGACACTGGAAACCAAATTTAATTTTCGGATTACCAGTGTAGCAGAAAGTTAGCACCATTTCCCAGATTTCACAGTTCCCCATATTTTAAGTTATTTAGATGCAGTTGTAAAAATTCTGACATCTCCATAGTTGATTCAGAAGGACAATCATGCCTATATATAAAAATGTATCTTATACTGTACAATTGCATATTGTGTAAGTACAGATATATTGTGAGAAAAAAATATTTTGCAGCAATATGATGTACTAAAAGAATCTGAATACATAAGCAATGACTTAAAACAGACTCAATTTCGGGTTCAAAAGCGGTAAATAAAATGAAATTTCGGTGTTATAGCGGTAAAAAAGCAGCATACAAAATGACATTTTGGTTTTAGAAATGTAAATATAATCCCAAATTTGATTTAAAAACTACACTTACTACACAAAATAAACATATCCTTTCTAATAGCACATTAAATCATTACCAAAATATCAAGTTTATTCCTGCATAAAGGGATCCATTTTTGCTTCTCAAATATTTACAGCAGAATTAATAAATTTTCCGTGAATTGCATAACTCACAGGATAATTCTGACTTCAGAAAGTGTCGCGTCGGTATATAAATGGTAAATTTCGTGTTTAAGAGTATATTTCGCATTATTTCGTGACAAGACAGGGTAGGAAAATGCACCTCACACCTTTCAAAAACATGAAAAATTAACATTACGATGTGTTATTTTGCATTTCATGTTTTCGTCAAAAACGAAATATGCATGCCTCTAGCAATGACACTTCTTTCAATTTCTAGACAAGAAAATATAAACTCACATGTACAAGATATGATCCAACAGGTAAACTTGCACTGAAATAAGCCAAATTCTTTGAAACTTTCAGAGGCTTACGAAAATCTTGTAGATGAACAGTAGCATCACGGACAGCATTGCCTTTTTCATCCTTGACTTGCCCCTTGATACCTGGGGAAAAGAAACAGAAAATCATAAATAAACTGAAATGTAATTTAATGAACTGTAGATGGACAGGTAGGACATTTACGCCAATTGATAAATCATGATATCAAATTGCATATGTTCAAAGACCTTCAATGGTTCATTCACCCTGTTAAAAACATGGAAATAGGTAACAGCATTGGGTTTTGCTTAAGAAGTAACAAACTGCATTCAGTAGAGATCTTATATAAGATTTTACATAAATCAAACCACATTATATCTGTTGAACATACCTTGATTTACAGATTCCAAGAAATTCACCAGAGGTTCCATGTTGTCCTTCCACAGTGAGGTTAGCTTATCAGCAGATGGATACTTGCAACAGCTGATATGAGCAGCAACCTGTACAAAAACAAAAGCATAAATACAAAAAATTGTTTTATCTGTATTAAAATCACAATGCAGCACAATTCTAAAAAAACAAGAAAACAAAGGAATCAGTGGGTTTTGAGGATATCTCATCCTGAAATACTGAATTAAATACAAAAAAAAAAAAAAAGCTTTAAGTAGCAAAATTTCAGATTTATTTAAGACTCTTTTATCAAACTAAATTATCTTACATTAACTTTACTTTCTGCACTGGCTAGCAGTGGCAAAGTTGTAACAAAGCTGTTTTGAACAATTACTGGTTGAGATGATATATTTTTAAAAACCTACAGCAGGTTGGCCATTTTAATACAATTCCTACAGAACACACAAGTAAAAACCTCAAAAATATATACAGGGTGGCACAAAAGTCATCATCATATTTGAACTGATCTCTATTTTGACATCTTGTTGTTTATATCAGTAGTGTTTTGTCAGTTAAATAGAAGATACTCACGAAATTTATTGTGTGTGAAAATGAATAAGTATACCCCACAAGTACGTGGAAAAATTTTGACAATTTTGCGTGACAGTTTTCTGGGCAGAGTAATATCCCGTTTTGGTGATTTGCCATGGCCGGCCAGGTCCCCCGATTTGACCGCTCCAGATTTTTCCTTTGGGGATATTTGAAGTCATTGGTTTATGTGAATAAGCCAGAGACATTACAGCAACTAAAGGACAAAATTCAGCATGAAATTGAAAACATTCCAACACCATGGAAAATGCAATAAAAAGAGCTCAAATTTGTATCAATTCAAATGGTGGTCATTTATTGGATGTTATCTTTAAAAATTGAGGACAAGTATCAAAACTTACAAGTATCAATAAACACAAAAAAAAAAACCTACTTTGTTTAATTTAAAACCCAAGCTATAGGCTAAAAAAATCAGGTGATGACTTTTGCACCACCTTGTATAAGAAATAGTCCCTGTCTAGTTTGTCAGGAGAAATTAGTTCTTGACTACATCGTTCAAACTGGTATAAAAACAAACATTACCATCAAAGCACCAATTTCTTCATGGGAATAATCCAATAATGAATCTTTGAATGTTCCAAGCTCGGCTCCATGTATAATATGGCTCTTAGGTGAATATGTAGAACGTGCATCACACAGTGATCCTCCCTGAAAAAGATAGAAAGTAAACAAAAAAGGAGTCCATGACCAAATTTCACTCATTCTTTTAGAATGATTCGATGTAAAATTTTTACTGATATCGATAAACTACTTGTGCTGATGACTGATATTCTACCAATGCAATATAAAGTTGTAAAAGTTCCTTGAGCAACATAATTCATTAACAGGGTATCTACCAAAATAACAAATCCAAAATTCTTGATGTTTTCTTGACCATTTTTTCCTTTCTCTTGACTTCTTTTCCCCCTCTTTCTTAACATGTATATAATCACCCCCTACTTAGGTATAGTTTAAAATTAAGAAAATAGCTATTTTTATTCAATGAAAAGCCCCTACCCGAAGGCTGGTTAGGATGAAAACCGAAGATGTACTTTAACAAGAGATTTATACTTGCTTTAATTATTAATACATGTACAAATTAATGCTTCAGACTTCATCCTGGATGGGGAATGGCCACATTACTTTAATATTTTTACAAAACTTCACGAATATGAGAATGCAATTCTTAAGAAACAAAGCAAAAAAAATCTTAACCACAATTCAATACAATTTTAGATTTCCAAATATTAAATTTTATCAAATTCTACTACAGGTACGTAATTATGTAAATTCACTATACTATAAAAAATAGCAAAAATTCTTGACCACAAGTATCATTTCTTGACTTCCTTGACCTACCTGTTGATTTCTTGACTTTCTTGACTGGCAGACACCCTGATTAACTCTTTAATTTGCGATCCGCGAGAGACAAAAGACAGACGATAGATTCAGGAGTTGAATGGCTTCGTCTACGTGGCTGGTCCAGGGATACGTGCCTCCAGGTTACGTTGCCGAACAATAGGATAGGTGAACCTAACCTACTCACCCACTTTGGGCTTGATTGAACCTACTAAACTACCCGGCTATGCAACCTGGACGCACCCATCCCCGTGCAGCTCTACGCTGTCCTCCAGTGACCATTAACATGGAGGATGTCCCCAGTAGACCAGCATCCATTCCGAGGAATGATTGCTGGTTTATCATAAGGACTTTCAGCCTATTTATTCCGGAGCGAGTAGCACGCTTCCCGGGCTTGCCCGCCCAAATATGAATTAACAAATCAAGATGTTGGAAAGACACATTTAATATTCTGGGAATTATCACATTTACTATATACAGGCACTGCACAAACTTATAGGTTTGCTTTTACACTTAGAACCAACAAATGGGTAATAAAAACATGGTACTTACATATTCTGCCTACATCACATCACACATGGGCCTGGCGACAAACACTTATCACTCCAACTATAAATGGGGGGATTTCTGTGATTTTGCACTAAAAATATAGCAGTATCTTAATACATATGGGTATTGGCTTGCACATGAACTGTTTCAGGGAGCTGTATGACAAAGGATGGGCCGAATAATCATGGATGCCTTTGGATACAAGGCACCATGGTTTCCTGAAGGCTCATTGTCCTCACCATGTGGTTTTGAAAAGTTCCGAATTTTCATGGATACTGGTTCCATGCACTTTAAGGCACTTTAAGTGCTGTAATTTGTCCATATTATACACTACTGGACTATTTCCAAGCACTTATTAGATATTTCACATGTTGGAATACAATGGCTACTCCATTGTTCCTCTCTCCACTGGCCTACTCAGGCCCAAAAACTTGGAGCGATGTGAACTGTACTAAATCTTAACACAAAGTGAAATCAAGATGGCTTCCTCTCATGATAAAAGCTATCTCAGTCTTATTGTCTGGTAGCCACGCCCATGAGGCCATCTGATTGGTCCACAGCATTTTGGGTTACTTGCCTTCATCTAGTAACTAAAGAAATCCACTAGATGGCAGTCTAGTCGGGGCTAGTTCCACTGGCACTCACCAGATGGCTCTGGTGCTGTGAGACCGATTGTCTTTTGTCAAAAACATCAATTTTTTGATGTTTTTGTGGTTTATTTGTACTAATAACTGTGACTTGGAGTTATTTTCAGGGAAAGCAAGTTAATTTGTGCTTGCACAAATGTTATCCTGAAAATATCTGTATTAATAAAAAATTTGCATGAAAAGCAACATGTGCTCTCTGAATTCTGCTTATCCACAAAGGTTGTCTTTTTGATAACCAATGAATTTTGGTCTGGGGCTTATTATTTACTTAATATTTTGATGTTTTATCATACTTTTACTAATTAGGCCTAATTTCTGTTAATCTTAACATATCTGGGAATGTCTATTCCTATTAATTTTACCTGGATTGAATTGGCTTGTACTTTGGTTGGAGTGGAGTGCTGCCTGTATGTATTGGGGATGTATACCCAACCTTTGGTTGGTTATAAATTAATATTTGTAACCAGGTGATTGCAGTGCGATTTTCTTTGAAACAGAAACTGTACTCATATATCTAGACATCTACTTAAAACATGCAGTGCATATGAACTGAATGTTTGTATTCGTGAAAATAACAAAATGGGAATATTTTACACTAAATTACTGGCTATTTACAGATAAGTCAGATTGGTAAATTTACGAATAAACTAATTTCGACCGATTCAGTTGATACTAATTAATTTTCCCATCTCTAGAATGAATGTAAATATACACATGAAGCTTTAAAACATATTCCTCAAGTACTGAGATGATTAAATATTGTATGCACAGTAGAAAACCAAACCTTAATGCTACAAATTATTACACATATTAGTCAACTTCTCTGTGCAGCCAAGCAACAGTGTTGCCAATTACACAGCAATACCAAGCAAATAAGTTCATTTTTGACTACCATGTACAACATCTCTAGTCAAGAAGATGCACACATTAAAACATATTCTACAAAATATCATTAACATAAAGCAATAAATTCACACATTCCGACTTACATTGTTCAGGACTACATCCTCAAGTCATTTAAATACTTCATAAAATATGTTGTGCTGAATACAAATGCATGGACAGCAAGGATCAAGGAAATTAAACAAGGAGGCATGCAGAAGGTAAGGGTGCTGGAACAGTGAAAGAAATCATACATCAATAATAAGGTACTATGTATAATGTAGGAAAATGCACAGTTTGGGAACATTCCATCTGAGATGTCAGAAAAGTAAATTGTTATTAACATATCTCTGAAGAAGTTTCTTGAAATATAAGTAGAAGGAATGTAAGTTACGAGTGAGTGGAGGTTCACAAACTTTAACCACATGGCAGCGCTAGCATCCACGTAACACTAAAAAATATCGCATACCATAGGATACATGGTGCACCCTGTTGCGTGACCACCAGCTTTGTCTACCATGACATGTGGCCAAAGTCTGTAAACCTCCACTCACTTGAAACTTACACCCTTTCTACTTATATTTCAAGAAACTGCTCAGAGATACATATATTAACCTTTTGTTAACAGTTTACTTTTCTGACATCTGAAATGAATCACCCTGTACATATATTGTACAAGACAAAAGGGCGAGCAGACAATAAATAAATAAGGAATATATATAAACAGATACACAGCAGATATTTGGAATCATTTTATGCTGTTAAAAAGCATTTGACAAACATGTACACATCATAAAATGAAATAAATATTCATTAGAAAACCTACCTTAGGCATCACAGGATGCACCTTAGCGTAATTCTCTGCCAACATCTTAAATATTGCCTCATGTTCAGTCACGGAGTGCTTGATCGATGGGTCATCAGCAGGATATCTACAAGGAAATATTCACATCAATAGATCTAAGGAAAATATTTTTACGTTCGGCTCCCGCTATTGCAACAACTGAAACCCGGCAGGCACAGCAAATACAGCAGATGAACTGACTACACCAGCACTCCTAGCAGTATACTATGAAACAACATGAACTGGAAGCCCACCCAGAAGTGAAACAAGGTTCCATGTGGGTCACAATTAATAGAACCGTTACAAGTAAGTCTTGCAGAAAAAGTTAGTAATTTGTCCACATGTATTTATTTAATAAATATCTTATTTTTAATTTTTTATGTGTAGCAACTTACCTCATGAACATACCACCTCCTTCTATACTCAAAGCAAAATCAATTTCTTCCATTTTCAGAAACTTCTTCAAGTTATCCACAATGTTCCTGTCTGCTGCAGTTTCGGTCATGCTTTCTTGTGGATTGCATTCCACTGCAAATAAACAAGATTTCCCAAAAAATAATTAGTTCCCACTATTTATAATTAATCAACACTGAAGAAGGACCAATGAAATTATTTTGTGATACCAATAAATATAAAATTCACTGATATGCTACTAATCCAATTTACAATTGCAAATATTCCTTGAAGAATATAAACAATTACTTAGCTTCCTTAATTAATGTATGTAACAGATGACAACAATGTGTTTTGTCTTTGAAAATGAACTACATATTTAGACATTTAATTTACAAAACCAAGAATACAAATTATACAGTTACTACATCAATAAAAAATAATGAGAACTCACAAACTTTTGCCCTAAATAACAGGTTATTCATACGTATATCAGATTGGTGAAATTATTGATAATTTTACTGATAAACAAATACATACAACACTTATAACAACATTGACTTACAGCAATTAATTTGTCCCATCACTAATCCAAACAATTGTACTAATTCTTCAGAAAGCATGAACAAGGAGTGGGAAAAAGGCTGATGGAAGATTAAAATAAAATGTCTGCAGAGAGAAAGGATTTGGTAGAAAACAGGAATAAAAAGAAAGAAGCTTGATTTCTATGCTGATCAGCCTGAGACTGGAAACAGGGAAGAATTACAATGATGAATATTTAATACTACAACAAAGGATATCCACCCATTACCTTTCATAGTGTCAAACATGCTGTACATGACTGGAACAATATGAATAACGGTGGAATTTAAGATATTCTGGATTCTTGCATTTCCTTGATTGTAAGCAACTGCAAGATGTCTTGCCAGCCTTAGAACAATTTCTCGTCCTGCCGGTTCTGAATGATGCAATCCACCTATTACAGCAATATGGAACTTCTGCTCAGTTGGTGCACCAATCTGTAGAAAGAGAAAGAAAAGTATAAATATATAAAATACAGGGTGGTCCATAAGTACAGAAACACTTATTTAAAACACACACAGATGGGGAAACATTAATAAAAAATCTGATACATGATATGAAATGGGGAAAACTTTTTAGGATATGTTATCAATGTAGTGGCCATCTTGGGGTCAACTTCTTTCCTTAAACAGTAAGGTTTGATATATCAAACGGGCTAAAATTTCATGAGAAATACAATGATGTGCTTCATTTCATGTCACCTTAACCGTTATGCTCTTTTAAACCCAAATGTCTTCATAGTCAATGATGTTATTAACCACAGAAAAACTGGCGAAGATTGCTCTGATCATGTCTTATTATTGTAAAAGATTTCAGTAGATGTTGCTCAAACAGATTACCAGGTCGATTACGAAATTTTGAGACATGGGTAGTTAACATCAATCATGATCATCTGAGATTTTATGATCTTCAGGCCAAAGTGAAAAGTGATATGTGACACATGTCATTTGGGAACAAGCCGATCAACAGCAACATTTTACACCATAGACATGACACGTCAAAGAAGCATGCATTCACTTGCTGAAATCCTCAAGTGACACTGCCTCCGTGTGAAATCTCCCTAATTTGGACACTGGGTCCAGTATTTTTAGATTTGGACATTGGATTCAGGATCTGACATATGAATATTGGGTTCATAATTTGAAATATGGACATCAGATCAAGGATTTGGTTAATTTTGACTGTTGCTTTATTTTACTTCATTTTTGTACCACTTTTGGTTAATCACAAAGATGAAGATGAATTGGTGAAAGGTCAACCACAAACAGAGGATTATACAGGTTGTGAATCCAAATAGCAGAACCTCGGTAATCTGTAAAATGTAGTCCAGGGTGTATTACGTGAAGAGGTTAACATTTGGATTCTTCTGAAGGGGCCAGCCACCCTTTACAGCCCTGGATAATTTCAGAATTTGATTAACAATCCCTAGATTTAATGCTTACATCTTAACATTTATAACTATGTATTGCCAACAATTTTAACCCTTTCGAGGTGGATGATGAAATATTCGTCATGCATGGAAATTCCCCAAGGATGGAGCTCATTTTAAGCAAAATGTAACATGTTGGAAAATTGTTGTTTTAAAAAAGTTGTAATAACACAATAAATGCCAATGAGGGCTCGTTTTATTCAGAATTTCCAAGGCTTTCGTTCGGTAAGGTAAACATGTCGATGTGTACCAATTTTTGGAAGCAACAGACAGAGGATGCGGTGGATGCTTGGAGATTAAAGCCAAAAAGATTCAGTGTTTTTTTTTTTATTTGTTTTCCTGTTTATTGAACATTTATTATGAAGATATGTGTTTGATGAAATATTCGTCAACCGTCCCTCAGTTACGTTTGTCATCTGGAGGCTCCGCCTTGAAAGAGTTAAATATGATTAATGTTCAGTAATATCAACATCAGTAATAGCTCAGTTCTACTTGTAAGGAATTTATAATTATTCCAATTCCAAGCAACTTATTAACTCTTTCAGTCTCTTCATGTACAGAAAGTCCATTACAAATTTTGAGCACTTTCATACATACCTGATCAGTAACCATCAGTGAATGGATCGCCATGCTGACTTCATTGTCTCCTGCTTGAAATGAGCACAATTCAGGATATTTATTCTCCAGCTCGGCCAATGCAGAGTTCAATTCTACGTTAGTAAGGTATTTCTCAATAGACATGTTCTCCGTCAAGCCAAAGTCACTCTGTGTTGACCACTGCTGAGTATCATCCTGTGACAATGTAAAGTTAACCAATACGCCATCATGACCTTTTGGTACCTCAACTTCGATGGTTTCTTTACCAAATCTGCAAATAGAGAAAAGGGTTATGACGATTGATGACCACCAAACTCAGAACTAAGCAGTGTCATTCCAAGTGAAGTCATTGAGAGTCAAAGCTGAATCATTTCTGATTGCAATTAAAGTTCGTATGTGCATTCCTCTACCCTTGAGATGGCAGAAAATACCATTAAAAAACAAAAAATTCTGAAAACAATGAAAATCGATTTTCTCTTGCACAACAGAGAAACTTAGTCAAATGTGGACTCTATCAAAGTTGATCATTGTTTCGATTCTACAAAAGCAAATCAGGATATCATAGGCTCGAATTAAAGTTAAAACTATATAGTTTGCAAATATGTGCTCATATTTTGAATTTCCACACTCAGTCACTCTAAGATGGCCCTGTGATTTTTGTATGTAATGAAAGGGTCTCATACATTCACATTCAGTATATATATATATATAAAGTCTATCTACAGTTGTATGAGCTCACACAGTTATGACCTAATTAGTATCTGTATTTAATTTTAAAAAAATGTCATTCAAAATGGTCAACTTGGAAGCTCTGAGAAAGGCATGTGGGAATCAAGAAAAATTTGAAAGTGATATGGGTATATGCTTTTGGTGACAAGGTTTAAGTAACATTTAATTCTCTTCCCTTATCATCACAGTCACAGGTTAATTACAGATACAATTTTAGAAACTTTCCTGGTGGTGAATGATAAAGAGGTTTTCTTGGGATATCAGCTGGTGAATGATAAAGAGGTTTTCTTGGGATATTAGCCAAGTGATTTCCGGATAGGCTTCCAAGCTTTATAATTATAGATATATCAGATTGGTAAAATTATTGGTAATAACTGACACACCAATATACCTTTATGGGCTGATACTGTCTGAATATTGATTAATTAGTCTCATCCCTAATATATCTTGTAGATGCTATAAGTTATTTCCAATAACTTTTCTCTGGTGCATACAATTCCGATGAAAATTCATTTATGGAAAAATAAAAATGTATAATTATAACATAAATATGATATGACCAATCAAGGATTGGGCATACATCCCCAAATACAAACAAAACACCACATTACTCCACTCAAGTACAAGGCTTATTGCTACCATGGCCAAAATGCCATGGGAAGCTCACACTCACTCTCTAGCTTTCTTAAACCCGAAGGTTCATGGCTGCAGCAACACAGGCCTTCCATCTGTCCCTATCCTGAGTAAGATCGATATACTCCTTTCCATCCCTTCCGATTTCCTTTAGGTCCATCTCAACATTGTCCCTCCAGCTTCATCTTGGCCTTTCTACAGGTCTCTTACAATCAGGTTTCCCAACAAGAATCCTGTAAACTCCTCTTTCCTCTCCCATTCGTGCCACATAGCCTGCCCACCTAAGTCTTCTTGATTTAATTATTCTAATAATATCTGGACATGAATACAAATTATGTAGTTCTAAATTATGTAACCTTCTCCACTCACCTGTCTCCTCATCCCTTTTCGGCCGAAATATTTTCCTAAGGATCTTATTTTCAAATACACTCAATTTATGTTCTTCTTTCAATGTAAGGGACCAAGTTTCACACCCATATAATACTAGGCAAAATTACTGTTTTGTATATTTTAACTTTTAGTTTCTTAGATATTAAACGAGAAGACAAAAGTTTATGAATAGAAAAGTAACACGCATTTCCTGAATTAAGCCTACTTTTTATTTCCTCTTTAATATAATTTTCATTTGTTAATATTACTCCTAAGTATTTGAATTTGGAAACTGTTTCAAATGAGTTGTTATCAATAATTAGATTTTGATTATTACCTAACACTTGGTTTCGGCCTGTAAGCATATATTTAGTTTTCTCTTTGCCAGATTCCAAACCTATCTCTTTAGCAGTTTTGAAAAATATTTTAGAATTATTCTAAATTGTATTTATACCATCCCCTAATAAGTCTACATCATCTGCATATGCTAACAACTGAGTCACACCGTTTAATTTTAGTCCTTCGTTAGTTTCTTTTACCTTCCTAACAGCATATTCTAAGGCAAAATTAAAGAGCAATGGAGGTAATGCATCTCCTTGTTTAACCCATCATGAATTGTAAATTTGTCAGACACATTAATACTAGGGATGGGACCGATTAATCGGTACTCTATCGGTATCGGCCGATATAGGCATATCGGTGTATCGGTTTATCGGTAAATTTACCGATTATTTTACCGATCTGATATATCGATAAATATCTTATAATTTAGTGCAAAATTCTGCCATTTTGTTGTAATTTTTATGGATAATCTCCATGCCCTACTTTCTGAAAAAGTAAATGTCTAAATAATCAACTTCTTTTGCATTGCAATCAACTCGACATACGTATTTATTACGGAGATCAATGAAAATTTCAGGGTCTTCAAGGACCATTTCTAATTTTATATCGGATCGGTAGAATATCGGTTATCGGCATTGGTAAATTTTATATCGGTACTGTATCGGTATCGGCCAAAATTTAATATCAGCCCATCCCTAATTAATACACACACGAATTTTACTTTCTGTTTCACTGGTGCATACTTTTATCATACTAATAAGCTTGTCAGGTATTCCAAACTCTACTAATATATTATATAATTTCTCTCTTTTGACTGAATCATATGCTTTTTTGAAATCAATGAATAGCTGATGGACATTTTGATTATATTCCCACTTTTTTTCAAGTGTCTGTCTGATGTGAAAAATTTGATCTGTAGTTGATCTGTTACGTTTAAATCCACATTGATAATCACCTATAATTTCATTAGCATATGGGGTTAGTCTTGTTAAAAGAATGCTAGATAATATTTTATATGTTGTTGAGAGTAGAGAAATTCCACGGTAATTATTGCAGTTCATTTTATCACCTTTTTTAAACACAGGAACAATTATCGATTCTTTCCACTGTTGAGTGATTTCTTCTTTATTCCATATTAAAAAAATTAATTTATGAATTTGACATATTAACAAATTTCCACCACATTTAATTAACTCAGCTGGTATTTAATCAATACCAGGTGCTTTGTTATTCTTTAGCCTTTTAATAGCATCTTTAACTTCAGTCAAGTTAGGTTCTGGAACTAAAGGTTCTGCTGTGTGGACTTCATTTACTTCTGATTTATCTCCTACATGGACATTTAAAAGGCCATTAAAGTAGTTCTTCCATCTATTTAAAATATCACTTGGGTCAGCCAAAAAATCACAGTCTATCTTTTTATCAAGTTTACTTTAGGTTACCAGCCCTTTCTAAATTCACTTACACCTTTATATAAATCTCTGATATTTTTGTTTTTGCTGTTTGTTTCAATTTCATTAATTTTGCTTTTCAAGTAATCTCTTTTTTTACTTCTAAACGTGCAGTTAACTTCTCGCTTTCTTCTATTATAATTGCTTAGATTTGTATCATCGGAGTTATTTAACCACCTAAGTCTAGCCTGATTTATTTCTATTAGATTATGATATTCATTATCAAACCATGGCTTACTTTTTCTTGGTTTATGGTATCCTATACTTTCTTTAGCTGCTGATTCTATTGCATTACGTATGTGCGCCCAATTCTTACTTACGTCTGTTTCATTTATATTTTCATCATCATTTAAATCCTGCAAAACATCAAATCTATTTGACAGTTTAATTTGGTAATCTTTCTTAATTCTTTCATCAGCAAATTTTCCTGTATTAAATTTTATAACTTTTAGATTTTGTTACTTACGATTTAGCACTGCGAGTCTTTCTCTTAATTTAGCAGTTACTAAATAATGGTCACTGGCACAGTCAGCACCTCTATGTGAATGAATGTCAATTATACTACTATGCTTTCTCTTATCAATGAGAATATGATCTATTTGATTATGAGTTTTACCATCTGGAGAAGACCAGGTATATTTATGGATATCTTTATGTTTAAATGTCGTACTTTTCACAATTAAATTCTTTGAGGTTGCAAAAGTAATCAATCTTATACCATCATCATTACTTAATTCATGAAGCCAGTTTGTTTTTTATTGCTACAAGCGGAAATGAAAGGTAATGCTCAAAAACCATGAGAAACAGCTTAATATCAAGTAAAAGCTGCAATTCTCAGCAAAATAAGTCATTATCACCATGCAAAAGCCATTTTTCATGCTTCAACTTAATGTTCGACGAAATTTTTATTTGTTCACACATTCTCAAGATAACATTTGTGCAGGAGCAGAATGACCCCCGTATCTTGAAAATACCATTAATTTAAGTCAGCTAGCATAAATATGCCTAAAAAATCCTAAAAATTGATGTTTTTTGATAAATACATCTGGGCACTTAAAAAGTTATTGTTCAACCCTGACACCTGGTGGCCCAACTTGTAACTACTTGATCCAAGCTATGACGTCATGAGGAAAGTAGCAAATTTCTTTATTATGGTAAGAGTTTGTCTCTCGCACTCTCTTGTGTGTTAGATTTCGACTGAGAAAGGTCTTGAGTAACGAGTGTGACATTTCTGATATATGCAAGTGGGCACAATGGCCCCGAACTTCCTATTAACTGGCATAATAGTGAAACAAGATCCCTGGAGTGCCTAGTATAGGCCAACAGCGCAGATAGTAGTTGGAAAATATATCTATGCACAAAAATCGGGATTCAGGTGTGCTGAAAGGTGCTTAATTGGGGAAATGTGTAGTTTACGATTTCCGATCATCTCACATATGATCACGTGGTTCTGTTAGCTGGACTGCTGGATGCATGGTGAAGTGGATCCATATTTATCCAAGCCTGCAGGAGACATCCAACAAAAAATGAGCCGTTGCCAAGCTTAGTGAGTGTTGTGGTGAAACAACGGTCCAAGATAAGGTAAATGGTTCCTTTGTGCATTCGTCAGCTGGTTTTCCGATTTTGTAAGTATGAAAGTGTCATTTTGTGTAAGTGCTGCAATGGTAAAAAGTGTATACATGTTTGTTTGTGACTGCAATATTTCCATAATGTCTGTTAATGGTCAATAAATATGTCGGTCCAAATGAGAAAGGTCTAGTTTTCATTTCAGTGTACAAAATTATGCTAAGCTCTCCTCCACTACCCGTTATACAGGCTGAAAGTTCTTTTACATACCAGAGGTCCATACAATACTCGCTGCTAATTGGAGAACACCACATGTCGCACATGGGAGACGTGTGACTGCGTAAGTAGCCTGGGAGTTATATATTTAGATATTTTTGCATTTTTGGTAACTGAAGATAAGTAGGTAACTGAAGATAAGTAGGTAACTGAACCAAGCAAATCCAGTTCAAACGTAAGTGTATAACTCCTGAAACCCTTCGCAATGATAATCCCATCTTACAGAGTGCCTGAGAGACTCTGAAAGACTAGAGATTGTGACAGGCCTGACCTTTGCAAAGCCAGCATCAATTTCTAAAATAATGACTGCTCATAATTGCAAACCACGATATAGGAAGAATTTATTTTACATGCACTTCTGAAAATGTTTACTTGCTTATTTCACCATGCATATGTGTATAATTCAAGCTCACATATGCACACAAAAAATAAATTCTACTTTCCAAAACATTAACTTACCCATTTGCATGAACAGAAACTCTGTATTTCCCAGGAACCAAAAGACGCCAATAATCTCCAGTTGGTGCACTTATAATATCATGAGGAATGCCATCAACAGAGATTGTAGCATTCCCTATTAAATTTCCTGATGAATTCTTGACAAAGCCCTTTATGCCCATGCCAGCCTGTTTGGAATACAAAAAATACACTTCTTAACAGAAGACAGTGTTGCTAAAGAAACATGAATCTTTCATTTGTATATATAAAAAATTATATAAAGATCCTTCTTTGCTGGAATTTAAGTAAGCTGTTTGAACATCTTGTCAACCTCATTGGTTTGGACTCTTATAGATTCCCTCTCATACCGATACTTGAAAATTGTAACGATTCATAGTATTTCAGAATGTAATATAATCTAACACAGTTATCTCTAGTGGTTTTTATTTTATTTGCGACGTTTCGTTCTGGTTTCCCAGAACTTTTTTCAAGCTACACTAAAATATACATACAATAACACAACCTCACATGGCTAGTCTCTCTACACTTCTAAGAAATGAATGAGAGACATGAAGAGTAGGTTACAGGATGGAGGGGAGGGGGAGAAACAGCCAGCTATGACAACTGCAAGGAAAAACTGTTTACCTAGGATGAAATAAGGACATACAGTTATTCATTCCTTAGAAGTCACCTAGAGTGACTAGTCATGTGAGGTTGTGTTGTATGTATATCTTAGTGTAGCTTGAAAAATTTCTGAGAAACCAGAACGAAATGTCGCAGATAAAATAAAATAAAAACCACTAAAAATAACTGTCTTGTATTTCAGGATATTTATGACTTTCAACGCTTGAATTTGAAAACCATATTATAACAATCTACCAGAGTATTATGTACAAATCTCAATGGAAAAAGCAGGCTCAATCAGGACTTGAACAAAGGTCTTTACTCTATCAACTGAGCTGGTTTTGCCTGATTGTTTTGGCTCTTGATGTTTTACGTGTGGAATTGTCTCTCTGTGCTACTGCAATACAATATGTTGCCTTTGAAATATTGCCTAGTTTCTTCCAGCATAGATATGTAAATTACCTTACTGTCTGGCACACACACACACATGTACTATGTACAAATTTTAGAGCAAAATATTGATATAGCCTGCATTTTCCACTGAAATTTCTCTGTAGTAATCTCCTGTGCGTGGTAAACATAAAGTAGCAGAGTTTTGTTTCAAAATATTCATATTTTCACATGAGATATTCATGTAATCCCAAAATTTTGTTCTCCCCACAACATTATGCATTTGACAATATCCAGGATGTTTAGAAGCTACAAAATTGCCATGTGGCATTCTTTCAGGCTCCACGACTTGTAAGGTAAGGTAAAGTCCCCATGCACTTTGCACCATGCCACAAGGCATATGTGGGTGAATGTGGGGATAAGACCCCACACATTCTATCGATCTCGGCCATGTTGGTGGTGTGATCAGCACAATACTCCAGTTCCCTCCAAATTACCCATTATTATGAGACTGATTGAACCCCATGTGGGGACAAGACCGGAAAAATTCCAGCCTTGGATCACCTGGGTCTCCAGCGTAGCAGTCAGACGCTGTACCAACTAGACCATGGCGGTTCCCCTCCATGACTTTGGCTCTAGAAAAGTATCCAGTGCTATTGGTGATTAAATACCAGCTGATATAATCCAATACTGATACCAATACAGTATTGGCTAAGCTCTACCCATTATTGAGTTTCATAACTAAAATTATTGAGTTGAAGTGTAGCAATCTATTAAATTAGAAGTGTTGCAACCTATTCATTCTGTTTCTTGGATTGGCTTTTTACAAGAAAAATAATGTTAATAATAATTATCAAAATATAGTTTAAAAAAAATATCAAACAGTCAAGGAAAATTATACACATGGTAACGTAAGAGGAATGGTTGAAAATATAAATACGTACCTGCTCAATGTATGCTACCAACGCTTCCCTATTGTCAATCCAAAAACTAGGCAAATCAGTATTGAGTGGGTACTTGAAGCATCCCAGCTCCAAAGTTATCTCGAAACAATTGCTGTTCAGATAGTTCCAGTCTTGCATACCACCAGTAACGATGTACCATTTAGCCCCATTAGTTATTCCGTTTGTGAAGTGCTCATTCGACATCAAAGAGCATGGAGCACCATTATGCATTCTCAGATGAGTCTAGGGTATGAAAGAAAGAAAATAAAAAATAATGAATATTTAGAATCTGAAAAACCAGAGCTGAACAAGTTGACCATTGGCTGGTCACTTATGTTGGACTGTGTTTTGATTTTTAATCACTACATCTGTTTTTGATTCCAACGTTTCATCAAACAGTAAATCTGGCTCAGTTTTCAGGAATACATCATGTCTATGCAAGAATGTGTTTGAGGTCCTAGAACACAACCACTTTCACCAGAATGTGATTTTGTGCCCTGTGATTTCCTCAAACATACTCACATAGACATAACAATCTGTTCCTGAAGACAAAAGATTTAGTTTCCGAAACAGATACATTGATAACAAGTCACACACTTTCCAACATGAATCACCCCTTTGTATCGATTCCAATACTTTCATATTCATGTTAATACTTATGTAGATTCCTGAGTATTGAAGAACTTTGTATTTCTGAATAACATATTCTTAGCAGAGAATGTCTAAGAATTTATAATGGAAAAATATAAAATACAAGAATGTGAAATCATCTTCCATTGTATTAAAATACCGTAACATGCCAATTAACTCTCGATTAGTGTAGAATAGCTTGGGGAAAAAAATACTGGGAGAAACAGGAACGAAAGTCACCACAGGAATAAAAATAACTTTTTCTCTCTCTTTTTTTTTTTTTTAAAAAAAAAAAAAGGAATACTCGCTTACCTGTTAAACTAAAGGGTGGCACATATTGTATCTACCAATAGAAGTTGGCAACCCTGTCGGAACGCAGGTGCACATGTGCAGAAGTTTCCCATGCTTAGGCAGCTGCACGTCTCACAATTAGTCTGCCATGGAAAGTTGGCCGGTTCAGACCCGAATCGTGGCAGTAGAGGCATTTATCCGAACGGGTCTCGTTCAGGAGCCACAGTAGGTACTGCCTCCTTTGACCTAAAGACTTCTGTTTCTACACGCTGCCATTGGATCTCTATTGTGTGACCCATCGTATCATGTTGTGACGCTCTGGCACTGGTTGTTGGCGACCCTCATTGGCCCTTCCTCGCAGTGTCTCCTGAATGGGACCAATTAGGATGAATGCATCTACTGCCACGATTCGTGTCTGAACTGGCCAACGTTCCATGGCAGACTAATTGCGAGACCTGCAGCTGCCTAAGCATGGGAAACTTCTGCGCATGTGCACCTGCATTCTGACAGGGAAGTATACAATATGCACCACCCTATATTATCATCATTATATTATGGATAAATAAGTACATACTTCTATTCAGCATATTCATTTGCTACCACATTTACTGTATTACTTTGTAATATGCAACAGTGGTCGTAGGTGTAACTTGCTGGGGCACTTGTCCCCCACCCCCACAAATTTTTTGGGGTTTATTAAAATTTCCTAGTTTTTATTAATACCCTGGAACTTGAGGAGCAAAGGAAGAAAATAAAATATTTGTTATTTCACAAGTGTAACAGTTATTTAGCAAATTATCCCAGATGCAATTTTTATGGGATGGAAATTTGTCGATTCTGTCCCCCCAAAAGTTAAGTTCCAAGTTGCAGCCATGACAGTGGTTATGTGAACTTCTAATATTCCTGATGAACTCTGTGAAGCAGTGTTCCCTGTCTGAATTGTCAAGCTTTTTTTATCATTCCCTTTTAAGGATTTCAAAAGGCAAAAACAGCAAAAATGAAAACAAGAAATGCTTACATTGGAATAAGTGGATGCCAAATGTTTAAATACATCGTTGTCTGGTGAAGGATTTTCAAGCCCACTTCTTTCCTCCTTGTTGTCATCAAAAGGGTAGTTGGCAACTAAAGATCCTCCATGCAAGTTTGCTGACAACACAAAAGGCCATGTTTTGATCCACTTCATAACAGCTTCAGTTTCAGGTTCTTGTTGTCTATTTAACTGAAATGAAAAATAGAATGAATAATAACTAGTCTTCTGCACAGTTTGATGTAAACAATATATAATTGTTACTTATGAAACAACAGATACCGAACAACTGACATCACTCTAAAATTTATATAAAACAAAACAAAAAAGATGAACAAATAATAAAATAAAAACAAGAACACTTGAATTGGAAGAAATAAAATAATACTATTCAAAATGTTGAAACACATTTCATAATTTGTTAAAAACAATAAAAAACACACAAACTAATGCTAGCAGAACTTCAACGACTTCCCTTTCTTCGCCTTTCGACCAGCCCTGATGATGGTTCCGAGACGGAATCGAAAGCTCGGAAGAACTCTAACAAATATGTTGCCGGCACGTGATGTAAGAAGTTTTCTACTGTCACATTTCATAAATGTTGGGCTTGGATATTTTAAGTAGTATACATACACTTTTTACAGCAATGATTCTCAATGCTTTTCAAAAAGTGCTAAATTAACACGAATTTCTGCTGCTCACATTTTCTTAAAAAAAAAAAACAACTTACCTCAGTTACTCTATATTGATCTGGAAAATTTCTGTTCAAATCAATTCCATGTGCATTTTCCCTTCCCCGAATTCCAGCAGAATCACCTGAAAAAAATATATTTATATGTAAAGACATGATTATAATCTTAGGTATGCATTAATATTAAATTTTTGTTGATAGAGTACAGATTATCAATAACAATAACAAAGAGTCAAAATGACTCATTCCTTCGATGTTCACATCACATCCATTATCCTTATCTCCTGAAGAAGAATGCTCAAACAGTGGAAAAATTCTGTTCAAAAAACTGTGTCAGAACCAACAATAAAACTGATCACTTCTATTATTAATTCTTCTTATTATTGTTGCAACAGATTCTGTAAATTACAATGACCATTGTTTTCACTGAGTGAAATACTCACATGTATAAATTACACACAAAAATATTTGATAAACACAAAGAACTTTGTAGAATATTCGGCTCAAATCTGGGTCACTGGCATACCATACCAAACTCTGTCTTACAAGGTGGGCTTCGGAATATCTCCTTACCTTCTTGAGCTATTTCATAACCATCTGGGTTCATGGAAGGCATGATGTGAATTCTCACTGAATTCACCAGTTTGGTAATCCTCTCGTCAAATCCATAATTTTCACACAAATACTTCACTAACAAAAGCAGCATTTCTCGGCCAACAACTTCATTCCCATGCATGTTTGCAACGTACTTGAATTCAGGTTCACCTGAAAAAATATACATCTTTATAATTTATGAATTTAAATAATTATGCGGTTAATAAAACAACTACAAATATTCTGTACATTGTGAAGTGTTCATTACAAAAGAACAAATAATAAAACATGTGAAAGAATTCGTGCTGCAATCGATAATGTGATCCCACAAATGATAGTATGCATATGCACTGAGGTGGAATACCTTTAGACATTTGTCATGCAGTGTTGAAGTGAACTAGGCATTAACAAAACTTTTAGAGTTTATGTATATATGTCAGAAGTTTTGGAAAGAAATCATTGTACGTAAAGAAATATAATGATTTTTAAAAAATTTTAGGTATAGTCTAAAGCAGAACACCTGGTGAAAAATACAGGGTTAATCCCATTATTGAGGTTTTGGCAGTATGTCATACGCAATACACTTCAGAAAGAAGTATATGTCTTGTGATTCTACAAACATTAATACATATATGATAATCGAGTCCAAACTCTTTGTAGCATGCAGCGGTGATGGTGTCAATGGCGGTTCTCATTTATGTTGTTTCGGGACACTTGAAGAGGAGGAACAAGATCTATATCCTTCACTTTGCAGCTGAAGTGCTGCTGGACAACAGTAACTCACTGATTTTTATGAAGTTTGAGCAAACAAAAAAATGCCTTTTCACTGCAGTGAGCTGCCATTTTGCAAAACCTGCCCCCTAGCTGCCATGTGTGTAACTACTAGAGGCTGCTTGGAATGAAAGAAATGTCTTGAGAGTTTCTCCATCAATGGGTGTGATTAAAAATGTTTTACGTGCCACGACCTGCTGCAAAAAATGTATTAAAACCCTGCCAATCATTTTGAATAACCCTGTGTATGAATCTCTATTTTGAATTTTCACATAAATATTACAGGCAGAGTTCCATGTAGTATTAATGTACTTCACATTAATCTAAATAGAAATAAGAACAACTGAGTTAGAATAAATAAATTGGTTGACAGGACTAATAACCCAGAAATATTGCCAATAAATACCTTTGTCCTGCAACGAAGATAAACTTACCTAACTCATGCACTCCGGGATTATCAGTTATCTCCAGAACGTACAGTTGTCGCCCTTGTACGCTGGTACCAATGGAATACAAGTGGGTGATATTTGGATAGTTTTTTGCATACAACTCAAGCCATTCTTCCAATGTCCTAGTGTGATGGTGTTCAAATTTTGTCGGTGTATAAAAACCATACTTATCAGGATGATGTGTTCGCAAAGATGAATCATGTGGTTCATCTACCCCTGTATCTGAAACAAAATTATATTTTCCATAATTCTAAATTAGAAACAAAAACATGGCACAACAAATTAAAAGATAATATCATAGTATAAGATACACAACTAATAAAATGGGGTTTTTCAGTTTTGTTTAAATAATCTCCTCAGACAGAGTCACGACGACACATCTCCATTTCCAATCATTAGCAGTAAGGTGGAGTCACAAATCTCCAACTTCCTGACTCACTTAAGAGTCACACATATTCCTAAGAATACATTATTTCCTCTCTTCTGTGAATTTGATAATAATAGGAGTTACGTCCCTCTGGTTCTCACACTATGATATGTAGGTTCTAATATATAAAATGAGATTAAATTATCAAATTTCCAGTCTGTTTGATAGCACAAACAACCAAACAATAAATAAATAAAAGTAAGATTTGCATTCATTTCGTTAAAGATAAAGCCACAAAGATCCTAGAATTTGAAAACAAATTTATGGGTCACTCTGTAATGCTTCTAAACATACTGAGAACCAAGTTTTTAGTCTTTAATATTAAATGTTAATTAAATTAACAAATTAGCACACCTGATTAACAAACATATATCTGCAATAAGTGAGCTCCCTTGAGAGTGCAGTGGCTAATTCTGTCATGTTGTAATCTATGGGTGATTCAGATCACAGTAAGTCCACTCCCAATTATAAACAATTATAAGCATGAACTGAACTCAAACAGTTTAAAATTTAGCTTTTGGAATTAAGCAGGCGGAAGGATAAGGTAAAGCATGTTTCTTTTCTTGTGGCTTGGAAAAAAAAATAAAAAAATAACATTTTCTCAGGTTTTCCAGATTTATGAGAAATAATATGTGAAAACATTTTAAAAATGAATTATTAATTCTCACCTGATTTGTCTTCTTGCAGAGTGAAATTGTGAAATGTCACACTTCCTGGTTCAACTACTACTTGAACTGGTTCTGAATCCTTATATCTGGAAAAATAAATAAATATGTTTTTGTACATACATTCTGTACAAAAAATCTACACCTGTATGATCTCACATATTTTTTTACTTTGCCTCCTTGTGTGAATTATTATTAGGGCTGAGCTGACACCACTTTCAACCAATACCAATCCTGATACTAGCATCATTTTTACAATATTTAAAGTACAGGTCTTTCGGGCTTTCTAGCTGACTTTTAGACACTCTTGAGTGACCTTATAACATTGTTATGAGATGACTCAATCACTAGTAACCGATTCAGTTACATTTTCCCCTACATTTGTACATTATTTACTCAATATGCCTATGTAGTTTCTAGTGACCTTTTGTTCCTACATGTTCTTTTGTTGTGTAAATAAGCCAATATGAAAGTTTCCGAGTGATTTTATATTAAATCAGCTTGTTAAATCTGCAAAAATTGTCTCATTTAGACTCAAGAATCAATGAGTGGCTAGAAGAAGACAACGCAGTTACCTTGCGAGTTTCAAGACTCTCATGAAAGATGCTGTCAAAGATCAGAAAAATTATTAGAGAGGCATCAACCAATGATGAGGAGAAGGAGATGAATAACGATTTAGGAGGTCGGCAGGTACAGTATATTGGAAAAGACAAAACTATGTTGTGGAACCCCATTTCCCATTCCAGCATCGACAGAGAAGAAGGCGGAATATAGTTATTTATCCAAAGCATTGCAAAAGATGTAAAAATGTAATAAAGAAGGGGAAATAGTACACAGATCACTAGAAATACAAAAAGCCGATCGTGCATTAAAAAGTTGTTCAAAATATTGATTAATATTAGTGTGTACACTGTAAATACTCCACTCCAGTTATATGCATCAATTTACCCAGATTGATTGAGTTGGTGTTTTAAGTCCACTTTATGCACAGTAAGGCTAATCGGGACTGGACCTACAGTTTAAAGTGGGACATGAACCACTATGTGCCTCCACCGGGTATCGAGCCCTTAATTACAAGGCGACGACGCAACCATTGCGCCACCAGGGAGGCCGATTTACTAAGAGTTTTGCTCTGAAATATTATCATACATTATATGTAATACCAAAATCCTATTTTACACATGAAACTGGTGCACACTAAACAAGAAACTTCATCAGTAAATAAATTCCAACCAATAATGATACATAGCTTAGCTTTAATTATTTGTCATTCATAATAATTATAAAACACCTCATACAGTGGAACCCCGATTTAACATTTTCCTGTATTATACATCCAACATTCTATAAAATTTTCCCCTATTTTACATTTTACCGCATTTTAAGTTTTTTGAGTTTGGTCCCCTGAAAAAACATAAAATTGAGGTTTCACTGTACAAGTTTCTTCTTAGCATCCTTTACATGTACGCATTGAAAACAGGCAGGTCTTTGGCACTCACTCTTGTGAAACTGAGCACATACATTGGCAATGAACATGAATTTGCACCAACACCGAGTAAACACTAATCCATAATGCATATAGTCTCATGTACTCCTGTCCTTAGTAATACTCAAATTAGTTTAGAAATAAAAAATACTAATGCCAATGTAAGTACTACCAAGGAACTCTTTTAGAACATTGCTACTATATTGATAGACAGGTATATCTGAATATCTAATTTGTAACTATTTTTTAACAATGACATTACTCTTTTGTCAATTAATCTACTAGCATTTCATGTTCATGAACATGAAAATAAAATAAGTGTTCCTATTATGGGAATGAGAGATGCGGTAATAGATAATTCAGGTCCTCACATTTTCCGCGAAGCTGTTTTAAGTAATTTTCTTTCTACTAATTTCGGTGACAGTGGCCACCAAAATTAATACAGTGAAATTGCAATTACAAGTTTCGCGATAGTACGTTTTTTTCTGGAGGTCCCTGATAATTCCCATAAGGCTGCGTACTATTATATTTCAGTTATACAATTTTTTTAGTTATACATTCAACGAGTTCAATCCAAACAAGGAAAAGCCTTCAGTTATACATTTTTAAATCGACTTGCTCGAAAGAATGCTGCTCTTGGGAGTTCAAGATTTCCATGATGATAACATTTACCACCCATTCTCATACAGGTTTTCTTATCAGCTGCAACTATGGCACCAGACTCTCAACTTGGAACTCTATTCTTGTCCCTTGCATCGGAGAGAAGGGGAGGGGCTATGCACCCTTGAACAAGATTGGCCTGTGCTAAATAATCCTACTTTTGTTCTTTGCATTGCCTTCGGCAAGTCGTATCTGCCTGAAGCAGATCGGAGATTGATATCTTTCAAACTGTCAGACAAGTCAGTGGTGCCACACTTCCCAGCCTGTCATAAACATTACAAACAAGCTGAAGAAAGGGATGGGAGTCAACAGCGGCCTGCAGGAAGGGGGAGTTCCGTTGCGTCTTATTACCGTCACATTTAAAGATAATACGGTTGTTGAAGGAGACGTTACACTACTTTTTATTATGCAAAATGAAATCGCAGATAAACGAATTATTGAACGCTGTGGCTTATTTTTAACGTGTGAATATTTTTGAAGTAAAGCAGAGATCATACACTGTGCACCTTTTTCTTTCTGCAAACGCCATTGGAAAAAAGAACATTTTCCCTTTTGTTACTATAGGATAAATTGAAGATGAAAGGCTATAACTGCTCAACCACTGCATCCTTCTTTAAAAATTTAAATTCTAAATGTAAGAACGAACAAAAAGCAACATTTTAAGTATCTTCCGACAATTAAAGAGTCCAGGGAGGAGGTGGGGGCATAATACCAAAGTTCAAATTTTTCCGTAATTACGCAAAATTTCTGAACAACGTAATTTCAATCTTATTTTAAAGTTGCTCATAGTGTGGTCTTTTGTTGTCCTTCCCACAAAATTTGGTCCATCCAGCGTCCATAGGGCAGAATCTAGAAGAGAAATTCCGTAATTACGCAAAAATTTCCGAATGCAGTGATTTCAGTTTTATTTTATTTTCAAAGTTGCAGAACGAACATTACATATCCTCATAGAGTGGTCTTTTGTTGTGCTTCCCTTGAAATTTGGTTAACCCAAATTCTTGGCAGGCAAAATAATAATAGTAATAATAATAACTGAAATGTTAAATGTGGTAAAGGTATTGATTAACAACTAATGATGTCTGTTGTATGAAGGTATATGAAAGGTTGTCATAATATGTTCATTATGTGTTGACTGCTTATGAGTATGTATACTTAGTTGAGATGTCCGTTGTTAGTTTTCGATATCCACGAAAACTGAAGGGTCTAAGTTGGTTGGCCCGGAAGCTGCAATGAGGAAGATGGAAACGTGTGCCCAGAAGCATGGGTCTGAGCAGATGATGTCATCATCACGAAGGGATTTTGTCAACTGTTCCAGAGAGTTTTCTTCAATTTGGATCCGAGTTTGCAGAAAGGGAAGTGCAGT
Source organism: Lepisma saccharinum (assembly GCF_977018435.1). NCBI lineage: Eukaryota > Metazoa > Arthropoda > Insecta > Zygentoma > Lepismatidae > Lepisma > Lepisma saccharinum. Next base: position 79,684,272 of record NC_139237.1, read on the forward strand.
GAAAAACTTAGTGCTAAAGTGAAACGTGATTACTTTGATAATAAAGAGAGCTCTCGTATTCAGTGATTAAAGTGGTTGTTACAAAAGGGTGAAAGAAAAGCGCTATTCAGAAAAAAGGTAGAGATCTTAAAACAGGCTAGCCTTTGGTCATGTAAGTAAATGTAGTAATATTCGGTAATTATTTTTAAACTCAATTATCATAAGAGTGTGTAGCTACAGAAATTTATTTTGTTTTTTCAATACAATCCAAAGTGCCACTTCAATCCTCATATTGAGTTGACTTTTATAAACTGGGGACAAGCGGGAACTCAGCGGCCTTTCACTTTAGATTTTATAATTGTTTACTAAAGGTTATTCTTTAATAAATGTAATTTTTATTGGATACGCAACTTGAGAGTATTAATAAAACCTGAAAAGAAATTGTTTCCCGCTGAACAAAAGCAAGAAACGACGCAAAATCCAGTTTTATCGTTACAGGTTTTAAGTTCGCTTTATGCACAGAAGGCTAATCGGGACTGGACCTACAGTTTAAAGTTCGATCCAAACCACTATGTGCCTCCACCGGGTATCTAACCCGGAATCCCTTGATTACAAAACAACGACGTTACATGACGTCATCAGGGAGGCAAAAAGGAAATGTATACTAACTAACCCCCCCGAAAATCCTGGGCATGCCACTGACTGTTCAAAAGGATTAATCTTGTGTTATCTGCAAGATAAGAGTTAGGGCTTTGTTTATCAGAAGGCAAGACAAGAATGAAAAATTGCATCCTTTATGTTGTTCGAGTCATTGTTGTCAGAAGCCATATAGGCAAGGGACTGCTTTGGAAGAGATAGACAACACTGGCGCTGGTGGCAGCCTCTCTCCAGACAGACTGGCACCAACACACAGTTGGCGAAATAGAATGTTCTGCACGTTTTAAAGATAAAGCACTTGTTGAATACAAGAAAAGCTGGACTACAGCGTTCATGTTTTTCTTTGAGTCAACAGCTTGCTTATTCCTGAACCAAGTTACAGAAAGAAAGTGGGAAGGATTATTGTATTGTAAGGCACACAGGAGCAATATTTCATATGCAGACAGCTGCATTAAAAAGAAGGCTGCTTCGTGAAATTATTGCATAGCCCTGCACAGTGGCATGCCCAGGGGGTGGGGGAGGTTGGTGGGGATCATACCCTCTCCCCCTTGGCCCAGTATTCCTAAAAAAAAAAAGATGTTGTAGGCAGGAAAATATGACAAAATTAGGGCCAACTACTAAATAAAGTATACTTAAACCTCTCCCTTTCAAAAATCGTGGGCATGCCACTGACCCTGCACAGCAGTTGCAGATTATTTATCTCTTGTGAGAGGAGATTATCGACTTTTTTCACTCGCTCCTAAACCAATATCGGATAACCAGGATTGGCAAATCATTCTTACTTTTCTCCCGGCAAACAAGAAAGGAAAGTTTTCCAAGCAAGTCCTTCTACTAGGAAGGATTAAGTAGCTAAAGAAATGGGAATAGTGATTGAGCCATGTTCTCAATTGTCCACATACGTTTTTGTGGACACCCGAGTCACGCTATTAGAATATGTTAAAACGCTACAGAAAGCAGGATTTAATGACTGTCGTTTTGGCAATAGTTTGCTTTTCCCCCGATCGTAAGGCAGGGGTTCAAGGTTGCATGGTGAATGAATAGGCTGCTACAAAAGCAAGAAAGAGAGGAGGGAGAGGTCGACTGGCATACGGGACAGGCTTCTGACAAATTTTGTCATCGAGGGGGTTGGAAAACATATAAAGCGGGAAACGAGAGTTACAGTAAACATAAGATCGAGATAAACGTCCTAATGTTCAGCATGGTTTATTGCAGCGAATTGGCTGAATGGATTAAGCAGGAAAACCTTGCTTTATTCTTTATTAAAGAAATCAGATTACCCCCATGCAGATACCCTTATGGTATATTGTCCTGGAAGCAGAAGTCTCCAATATTCTCCAGTTTTCCATGTTGATATGTTGTGGTCAATTCCTTCAACAATTATTTGAGCTCCATCAATAACTTCCCCATTCTGATCTTTGACAACACCTGTTTAAAATTAAATTGAATTTACATTATAAAGAAATAAAAAAAACAGGAAATTGACATTTTGTAAGAAAGTAATGTCCTAAAACAAAATTTGTTACCAGCAAAGTGTGCAGAAAAGTGCCTCAATGAGCAGTGAAAATTTGTCCTGGTTTACCACAACAATTTGTCTTTATTACATATAATTATTGTATATTAATTAGATATAATGAAAATAAACAGCAACGCAGGCATGCAAGTAAAACAAGAACAGAAGTCTGAAAACCTCAAATTTTTCAGCAATATCTACATACATAATGAAAAAAGTTGGTTTACCAGATAATATGAGAGAATACGTAACTGTTAATGAGTTTGATTCAAAAGTTTTCAGCTCAATGCGACACAAACATTGTAACTTGGCTAGTATTATGCACAATGTTAATTCAATGTCAGAATGAAAGTAACAGGGTGTACAGCATGGCAGAAAAAAATAACATTGATGGTTTTTAAAAAAAGTCACCACTTACCCAGATGCACTGGCAGCAACCATTATCGTTATTGGTTTGAATTGAATCAACAATGCCACACAGAGACTGTTCAAAAGCACGGAACATTAATTGGAATTTTATCCATTGCAGAGTGCTTCTACTAGTGTGCTGCAGCAAGAGGATTTTACTCAAGCACTAAAACAGTTCGTACAGATGATGCTAGATAGTTTATGGAATTAAGAGGAGCTTTGCTCAAGCGAATAATGCTCAAAACAAGCGGTACATGCTACAAGTCCATTAGTACACACATAACTATAATTTGTCTGCGGTAGTGGGCCGTCGAATATGGATTCCGAAGTGAAACTTACGTGAACATAGTCATCATCTCCATTTTAAAATGTAGGGATGGGCCGATATGAAATTTTGGCCGATACTAATAAAATTTTCCGATACCGATAACCTATACCGATTCGATATAAAATTAGAAATGGTCCTTGAAGAACCTGAAAGGCTCATTGACCTCCTTAATAAATGTGTTTCAAGGTGACTGCAGTAAAAAAGAAATTGCATATTTAGACATTTACTTTTTTAGAAAGTATGGCATGAAGATTATCCATAAAAATTACAACAAAATGGAAGAATTTTGCTCTAAATTATCAATATTTATTGATATATCAGATCAGTAAAATAATCAGTAATTTTACCGATAAACGGATACACCGATATGCCCATATTGGCTGATACTGATAGAGTACAGATTAATTGGTCCCATCCCTATAAAATGTAAGTTAGACTATCTTACCAATACACAGTGATATATTAAAATAATATAGATGACTGTGCGCTGAAGCTACCAAGACAGATATTTTACATATCGTATCATTCTACTGAATGATGGGATCGAACCTGCCACTCCCAATGGGTGATTTAGCTAATCATCATTCATCCTCATTAACGACTTGTCATAACGACAAGTTAAAATGCTTGGCAGCAAAAGGCACAACTGAAATAAAATACCTAAAACAACTAGAAATGGCAACTAGTCACTCGTTCGATTTTGTGAACCTTTGAACCTGAATCATGCATGTAATGGTTATGATAGTTACCTGTCTACACTTAGAAGAATGATGATGAATTTAGTAACATAGAGTAAAATAAAACTGAGCTGTCTCTAGGCTTCGTTGCTTCGTGACCTAAGTCAGGATAACTCCTCCTTCCAATCTCTCCCCAAAGGTGCCCTTCTCCATTTTCAATCTAATCGCAAAGTCGATAGTTGAGGAATTCGCTTGCCTTATGTTACCTTAACTAAGGAATAAATTGCTTATCACAAAATTCATGTTAATATGTAAAAAAATGAAACGCTAATTATATTCCTAGACACGCAGTAGCAATTATGTCTGCTATTACGCCGACCGTATATAGTTAGAGTGGCGCTACCATCGTCTAGAGTATAAACCGCTCAATTGTTCTACCTCAGGATTCATAATAGGTGTTTTAGTTGTGACGATATATGTGTCTGCAATTATTGTCACATAAAAATGGTATTCCTTTGTATACGCTCGAGGGTGGGGAGCAAGTGAAAGTGGTCTCGTGCAGTATTCTAGCTTCTACACTATGTTTTGAGAGGAACCGATAGTCTCACCTTCAGGTGAATGATTTCATTTTGCTGGTGGTGTGGACAAAATATACAATACAAATGAATGCTATACGATTCATTCCATGTATATTTGGCTACTATGATTCATTCCATGCATATTTGGCTACTATGATTCTTTCCATGCATATTTGGCTACTTTTGACCTTTTTACTTCCCCCGTTTAAGTGTGCTGTGTTTTCATCTAACCTCTTCTCTAGAATGCAACCAGATGGTTCTGCATTCATGCGGTATGTTGTATATTTGCAGTTATGGTTGGTTAGCACACTGGGTTTGCAGTAACAATCATCGTACGTTCATTCCCATCCACCAGCAAACAGTTCTTCACCTTACGACCACCTTCCTAGATATCCTGCTTACAGATTAAGGAAGAGTGGAGATCAGTTTCCTTGTATTGATTTTTACCTTTCAGGCTTTTAATAAACTACGCAATTTTATTTTAAGTTTCAAAAACAGCTGGAGTTTGAATTTTTCAGGCTTTTTTTATTTTAAGAACATGCAAAAAGTCTTAATACCTCATGGAAAGGTGTTCGACATGCATTGAACAAAACACAAAACAAAACACCATCACCTGACTGAATTGCCTCCAGGAAAACCTTTTCTTGTACAATGTTTTCGTCACTTTACTTTACCAAGAAGTTAGAATTTATACACCATGATTGCTTCCATGCAAGGCTAGTTTTTATACAACATTTTTCCTACTTATTTCTTGTATGTTGCCAGCAGGTTTGTAATTGATACATCATGATTGTCTTGATTTTACAACTGATGCAGCAAGACAAATTTACAAATATAAACATATAAGGTGACAGACAAAGCAAAACATGGCTAGTACTATTTTTGCACGAAAGTGGTATTTAGAGATTTTCGAAGAAAGAAAAAGTAAAGAGCTACACTATTGACAATTTGTTATAACCTGTTAAAACACTACTTTCTTGAACGTAGTGTTAGAAAATGTGCATGCAGTAGTAGTCCTACACAGTAGGCAAAAGTTCAATTAACATTGCATGCTAATAAAGAACCATTCTCATTAACATTCAGTACATTACTGTCTAAAAGCATGGTTTTCTCACAGGTAACAGACAATACAGACCACCATGAGATGAGAGTACGTCATGAAGAACAGAGCTCCCTTAAAATTAATGATATTTTGTTTTAATCTACCCATCTGTCAATAAACAAAACAGCCTACCTTTGACACCCATGTGGACAGATTCCATAAATGTGATCAGAGCTTCCTTGTTATTGTCCCATTCTTGAGGAAGAACTGATGCATTTGGGTACTTGCAGCAACTTAATTCAAAAGTTACTTCAAAGCAATTTGAATGAACATAGTTGAAATCCTGCATTCCACCTGTGAGTGAAAAAAAAGGTTTCTTCTTAAGTACTTACACAAGTTAAAAGGGACTGCATCTAACGTTTAAAGTGGCATCCGAACCACCTTAATGTGTCCATGGGGCAAACTCAAGACCCATTGATTAAAAGCCAACAGCATTCAAACACAAAATGTGAAATAACACACTGTAATGTTCATTTTTAATGGTTTTGAAGGGTTTGAGGTGTATTTTCTTATCATGTCTTGTCATGAAATGAACTGCAAAATAAACATGAAATTTAGAGTTTATTTACAGATGTGACAATTTCTGAAGTCTGAAGAATTCTGTCAGTTATGCAAATCATGGAAAATTGATTTATTCTGCTGTAAATATTTGAGAAGCAAAAATTGACTCCTTTACTTAACTCTCTCATAACTATAACAACTACATAAATGTGCTATTAGAAGAGAAATGTTTATTTTGTGTAATAAGTGTAGTTTCAAATCAAATTTATGATTATACTCACCATTTTAACACAAAAATGTCACTCTATATACCACTTAAGATCCCAAAATGGGCTTATTTTTGTACCGAAATTTTGACCCTGTATTCACAATAAATATGTGGTCCTACCAATAATTCATTTTCATCTACATTAATGTGACATGCAACTGTTCCAGTTTTCAAGGCCTGATTTGCAAAAAAAATGATAAAATAAATCACAGACTCCAAAACACACATACACATATTGCATTTTTTCTTATTTCAAGTTACTTTTTTTGTTACACATGTCAACGGGAGTAAACAATCATAACATGAAACTTATGTAGCAACAACAGCTAAGGGACTTTCATGCTCAATACATTCAGTGTATGACCATGAGATGAGAGAAAAACTTGTTCAGAAACAAAGGTTTATTCTAATTGGTAAAAGTAAAATTTCCAATTTTATGGACACAAATAAAACTCAAATTTTCTCACCTCTGATTTCATACCACTTTGCTCCGTTAGTCACCCCATTCTCAAAATACTCAGGCGGACAAACATTCCCACCATGCATAGTTTTATGAGAATGAGAGTAGAGAGAAGCCAGGTATTTGAATATAGCATCGTCAGGTGTTTTGCTGTCTACACCACTATCCGCTTTCACTCTGCAAAAGATAAAAAGCTATATTCTATGCACCTATCTGGTCCGTGATATACAAATGCATGCTCACATACGTTGGGTAGGTTCATGCATGTTTCAAACGAAAACATCGGGTCTTGAGAACTTTGTGGAACCAGTTATTTTGTTGTGATTTTTACATGCTATAAAAGTTTAAATTTACCCCATGCCATTGAGCAGAAAACCTGTTCTACTGGCGGAAATAAACTGTATTGCAGACGTTACAGCTCATTTTAATCACATTTTAAAAACAGTTAAAGATACTTTTCCAAGTGCAGGGGCAAGGCTTATGCCCCCAAAATTTTCAGGTTATTATTTTTTTGGATAACCTCCCCAAAACTGAGCGAGCAATGTAACAAGTAATTTTTATCATTTTGCAAATGTATCAGTTATTTATCAAAATAGTCCTGTATAATATTTTTAAGGGCTTGAAAAGTTTTAGATTCTGCCCCCCCCCCCCAAATTAGGTTCCAAGTTTCACCTATGCACTCATCTTATGCATGATGCTTTATATAGCTTTGTTGAAATTGTATTGCATTTTTAAAATACTGTCAAGCAACCACATACATGGTATATTTTTTCAAAACAAGAAAAAATCTACTTACTTCATATGTTCTCCTTATGCAGGCTACAAAAATAACAACTCATGTACACTTCCATGTCATTGTAATAATAATGCCTTAAAAATAACTGACAATAACAATGATGATAAAATGTTTACAGTTCATTGGGCTGATAATAAAAATTCCACTTTCCCAGAACATTCGGTTTCAAATATTAAACTAAATTGAATCATTACATGATTCCAAGGATGAATTATTTCCTCAGTGATGACAACATTTCAACATAGATTTCACCTGTTAATAATGACCTCAAATGATTATGTTTGCCATTTGTGCAAGAGTGCCAACAATAAAAAAAATTGGTTTGGAATTATAAGGTTTATTGAAAAAGTTCTGGGAATGACTCAGATGGGAATAGCAGTTCAGAACAGAACTTGGTAAATGTCTGTTATATCGGAGACACTTTTCTTCAAATTTACAGGAGAAACTACTTACGGAAATGAGTTTCTGTTGCATTTATTAAACTTCGTGGAGGTATTTTGTCACTATGGAATGCTGCACAACAGAAAATAAGCACTTTTGATGTAATAAAGCAGCCTTTTGTGCGAAGCGACAACATTATGCCGTTGTTTCCATTATGAACCTGCAGAAGGCGTGAGTGTCAAAAGTCACGCGGTCTCGCGAGAGGAAAAAGTGTTTCCAAATGTGCTGGTTTATTTTTATTTTTTTAACTATGCTTACCTAACCTCACCCAACCTAACCTAACCTTGCCGGAAATGGTTCGTGGGGCTATCGTGAATGGTTTTTGGGGCTATCGTGAATGGTTTTGGAGCTATCTGGCAATGGTTTGCGATGACATAATGAACACGAAAGTAGGTATTTTTCGGTTAAGAAGGTTGCAACACTGCATGCCCACTCCAAATCGACAAAACACAAGCACGACGCGTGATGATCCACAGCTGTGCACGAAATATTCTATGTTCCGCAACGGAAGAAAGGACCCGAAAGAATTACTCGTAATGTGAAAAATCGAAGTTATTTTTGTGTAAAAAGCATAATGGCACCTTGAAATAGGTTCCGCAGTACACAATTGGTAAGTATGAACCATTTGAAACTAAAAATATGCTTTAGAAATGTGTCTCCGATATAACAGACATTTACCCAGAACTCTTCAGAACATGCCATCCTAGAAACATGAAGGACTCTTATAGCAAAGTACTGTAATTCAGGGTTGGTTTCTGTGTAGTCAAATGGTTATGGTCTCACCTTTGGTGCAAGCGGTCCCAGGTTAGAATCCGATGGGAGCCCCCAAAATTTCACTGTTTATGCAGCATAGTGAGGACAATTGAGGTGGGGAAGTCCTTGAAAAGAAGAAGTTGCTGGCTCTGGTCTCGATAGCCAGAAAACAGCAGCAATGGGAGTCGGCATGTTGTTGAATCAAAAAGCTGCCTGGCATGCCCTGGCCATCAGTGGGCTGTTACACCACAAAGTATAGTTTAGTTCAGGTTACAGTGCTGGTGTGGCGTGTGTTCAAAAAATTACACAATAACGAAACACTTAGTTAATTGATTGATTTGGTTTATTTCATTTTGCTTTTCTGCTACTTTTGGCTAATCACAAAGATGAGGATGAGTGATGATATGAAAAAGGGACACTCGCTAAGAACACCCATGACATTCGAACCACTTGCACCATAGCATTCTGTGCTAACCACTCTGCCACGAATGTCGGCATGAAAATGATTAGTGGAAAAAAAAAGTGTGTCAGCAGACGAAATCATACCAACATACGTGCACAATAATAACAATAAAACACTTTCAGAAGCTAGTCCATCATTCTCAAATTGATTTTAACCATGGTAGCGAAAACATACATTATGATCCTTTACGAACATGGAATCATTGAAACTGTTTACAGCCACACAATGAATTCTGCTCACCTGTAACGAACAATATGAAAATTAACAAAACATGCAAACTTGCACTTACTTGGAATCATCAAATGGATAACTTGCCACTACAGCTCCCCCATGGAGATTCCCAGATAATACAAATGGATTGGAAACAATCCATGTCATCATGGCTAACGTTTCACTTTGCCTTCCCTTTATCCACTGCTGCTCGTCTTCGTCATCAAACTGGTCAGGAAAATCTCTGTTGAGATCCTTGCTGTTGGCATTGGTTCTGCCCACAAACCTTTCCAAAGAATCACACGTACCTTCCTACAAATAAAAATTTAATGTAATTAGCTATTCTTTTTATATTCCATCATATTTAGTCGCACATAAACATCAAATATTGATGAATTATGCTGATGGAATAGTCATTTAAAGTTTTTATTTTACACAAATAGTTTCTAATGAGGTCTATAAAATATTTCATATCCTTATCTGTTTAAGTTGAATTCAACTGCCAGATGGAAGACCAGACTCCAATTCACAGGACATGCAGTAGAAAGTTTAAAATTTCTTTCTAAGTTCACTTTAATTGGGACTGGATCTACAGTTTAAAGTGGGATCCATACTGTTGTGTTCCTCCACCAGATATCAAACCCAAGACCTCTTGATTGTAAGGCAACTATGTTACCATTACCACTGTGCGACTGGGAGGCTTCTGTACAAGAAAGTGTGGAAATAATAAGGCACAGCAACCAAACCTGCCTAAACTACTCATGCAAGCATGTTAGTGGGAAATAATATATATTTTATTGAAACGAAACTCAAATGGACTAAATGGACATACTAAATGCAGATAATGTTGGTATCATTAAGTAAATTGCAACTGATACTTTCTGATACACGATTATTTTTTATTAAACTTATTCACTCAACACAATCTCCTTCAAAACATCAAACGTTCCCACACCCCATCGCTTCGATTTACCAGCGCCTGCAGGTGAGATATGCTTTGCACACAAGTCGCCGGGTGCTCGTTGGCCGCTGTTTGCAGCACACAAGAAAAGAGAAGGAATTCGCTCTTCTAGATCATGGTATTATGGGCTAAACTCACACTGCTAGTGCTGTGTTCACAATACAGCAGTGTTGCAATCCCAATCCATTCGAGATTGTGTGGCAGAGTAGAGGCAGCACACACATCACCGTAAATCTATGGTATCTTCGCCCACCCTGTTCTGAGGATGACAGGGGCATGAAAGAAGACAGGAGGGAGGGGAGGACAACTGAAAGCGATACACGTGCTTTAAACAATGTCTTCATTGCCTTTGCTTGGCAAAAAACTGTCCTTGTGGCGCTGTAGTCGAATTATCCACCTGCCCAGGCAGGGGGGAGACGTGTATCAGTTAGCTCTTTCCATTGTGTGGCAAAATTGTTACACTATCAAAAGCTCGTTCCTGTTTCATTGCAAAGTGAGCATGATGACAGGGGAAACTGTACATAGCAAAAGCAGATACGTAATATTTAATGTTGTTGAATATTTCGAGGGAAGTTAGCTACTCGTACAAAGCGTGCAGTGACTGCAGTAATAAGACAGATAAGTCGGACGGGAAAGACAAATTATGAAGTACGAAGAAGGGTAGTGTGGACTGAGTGAGTAGTCATTTTCTTTAATATTCTCTATTTATTCTCTTGATTTCGCTTGAGTTTCGTCAATCGGTCGTTAGAAATAAACAACTGCTAGATAGATTACAACTGATTTTCTGCATGTGGTCGCTGGATCGGCTACCTTGTTTGCAGTAGTGGTTGAAGATAAAATTTTCACCCGGACGAGATGGAATTTTGGCACCCCTTACTTTCCACATTCCTCTAATATAAATCATAACCATGTTATATATTTGAATGGCTTATTGCAGAAAGGGACCTGAGTCACATTTTTGAGGTATCGGAGTTACAACCTTTTCATCTCCACTGTCGCTAGCAGCATACTGCAGGGGGGCGCATTGAGGGTTGCAAAATTAACTATTCATTATGCTGAAAATGTGAGCCAACAACGGCACATTTCTTTCTTACACTATCAATATTATACGATTTTTCTTGTTTTTTCTCAGAATTGTGCAAAAGTGACTCAGGTCCCTTTCTGCAATAAGCCATTCATTTATGGTTTTAATGACGAAAAATAATTGCCTTATTTTAAAAATACTATAATGCTGGTAAAGAACACGTTTATTGTAGGTATGTGTTTATTTAATACCTACATAATGACATCAAAACAACGATTATCTCTGAGCTTAAATTGCTAGATGATTTTGCAATACACTTGTTAAATTATTCAGCAGCAGCTTCAATTAATTCTCGTCAACAATAGCCACGCAGCCAGTGGAGGAACATAGTGGTTCGGACGGTAACGGTTCCGATTGTTTTATGATTTCTCCTAGCACAAAGACTAATTATCGTAGAATTTTGGAAACCATTGTCGCATGAAATTTCAACCTTCCTTAAGGTAATAAGCACTGTTTGGACTCGAAAAAGTTATTTATGTTTACCTTATGCACTTCTCAAAAACAAGATATTCTCCGTCGACAAGCGACAGTAACTATCGTAGAAGCGTGGGAATGAATGTAGAAGTAAATCGGAACCTTAGTAGAATGCAATTAGGGACTCTTATTTTAATGCTAAGGGAACCAAACCTAACGTGCCTAATCTAACCACATACGAATATCTTGAACAAAACCTTAAGTAATCACTAAAACTTCGCAGCATGTGTTAACCGACGTACATCAAAATTGAACCATGTAAAAATTGTACTTGTAGCATGATGAAACCACAATAAAACAAAAGGAACTTGGGCTGTTCGGACCACTCTTTAAATTGTAGATCGTCCGTCTCTATTTGCTTTTCTGTGCATAAAGTGGACTTAAAAAATAAACTCACGCTTAGGATTTGGCTCTAATCAAGTGGTCTTGTAAGGTTATTCAATGTTGAATTATCTATACCCAATAGAATCGCTCTTGGTACTAGTTTACTATCCTTCGGACAGATTTCTTCATTTTTACAGAAGAAACTACTTACCGTAATAAGTTTCTGTAGTATTGACTAACATCGGGAAGGTGTTTTGTGTGAAGTTCAGGTAAGTTTTCCGTATCCTGGAAAGGATTTCTTCAAATTTAAAAGTTTTGGTCTCATTTGGGGGCACGTGACTCTGGCCAATTTCTAACATGCCTTTAACAGGGAGTCTATAGAAAAAGCCAGGGAGCCGGAGCGAAGGCGGGACCACGTTAGCGGTTGGGGGCGGTAGGTTAATTACCTCAGGGGCGGAGCCCGGAATCGGTGGGAAATTTGGACTCAAAAATTTCAAACGAAAACAATTTTTTAGTTTAGATTTCCCACCGACTCCGGGATGGATAGCCCCAAAAAACCATTCACGGAATGTTCCGCGAAGCAGATAGGTAAGTACGAATGTCAAAAATTGACGAAACTAAGAAGTTATAGGTGTCCGAAGGATAGTAAACAATTACCATGCTTCATTTGATGGCAGTTCTGGAGGAAGGGACTCTGTTCACTCTTTCTAGTGTAAATAATAGTAACAGAAATGAAGAGTATAATTTAATTTTTAAAGTGTTTGACTAAAATTAGACAACAAATTACTTTTCATGTAGAACCTGTAATTTCGAAAGGCGAGCAGCGAAGCAGAACATTATGAAAGGAACTCGTAAGAGAAATAACAGTCACCTAAAAGACAACTTACCATTGATTTTTCAAATCCATCGGGGTTCAAAGAAGGCACTAAGAAAATGTCAGTCGAGTTGACTAGTTTTGCAATTCGAAGATCAGTTCCATAATTGAGTAACAAATAATTAGCCAAAAATATGAGTAGCTCTCTTCCAATAGCTTCATCACCGTGCATATTTGCTACATATTTAAACATAGGTTTCCCGAGTTCGCGATTATTAACATTACTGCTTATCTCCATTGCCCATATAGAGCGATTTTCTACGGAATTTCCTATTGTATGAAGTTTGGCCATATGTGGATGGTTGACAGAAAGTTTCTTGAGTACTGATGTCATTTCTTCATAATTGTGATACCTAGGAGCTCCATTTACGTATAAAAACGATTTGTCTACATCACTATTTGAATTTACACATAACATAACAGCACAAAAAATAAAAGTTATTAGTAATTGACAGACACACTTCATGTTCTTCTCCATCTTTACAAAACAAGTGACATACAACAGGAAGTGAAATCATACGAGAAATCATATGTATATCCAAATTAAATACATTTTGCAGTAGAAGCACGCACAATTTTAAGAAACAAATTAAGAAATTACTTTTAGAAAAGTTATTGTTAAAATCAAATTAGATTTCTTATATCCTAAATGAAATTTATAGATTATCACTTGATATCAAGTAAGTGTTATTTTATAGCACACTTCTAAATCACCTTCTTGCCCCGCCCTTCAACTCTTCACGTCACAAAACTTTAAATTTTCTGAATGTTAGTGACAATGATTCTACATTAGCATGAAATGCTAATTGGACATTATACATTGCTTTAAACTATACTCACGCTAACACTACGTTTCGACAGAGCATCTCTGATGGGAATCGAACCTCCGGCAAGGTCTAACCAACTACAAGTTGGGGACGCGCCGTGGAGTATAGTTTAAAGCACTAGACAACGAATGATGTCCAATTAACATTGCATGCTAGTCACAACATTTGCAGAGTTAAGTGGTAGAGCAGCCCAAGGCTGAATCTCGCTCTGTAGTAAATAAAAAGACTTTTCAATTCAATTCAATTCAACCGAACCTAACAACAAAGTCAAAAGACGAAGGGCGGGGCTTTAGCATGAAAAGTGGCTGAGATGTGTGCCTTCAGCTACACCCACCGCCACCAGTGTCTGCCCTCCTCTCCTGTCTCTTCTGCACGTGGTTTGGAGTGTTAATTTTTGTAAACATGAAATTAATGAGTATTTTGTATAAGTGCACGTTGTTCTCACTTCTAATTCACTGCGATTCGTTTATTGTTCAGTAATATATCCATTTTCGTCGTAAATATCATCGACAAGCATACGGAATGGCTCTCAATAAACCGAATAAAAGAAGATTCAACTGGAAAGCAAGACAGGTTGTCGAAACCGAAATTGATGATACAGCAACAAAAAAGGTGCGTAATTATTAAAACAAGACGCTGATATTGTACTACTTGGAATAGTTCTAAATTTTTCTAGTAATTTAGGTGTGAACATTAATAATTTAGAAAGCTCGACAGTGCAAAATTTATAATAAAAGGGGACCGGTGACTGACCGTACACCCCCGAAAGTTTTGTCTTTTTATTAGTTATTTGAGAGATTTTTGTGTTTTACGTAACAAAATACCTATGGATTAGTTATTTAAATCGGATATTTTGTGTTTCGCATGGTTCGTACGTACCAATTCTGTATTGCGGAACATAGTTCAAGGTGCCATTATGCTTTTTACACGAAAACAAACAAAATTTTTCACATACCGAGTGATTATTTTATTCCTTTCTTCGCTTCCGGAACACACAATATGGCGGGCATATCTTGACTCAAGTTGTGGGTATGCAGTGTTTCAACCTTCACCGAAAAATACCTACCATCGTGTTCGTCACCGGTGGAAATTATACATTATGCACTGGTAGCTGACGGATAGCCCCACGGACCATTCACGGATAGCCCCATAAACCATTTCGGAACGACTTGAGATGACTGGACCCCTCTCAGATTTTCTTCATATTTGGCATACTTTTCTTTCATCGTGGGATCTATTTGACCGGCAAATCATATATTTTTCAAGGGAAATATCCCACCGACGCACAATTGACATGCTTCCCTTACATGAACTGCATGCTCCACACGTTCAATGACGTAACCCACTGTCAGTGTTTCAAACTCCTTTTTTTTTTTTTTTTTACTATGCTTGCCTAACCTAACCTTATGGAAATGGAGGTATGACTTGAGATGACCGGACCCTCTCCGATTTTCTTCATATTTGACATGCTTACTACTTGAGGCCTCCTAATCACGAATCTGAAGTAAAATTTGTCGGACACGTCTAGAAATTGCAAAATAAGCGAAAATAAGGCGTTACTTTTCAGAATGGAAACTGTTGATTTTTGCGAAATTTTTTGTTTCACACACAATTATATATATTCCTGATACTACCACGACACCAAATTTTAACTATGTTTACCTAACCTAATCGAAACTAACCTAACCACTCGCCAATAGTTCGTGAGCTAGTGTCAATGGTTTGCAATTATTTGCAATTTCTAGATTCTGATACTACCACGACACGAAATTTTAACTATGTTTGCCTAACCTAACCACGCACCAATGGTTCGTGGGGCTAGTGCCAATAGTTCGTGAGGTTAGCGTCAATGGTTCGCAATTTCTAGACGTTTTCTGACAAATTTTAACTTCAAATTTGTGATTAGGAAGCCTCAAGTAGTGAGTATGTCAAATATGAAGAAAATCGGAGAGGGGTCCGGTCATCTCAAGTCATACCACCTTTTCCATAAGGTTAGGTTAAGTTTGGTTGAGTTAGGCAAGCATAGTGAAAAAAAAAGGAGTTTGAAACACTGACAGTGGGTTACGTCATTGAACGTGCGGAGCATGCAGTTCATGTAAGAGAAGCATGTCAATTGTGCGTTGGTGGGATATTTCCCTTGAAAAATATATGATTTGCTGGTCAAATAGATTCCACGATGAAAGAAAATACCTCCACGAATTTTGAAAAGCTTGGAGAAACTCATTTCCGTAAGTAGTTTCTTCTGTAAAAATGAAGAAATGTGTCTCCGATAAGTTTTGAATGTACACCCTCGAAAGTTTCCATTCTTTTTTTGATATATTTCTGTTTTATACACAACAAAATCTATGCCAAGGTTCGGAAAGTACAAATTGCACAGATATTTAACACCCACTGTACCCCCTCGAGAATTACGTTGACATTTGTATTAACAGACAGATTTTGATGTTTTACGGGTAACAGTTCGGTATATCGGAAACACATTTCTTCATTTTTACAGGATAAACTACTTACGGAAATGAGTTGCTGTAAGCTTTACAACGTTCATCATGGAATATATATGACCAGGAAATCATGTATTCAAGAGAAATATCTCACTGACGCAAATTTGCCATTGCTTTCGGTACGTGAACTGCATGCTGCGTATGTTTGATGATGTAAACCCCTGTCAGTGTTTCAAACCCCCTTTTTTTCCCAGTATGCTTGCCTAACCTAACCTTATCGGAAATGATTTGTGGGGCTATCCATCAGCTACCGTGCATAATGGTTCGTGGGGCTATCCGTGAATGGTTCGTGGGGCTACCCCGGCTATCCTTCAGCTACCCGTCCATAATGTACAATTTCCACTGGTGACAAACACGATAGTAGGTATTTTTCGGTGAAGAAGATTTGAAACCCTGCATACCTACGTGAGTCAAGATGTGGCCGCCATAATGTGTGTTACGGAAGCGAAGAAAGGAATAAAAAAAATCACTCTGTATGTAAAAAATTGTGTTTTCGTGTAAAAAGCATAATGCCACCTTGAACTATGTTCCGCAATACACAATTGGTAAGTACGAACCATGCGGAACACAAAATATCCGATTTTAATATGTTTCCGATATATTGAACTGGTACCGTTTTACGTAATATGAAATTAGTTTCAGCATGCGGAAAACACAAATAACTGAGATATTCGATCACAAAGTATGACCACGTAAGCAAACCCTGCCATTTCGGAGTGCTTTCTCCACTTTTTATTATTAAGACTCTTCATATGAACACTCAAATAGCGAAATAACACGTCGATAATAACTATTGGTACCAAACCTAGCACTCCCAACCTTACTACGTACAATTATAGTTGCTCTTGTGAAATGTCGTTTTGAGTGCTAGATCCACTTGTGCAAAGCCTTCGGGCTGTTCTTCACTGTAAAGTAACATGCTATGGTAACAGACATACTTTACTTCACAATAACACATTTCCGCGAGCTAAAATCAACTGAAAACATTCATAAACAACAAAACCTTCATATACCATGCAAAATATTTCACTTTCTCTAGGGGTTAGAGAGGTTCAAGGGTTCCTATTTAACTCCGAAATGTGGCTGACATTCGTCCAAGTACTCCAATCTTGGAACACTTTGGCAGTTTTTTTTTGTATGCACACATAAATCCAAACACCACACTGAAATTTGAACAGTATTAATCCCAACACAGCCCGAGTTCCAACTGTTTAATTCCAAACTTTTAACTCCAAAGATGCATACTAACATGTTTAGATTTAATCATAGTGATTACGGCTAGAATGAAGAATACAGATAATGTCTCCAATTTCGTTAATTTTTGGTATACTAACTAAAATTGGCATTCTAACAACAGATTCGTGATTAGAAGGCCAAATTTAGTTAGTATACCAAAAGTTTATGAAATTAGAGACATTCTCTATATTCTTCACTCGCTGTGTGATTACTTCCTGCATTTTTTGTGGCGAGTGATTTTTCTCTTCATATGCTACAATATAGGGATTTTTTTTTTTGCAAGACACTGATCACATGCTTTGTGATCTCAAAGATGAAACCCCTCTAACGTAAAACACATGCAAAACAAGAATAAACAAGCAATGTCTGCATGCTGGGAATCACAGATGTTTTTGTAAACCACCTTTTATATCATATTTTCTCCCATAATTAATACTGTGAAACTGAACGGCACTAATTCCTTTTTTGAAGCTTGAGGCTTGTTTCTGCAGACATTTCCAGTAATATGTACGACTTCCCATTAATCCTTTAAAATGTGCGAAAATCTTTAAATTGTTGTAATCCCGTCTTACCAGAGATCTGAGGTCACAGGGATGCTTCAATAATACATTTAGGTAGAGCTTAAATATACTTGTGAGTTGAACCTGCTCCGACTAAGAGGAATGAGATATGGAAGGTTGAATTTAAAGGTTATTTACGCTTGTTCATACCTGGTAGGCAAATGATGTTTCTTGTCCAGATGCTTCTTGCATACCGAATTGTGACTGATGTGAAGGTTCGATACTGTGACCCTTGACTCACTGTTCCGAGCAATCCCGCGCGAATCGCTGCATGCTTATGCAGCCGTAAACTTTGTACACCGTCGTCGTAGTTTAGTTCGTTGTAATGTGTACTAGTAATATAAGAGTAATGAGAGCGAGCTTGCTTTTTTAATCTTTTGCTTCGAAAGGTTATTACACCTTTCGAACATGCTGGATCATGTTAGATCCACGTATTTGCCTCTCAGTCAATGCTTCACGGAAGTTACGAAGTTTGCGCATTCTTGAGATTGCTCGCTGGTCGGACAATTCCAGTGAATAAACAAGCATAAAATAATCTCTTGACGATGTTTTCTCGTATTTTTAATCACCATATCTCTACAAAATATTCAGAACCGTTATCCCCAACATGTCTAACCTAACAAACCATCATTATAATTTAAAATTTTTTGATACACATGACAAGAGTATACAGTCATAATTCTTTTCTTCTTGAATTTATCACATCAATTTCTTTATTTTTTGTACAGATCAAGTTTGTATGAGTGTGTACGCATAATTGTTTATAGGCCTACTAGATATTTCCTTTTCAGATCAAGGTAGATTTGAATGCATTCAAAGAAGAGAAATACGATGAATCAAATGCTTTACTTATTCCATCAAAGAAGAGAAAAACAAAAGCAAAGTCCAAAAATGTACAGGTTACAAAGATTCTCTCTAAAAAACAAAGAAAGAAGCTGGAAAAAATTGTGGACCAAAAGAAGAAGAAAGAAAAGGTTTGTATAACTGTTTTATGCTTTTTTTTTAAAATAATTTGATATATATTTTAATGTTCAAATTTGACAGTAGCAAGTATGTTAGCGAATTGGCTTTGTAGTTCCTAGAACATGAATGATAATTTGAGACTATAGTTTTATATTTAGGCCACTTTGTGGACAGAAAGACTAATTGGAACTGGACATACAGTTCAAAGTGTGATTCGGACCACTGTAATGCATCTCCAGCGGGAATTGAACCCGGGACCCATTGATTACAAGGTGATGCCATCTAGGAAATTTGACGAGTTGAGTCAATATTAGTTTTGTACAGATTCCGCAAGTCCTAGACATTAACTTTAAGTTGGGGGAGCATGCCTGATATACACATGTTTTGCCATTTTTTGGGAGGGCTGCATAACCCCCACCCCCACTAATAGTGTCAATGAATGATTTTTTTTTCTGGTAATGTCAGGGAAATTGACTGTTTTTCTGTAAATGTAACTTTTTTGTAGTAGTGTAAAGGGTGTTTTTTTAAGAGTGATAGAACTTTCGATAGAGATAGCTGTCATTTGTTTTGTTTTGATGACATGTTGTTTTGTCATTTCATATCAGTAAGCATTGGCAAATTATCATGGAAAGACTGACGCCGCAACAACGTTTACAAATTGTGGAAATATATTTCCAAAATCAATGTTCTGTTCGCCAAACTTCGGAAATATCGGTGCTGTCAGTGAATTGACCTCACAAGTTCATGGGACCTAACGCCACTGGATTATTTTCTTTGGGACATCTAAAGTCTCTGGTTTATGCTGATAAACCAGCAACAATTGACTCTTTGGAAGCGCTGGTTATTACCGGTAGTCACAGTAGAAATTTTATATTTAATACTCTAGGAAAAGGGGTCATGTTTTGAACTATTTTCATGTAAAAATTACTACATTAGGTGCAACACGTATTCTTAAATAATATTTAAAAATACTAAAACTTATTCTACTTACGATTGGTAAGTATATACTATATCCGCGTGTTTCCTGAGCCTTGCGAATTACGTCCAGGGTAACATGAAAACCCATCTTTTTGTACTCTCGCTTTTCCCATATTTTAAACATCCCAATCCAAATCTCATCCATATTTCCATCCTCCCTGTTGAATTTATTATCCCTATCCTTGCAAATGTAGGAAGCCTCATATACATTCCTACTAATTTGTTTATTTTCATTCCGAACGACCTCCCGTTTCTTAATTTCGTGTCCCTCTTCAATAATATTCTCTGACAGCCCTGTTGTAGAGACTCCCTCCCTTATATCCTTTTCATGCTCTCTTCATGTTATATCCATACTCCTACCCGTTTCTCCGATATATTCCTTAGTGCACTCGCATAACTTTTTAACTTTAATTTGAAATGCTTCTTTTACATTGATTTTGTAATGTTTGTGGTTTTAAATAGTAGCGTGGGAATGGCAGTTTAAACAGGTTTTGGCAAGTTTTCTAAATTCCTCCTTTACCAGAGTCATACCTATATCCTTTTACCTGGCTTTTGAATCGACTTGACGTGGCTATGGAGTGTTTTTGATAGTCAAAATAGAACCTGATGAAAGGAACAGTGGTTTCCCGAAATGTTAGGAAATAATATATACTCACCAATCATAAGTACAATAAGTTTTAGTATTTTTAAATATTATTTAAGAATACGTGTTATTCTGTAATTGTGAGTAATTCACACAACCAAAAGTTATGAGTACATCAGGTGGTTATTGGAATTTATCACTTTCTTGTTGCAATATTTAGGTTGTGTTTGATAAATATTAAGATTAATAGGTAATATTAGGGATGTGCTGAAGCCGATTACAGATGTATGAAAATCAGCCGAAATTGACACATCGGCATCGG
Source organism: Lepisma saccharinum (assembly GCF_977018435.1). Lineage (NCBI taxonomy): Eukaryota > Metazoa > Arthropoda > Insecta > Zygentoma > Lepismatidae > Lepisma > Lepisma saccharinum. The sequence continues at coordinate 79,705,090 of NC_139237.1, forward strand.
TATCGGAATCGGCAAAAATCCGATATTTAAACCGGTACAGATTATACTAGAGTTTTTACCTTCTAATAAGTTTTATATTCTAGTTTTGTAAGATTTATTGAAAATTTGGTTATGATACGTCATTATTGTAGAGTTTTTGTAATAAAATTATTGCAAACTCATTCAGAGGATCAACCTAACTATAAATCGGAAATACAACAGTACATTGCTGAACCAGGATCTGCTGTTGTATTGGAAATTCAAAAATTAATATTCAAACCTGAAGCAAGTCCTGAGAAAATACTTGGGAATACCTGCTGCATCAGTATTCAGTGATTGAGTGTTCAGTGTTGCTGAACAGATTTGTGATAAGAGAAGTAGGTTACTTCCTGAAGTGCTTCCAAATCTCGTGTTTCTGAAGTTGAATCTGGCAGAACAGGAATTCATTTTGCATTTCAAAGAACTGCTTGTGTACTAATGTTAAATCTCTTGAGAATCCATGTTCTTCTTAAAGGTTCACATAACATTTTGTAGATGCAAATGTACATTCGCATCTCTTGAGAATATATATGTAAATACATATGATATGCAATAGAAATGTACATAGCAAATTTATTTTTGTCATGCTGAAAATAACATCCCATTTCTGTTTAATAATTTTATGTATCGGAATCGGTTAAATATCGGCATCGGTATCGGTTCCAAAAATTATCGGTGAGTACATCGGCATCGGTAAATTTTCAGCTTCGTCACATCCCTAGGTAATATTATTAATTTTTACGATAGATATTTGTTACATAAAAAATGATTATTTGTTAACCATTAGTCGATATGTAGCAGGTATTACATGAAACCTCACTCCCGTAAGTCAATTTTTGTTGAGTTTCTTGTTATTATTTGGTTAAGTGTCATTCTAAATATGGTGTTTAGCTAAATTGTAGTGACCTTCGTACATGCATGTTTAAATATATGATTTTTCCTAATGATGTGGTCTGGAAAACCTGGAATAGTCGGGGAATGTTGCTTGTATAAACTTGTAAACACCTTGTAGTATTGATATTGAAACATTTCTTGATAATCGGTTATGTTTTTTAAATACCGGTACTTTTCTTTTAGCACATTTTATTTTTGTTTTCTCTAAACAGAGAGCCAGTTTGCTGGATGCCCTTTCTCAAGTGCAGGCATCACCAGATGATTTGAAACATATGACTTCAATTTCAACTGTCCAAACCAAGGGATTGAGATCACTGCTTCGAGAAGCAGCAACCAATGAAACAGAACAACAACAACATCCTCCAGACAAAGTTGAAACTGTAATGAAAGTTAACAGTGTTGCTGGAAGTAGGAGAAGGAAGTATTTGCAAATAGTTGATGCAATTACTGATAAACCAAAGTCTGATCCGAACATTGTAGGATTTTCGGTACGTATTTGAAATGAATTGAATTTTTGCTTTATTTTACTTCGCTTTTTTGTGCCATTTTTTTGACTAATTTGCAAAGATGGGGATGAGTGATGACATGATGAAGTGCCACGGGGCCCGACTGTACATATTTGTAGGTACATATGTATGGACCATTCTATGTTAAATCAGGCAGCAGTTGACACTCCTAGTCACCTATTTTGATAATATTTGGTACATTGCTTTGATTTCCTCCAAAACTGACATGTGAGAAAGGATTTTAGTGCAATGTTAATTGGACGTTATCCATTGTCTATTGCTTTAAGCTATACTTATTATAACACTGGATAATGTCCAATTATGATTGATTGCTTACGTGAAATTTAAAAGATTTCGTAATTCCGCGTTGCACAATTTAATGGTTCAAATTGTGCAACGCGGAATTACGAAATCTTTTAAATTTCACGTAAGTAATTTTAAACCGCGTTTACCGCAACCAGTATGATTGATTGATTTGGTGTTTTAAGTCCACTTTATGCACAGTAAGACTAATTGGGAATGGACCTACAGTTTAAAATGGGATCTGAACCACTATGTGCCTCCACCAGATATCTAACCCGGGAATGTCCAATTGAAATTGCATGCTAATGTAGAACCATTGTCATTAAAATTCAGAAAAATGAGAGGTTTTTGCTGAATTATGATTATTCCATATTGCATGAGGATTGTTCAGAAACTCTTGTAATTTTCAATTGTGCATATTTAGGAAGTAAATGTAGATAGAGAAGCATGCTTGGGCTTGTTGAAACTTATTGCCGGCCTCTGTGGCAAAGTGGTGAGCCCAGCATGCTACGATGCCAGGGGTCCCAGGTTCAAATCCCAGGCTGGGCATGGGTGTTTGTGAGTGTCCCTTCATAAGTTTCATCATATCATCACCACCACTTATCCCCATCTTCGCGATTAGCCAAAAGTGACAGAAAAGGGAAGTAAAAATAAACTAAATCAATCAATTGAAACTTATTAAATTGTGAACACTGTTTAAATTTCAAGTTTTGAATAGCCTGAAAACAACCCCGAGAAGATTTTTCTCATTTGCAGATATTTTTAATTGCCATAATTCCTCTTTAAACGGAAAAAGTGTTATCTTTGTGTGTTTCCATATAACTAAAAAACATGAGACTGAAATTTGTCCTGCATCAGCAATGGACTGAACCACAGTGCACACATGCTGAGACTATTTGTTTGTGCATTTAGATTATTGTCATAGATAATTTATTTCTGAAAATTCAAATCTTTATTACTGAATTGAAATTTTGAAATGTAATTCAGGTAACAGAAATATTTGATTTCATGATGGTTGCGGTAAATGTACTCCCTCTGTCTCATAATTATTGTCCAGTACACCTTTGTTTGTTGTCATAATAATTGCCCGATATTCAAACTGTGACATTGGTGTATACAGAAGAAGAACATGAAACACGGGAATGAGTCATACAACTTGATTACTCAAGGATCAGTACAAATTGTGCTTTCCATCTGCCTCTTCGTCTGTCATTCCTGTACTACCATTTTGGCATACCGGACTATATTTATGGGACAGAGGGAGTACATTTTGTTTAGGGTTGCGACGGATATGACATTTGTGTCGATATTAATATACAATTTACTGATACTGATAACCAGTATTCTACCAATTTGATATAAAGTTGCATATGTTCCTTGAAGAACATAAAAGTTTATTCATAATTGTAAACAGAGAGATGTGGTAGTATATAAATTCGGAGAAATTAGTACTCACTTTATCCACGAAACTGTTTTTCTACTTCGTTCTTTTAATTTCAGTGGTCGCTGCCACCATCCTCGTTGGAACTTCCAAGTTGGCAGCAGCCACTGAAATTAATAGAACGAAGAAGAAGAAACAGTTTTGCAGATAAAGTTAGTACTAATTTCTCTGTATTTATAAAAGTTGAATGTAAACAGGTAAGTGCAGTGGGTTTTGCCTTTGAAAAATATTCTGTAATGCAGAAAGCAAATTAACCACTTTTTTGAAACAGAATCTTTTGTAATTTTATCTACTGTGCAAGATCCTGAATAGTTGAGAAGTCATTTCCTGAAGTATGAATCCCACATCTCCTATTCACACAGAATCACCGAAATTACACATTCTCATGACTGAACATATTAAGGTGCAATTTTTGTACCACACGTGATAGTCTTTAGAAGGATTAGCTGGTGTCCGTTATTAAATTGAAGTTGATACCAATCTGTACAGGTCTCTCTGGCAGAGTTGTGAGCACATCATGCTACAATGCCAGATGTCCCAGGTTTAAACCCCTGTCTGGGCATGGGTGTTCTTTGTGAGTGTCCCTTCATGAATTTTATTGTATAATCACTCATTTCATCTTCGCGATTAGCCAAAAGTGGCAGAAAAGGGAAGTAAAATAAACCAAGTCATTCAATACCAATCTGCGCAATACATTGACATCAGTTCAACCTTATTATTTATGGTACTGAAAACTTAAGATTTCAGATCTTACATGTCTAATTATTTGTGAAACAGGAATCGGGCAGTTCTGATGAAGAGGAAAGCGAAGATGAAGGTACACAAGGGAATGAAATTGAAGAAGATACACAAGGGTATGAAGATGAGGAAGGTATACAAGTGATTGAAGATGACTGTGAACGAGGAAATAAAGAAAAAATAGACCTTTCTGATGAAGATTGTGTCGAAAGTGGTGAGGATAGTAAAATTTCAGAAATTAATGAAGCTGCAAGTGAAAGTACTGTTAATATTCAGAGTGCCACTGCTAAAGCAAATGAACAGTTAGGTCGTAGTAGTTCTGATGGTGTAAAAAGTAGTGATAAAGAGAAACCATCGCCCAAGCCTGCTGTATTTGTTCTTCTGGACAGGCTGCCGCACATTCAGGAAGCCAGGATGAAGCTTCCGATTCTGGCAGAAGAGCAGGCCATCATGGAACTTGTGAATGAAAATCAGGTTGTGATTTTGGCTGGCGAGACTGGAAGTGGGAAAACCACCCAGGTACCGCAGTTTCTCTACGAAGGAGGATATACAAGGTTTGTTTCTGCTACATGTTACTTTCGTAAAAATTGCACCTAAGCTTGCATGCTTGTCACCTTTGGTCATTTGAACCTGTAGTGGACTGCTGGTTTCAAACAAAACCACGTCCATTGGCAGTAATTATAATGGAACTCGGATGTTACGTTTCTGTATTTTACATTTTCCTGCATTATACGTGCAATCTTTTTGGTTCCAACATAACAAAATGTTATAAAATTTACCTAATAATACATTTTCTCACATTTTATGTTTTTATCAGCTTGCTCCACTGCAACACATCATTTCTTGAAACCCGCTCTTACTGGTATATCTTTTTTGTCCATTTATATACATATGAGGGCATGACATAGTGGACTGACAAAACAATAATTTATTTTTACTATTTTTAACAAACAATTTTGGTAAAGTTCAGGAATTGTTTGATTGCTTAAAGCTAGTGAAATTTCAGGAGACCACCTCTGCCTAGAACGTAATACAAGATCGTCCTGTATTGGGTGGGTCAGGTTAATTTGGGGCAGTGGGGCAATATGGGGCATTTTTAGGAAAGTGAATTATACAAAACCTACTTTGCAGAATGTAATGACATTTTTAACAGTTTGTTGGTTCGAATATTTTGAAGAACCTCACTTGTATACTATTTCGTAGGCTAACCCATCGAACCTAAAAAAAAAAATGTTTTTCAGGTAACCATACAGACAACACTACAGTTTAACTTACACACTTTTTACATTTGACGGTTAACCTTCAAGATAGTGTTTGTTTCCCTGTGCTAGGCCCATTACATTTTGTGGAGTGAAGAAAAGGTAAAAACGGGTAATTTGGGGCAGTGTAAAGTGGAAACAGCTGGAAGAAAACATGAACGCTTGTGCTTAATTTGGTTTTCTAAAGTTGAAGTGTAATTTTGATTGTTTTTTGTACTTAAATTTGAAGGTTAGTTAACAAAACAGAGCTGTAAATGTGCCACACTCCTTTTTCATATAGGGTTCCTGGGTTCAATACCCAGTGGAGGCACATAGTGGTTGGGATCCCACTTTAAACTGTGGGAGCCGCAGCTGGCTAGAAAGATGCCCATTCAAAAAGTTCGTAACACTCACACCTCCAGTCTCGATTAGCCTTACTGTGCACAAAGTGGACTTAAAACACCAAATCTATCAATCAAATCCTTTTTCAGATAGGCTTAGTACCTATAGGTTTATCAGTTCATGAATTGCTAGTAAGCCTTATGTCCTTTTCTAGCATTTCTAGTTTGTAAGCTGTTTACACCACAATGTTGTTAAAAGTCTGGAATTATTATTTCATAGGTTAGGTTATTAGACACTTCTTAATAATTTCCTTTGTTTGTCATCAAAAACTAACTGATGGAAGAAAACCCTTTTTACGTAAATAGGTATGTTTTATTGTCTCACTGTAAACATATAAATGACATTGAATAATATGAATTGATGTATTTTACTGCATTTTTGCCCAGAATACCCTCAAGATGGGGTAATTTTGTACGGGGACTGAACTACAGAGGTGAAAGTACAAAAAATGAGAAGTGCCTCACATTCCCCCAACCCTGGGGTAATTTTGGGCAGGGTATAAAACAGTGTACAGAACATTTACTATGGAACCTTTAAAGAAAATGGTCGGAATGTACTCTCTGTCATTCCAATGTATAAGTTATTATTAACTATCGGTCTGAAAGGTATTTCAGTTCTTTTTTAAAAAAAGTGGTGAAAATTGCCCCAAATTACCCCGACCCACCCTATTATATGGATTCAGCTAAAAAAAAATTTCTTCACATACAGGGGAAAGAGGGTTTTGATGGTCACACATTTTGAAAATGCCTTTTTTCCTCTAAAAATTATGGTGTGTATTATAGGATGGAATATTACTCTTCATTCACTGTTTTTTGTTGATAATTTTTACTTTTACACATAATAATGAAAAATAAAACTTCAAAGTGTGCAACAATTAGATCCAGTGGGAAATGTCCAATTTTGGAAATTACCTGAACATTTATAATTTTCTTCTTTCCAAAATTGAGGGACAGGAATTATAGTGGAACCCTAATTGTATGATCCCAAAAGTGACAGGAAAGTGATGCTAAATAACAAAATTTAAAAAAAAAAAATAACTGCTCTAATGATTGCAGCCTGGAAAGAAGCCATGGAATTTTGTGTTTCAAAATTATGTACATCCTAAACATGTGAGAATCGTCAGAAAAGGTTTTTTATAAATACATTTTGCTGGAGCATAAACATTTATGTGAATTTTGTGAATAGAAGTGTGTACATTAATGATGATGCTTTATTTTTTAACTACCAGCCAAGGAAAAATCATCGGCTTGACAGAACCTAGGAGAGTGGCTGCTATCTCAATGTCCAAACGTGTGGCGGAGGAAATGAACCTGACTAGTAAGGAGGTGTCCTACCTGATAAGGTACGAGGGCAATGTAACTGATGACACAAAGATTAAGTTTATGACTGACGGGGTGCTAATGAAGGAAGTTCAGAATGTAAGTTCAGGTAGTGCCCAATTGATATTAATTAGCATATTGTACCACAAAACAATGGAACTAGGTTTTGTTGAATGGGTAAAGGGTTCAAATAATTTTTGTTGTTCTTTTTTCCTTTCTACATAAAAATAAAAAATAGCAAATGTCAGTGAATTGATATTATTATACGGCAAAAGGCATACCTGCAATCATGTGGACACTGCTGCCGATACACGTGTGTTGTCTGCCTCACTTTAGAAGCAAGGTAAAACAGAGCTTTGGTGTGCTTTCCAAATTGTAAGAATTCTATGCATGCTGCTTTGTACAATTTGCTTTTGAATTCTCACCACCATCTCCTCATCCAAACATCAAATACTGCAGTGCCAAAAACTTACTAGAAACATTGCAAACACCAACATGAGAAACCGTCCATGTCACACATGTATTCTATTTTGAGCCACATAATGTTAGTAAGGAGGGTTTATCGTGCAGGCAGAAGTCATTGATCCTCTTAAATATATCTTAAAGATATTTGGGGGTTCCCAATTTTTACTCACGCTGTATCTGCATATAATATGGTTTTATTTAGTATTATAATAGGACTAATTTTGGCTAGGATTAATGTTAAATATCTTTGTTATTCGGGAAAACACCTTCACTAAATGTTAATTTTATTTGTTAAGACACTAAAATACACAAACAGCACAATAAAAAACACTTAGGAGTTCTTCCAAGCTTTCGACTCCTTCATGGAGTCATCTTCAGGGCTGGTCGAGGAAAGACTGAGCAGAAGCGGTTGTCGTTACATTGTTTTAGTGTTTTAACAAATATGTTGCTGGCACGTGACGTAAGACGTTTTCTACAGTCATGTTAATTTTATGTTGAGCCTCAAGAAGTCTCACTGTGGAGCAAATTTTAGAATTTTCTTCTGTCCCCCATTTGGTTTCCAGTGTGTCCAACTTTGGATTTTATCTACATTTTTAATTTTTCGGAGCTTTTATAAAAAGGAAGGTCCAGACACATCATGTGTTTAACAATTTTTGGACTTACCTGGCTCTGCACAAAACTTAAATATGGTTAAGGTGTTTTGCCCTCTTCTTGGTTATTGTGCATCTCAAAGATTAAGAATTATGAAAAATATCTCTTGGATTCAATGTAGTATAGCATGCAAACTACTATCTGAGAGCAAAATTGTGATAGACAAAATGAAAGATAATTTATTTCTGAAGAAAATGGTTTTTGAATCTAAATTTGGAATCATGGAACAGATGTTACAGTAATTTTCATAATTGTCTAAAAGTACTAGAATCACCAAATGGGACTAATGAAAATGGCTGCCAGATCTAAATGGAAGCCTAGGGAAAAAAACGTCAGCTTTGAACATAAGTGATTAAATTATTAATATTTTGAAATAATGTTCCGCAAGATATAAAGTCATTGTAAAAATGTTTATTAAGGTTATTTCTAATAAAAGTATAAATTTTACATATTGAATATAGTATTTTTCTTCTGAACAGGATTTTTTGCTGTCTAAATATTCTGTGATAATAATTGACGAGGCTCACGAAAGGAGTATTTTCACGGACATTCTCATAGGTCTTTTGTCTCGAATTGTGCCTCTGAGGCATAAGAGAGGAAATCCATTGAAATTGATTATCATGTCAGCCACTCTAAGGGTGGAAGATTTCACAGAGAATACTCGCCTTTTTAAGCAGCTGCCACCTTTACTGCAGGTAACGTTTTTAAGTTTTGTTTTTGTGTGAATATGAACGTATGCATGGATGGATTTACTGAAACTTGTAGCTTTTCCTTTCTCATTCTGAATTTTATATGAATTAGATTGTTTGTGAACATTTTTCTTATTTCAATTAAATATTTTTTGCTACAGTTCATTGGTAATTTTATATAAACAAAAATATGTTATTCATCTACTCTCGCTTTGTGCTTAATTTCTAATTGCACATTGCTTTTTGTGTAGTTTAGGTCACCTTGGTTAAGTGTTCTTAAGGCTTGGCTTGACCTTTGGCCGACACCAGGGCAGCTGTTTTCAAATTTTCCTCTCTCTTTGAATATCCACTAGGATATGCTTAGAATTTCTTTTAGAGCATTCACATAAATTTTCGGGTTGTTTGCTTTTGCTGTTATCTAAACATTATCAATAGTTAGGGGCATGCATATTTTGTTTTTGACAAAAAAACGAAATTTGAAAAAACACATTGTAGTGTTAATTTTTCATGTTTTTGAAAGGTGTGAGATGCATTTTGTGACCATGTTTTGTCACGAAATAATGCGAAATGAACTGCAAAAAGCTAAATTAACTCTTAAACACGAAATTCAAGGTTTATTCACCGACGCGACACCCTCTGATGTCGGAATTATCCTGAGAGTTATGCAATTCCCGGAAAATTCGTTAATTCTGCTGTTAATATTGGAGAAGCAAAAGTGGACTCCTTTACACAGAAATAAACTTAATACTCTGATAACTACATAAATGTGCTATTAGAAGTGAAATGTTAATTCTGTGGAATAAGTGTAGTTTTTAAATCAAATTTAGGATTATATTCACAATTTTAAACCAAAATGACTTTTTATATACCACTTTTCATCCAATTTTTCACTGCTATAACACCGATATTTGATTTTATTTACCGCTTTTGAACCCGAAATTCACTCCGTTTTTGTACAGAAATTTTGCTTTTTTATTTACCAAAAATATGTGCCTCTATCAATAGTTCAATAAACTTTACGTGGCGATGAAACTATTGAAAATATCTAGGCAACAGCAAAAGCAAAGTATATGAAGGTTCATGTGAATGCTCTAGAAGAAATTCTAAGCATATGAACTTTCTCAGATTTTGGAATATCTTAGCAGTTTTTCGAAAGGGGAGGAAAATTCGAAAGCAGCTGGCCTGGTTTTGGTCAAAGGTCCAACTTAGCCTTAACATTTCTATGTTTAAAGTTGCTCAATTTTGTTGCCTTAGTTCTTCTATCCCCCTTTGGTATAAACCTTGTAATTCTTGTTACAAGTTTGTGAATATTTATACCACAGATACTGCATTTTGAAGAAGTTTGAATACTGTAATACATTTTGCACAGAACTATTAACGTCAATACTATTTATTAGGGATGGGTGGATATGAAATTTTTGGCTGATACCGATATAAAATGTACTGATACCGATGACCAATATTCTACCGATCTGATATAAAATCCCTAATAATACAATAAGAACCTGAACGATTCATTGACCTCCTTAATAAACTGTGTTTCCAGGTGAATGCAATGCAAAAGATTATGTATATTTAGCCATTTACTTTTTTAAAAAGTAGGGCATAGATATTATCCATAAAAAAATATAACAAAATGGCAGAATTTTGCACTAAATTATAAGTAGAGGCACATATTTTTGGTAAAAAAAAAAGCAAAATTTCGGTACAAAAACAGAGTCAATTTCTGGTTCAAAAGCGGTAAATAAAATAATAAAATTTCGGTGTTACAGCGGTGAATAATCACATCAAAAGTGCTACATAAAATTACATTTTGGTTTTAAATTTGTGAATATAATCCTAAATTTGATTTAAATACTGCACTTACTACACAAAATAAACTTATCCCTTCTAATAGCACATTTATGCAGTTACCAGGGTATTAAGCTTATTCCTGAATAAAGGGATCCATTTTTACTTCTCAAATATTTACAGCAGAATTAATCAATTTTCCGTGAATTGCATAACTCACAGGATACTTCAGACTTGAGAAAGTGTTGCGTCTGTATATAAACGGTAAATTTCGTGTTTAAGAGTCAATTTCGTATTTTGCATTATTTCGTGACAAAACAGGGTAGAAAAATGCACCTCAGACCTCTAAGAAACATGAAAAATGAACATTACAGCATGTAATTTCATATTTCGTGTTTTCGTCAAAAACGAAATTTGCATGCCTCTAATTATAAGATATTTATAGATGTATCGGACCTGTAATTTTATCGATAAAACGACACACCGATATGACTATATTGGCCGATACCGTACCGATTAATCTGTCCCATCCGTACTATTTATGTATTTAAGACTTGTGCAGTTTATCCACAGATAAATGAAGATACTTTTTTTTTTCTAGGTTGAGTCTAGGCAATTTCCAGTAACAATTCATTTCAATAAAAGGACATTGCCAAACTATGTTCGAGAAGCCTATAACAAGGCATGTAAAATTCACACGCAGTTACCTGAAGGTGGCATTCTAATTTTTTTAACAGGTGAGCTTGTATTAGAGATCCTTCGCTTCATGCATTTATTAGTCAGCATGGTGTTTATTACGTAATGAATAACTTGTGTGCATAACGTTCAGTAGAACCCCAATTTGACATCCCCATATTTTACATTTTCCTTCAGTATACAATCATTCTATAAAATAAAAATATTTTTTGATCCTTCAGGGTGCCACTGGAGTAAATTGTCATAAAAATTTTTGTGTCGCCTGTTAAATACAAAATTGATATTCCACTGTATATACTTTATGTAAAATTGCTATTGTTCATGTTGGTTATTTCTTTTGAAATCTTTTCGCATCCTTTATTTTCACTTTTATTGTGTTTTCTTCCTTTTTATCTTCTTTCAGCTCTTCCCTCTGGCTCTCCTCCCCTCTTAGCAGTGACCAATAAATATATCATAACACAATTTGTCATTGTTATTTAGTTGTATTTTGTCTGGACGTTGGTAAATTATTTCAAGTGAGTGAATTACTTGACTAGATCATATTTTTTTGGCAGCATGAAATGTTATTAGTTTTCTTGTGTTCCTAAATATTTCAGATCTCTTCTCTCATACTAAGTAAGCAGGATCACAAGTCAGTATTTTTTTGTTTTCATGACTGCAATTTATGATTATTTGTTTTCGTTAGTGCATTTTGGGGGGAATCCATGATGATGACTGCACAGTAAAGCCAAATGTTTGATGAAGTGTGCTGAGGAAAGTAACATTATTTTGTTCATAAACAGTACAAACACAATGTTTGTCGAACTTAGACAGATATGTGATTTTTAACCAACTACTCTGTCAGAGGGGTTGTCATGGAGTGGGTCGTTAGTGCGTCAGATATGTAGAAAAATCACATGCTTGGTGTTAAAAGCATAGACAATGGATAATGTCCAATTAACACTGCATGCTAAAAAAAAAACACTGTATCAGACATTCATTGAATTATAACGTATGCCTACCATCTGTGCCTATCCAAGCCAAGATAAATGCACTGTTGACCATCTTTACTAATTTCTTTCAGGTCCATCTTAATGTATTTTATTTGTTTAAAACAACACAAAACACACGTACAGCATGATAAAAACACTTCAACCACATCACCTTTGTTCTCTCTTGACCAGCCCTGATGATGATTCCGAGATGGAATCGAAAGCTTGGACAAACTTAAAGTATTTTTCATTGCCTGTTCGTGTGTTTTGTGTTATTTTTAACAAATGTTGCCAGCAGGTGACGTAAGAAATTTTTTACTGTCATATGTTATCTTTGGCTTGACTACAGGTCTCTTACATCAGCTTTCCAAACAGGGATCCTTTGGACTTTTCTATTTCACATATGTGTTACATAGCCTGCCCAGCTAAGTCACTGGATTTTGTTGTTCTCATAATATCAGGGGATGATCATAGATTATTCAGTTCTTATTATGTACACAAAAGGATCTCCTGAATGATGTAGTGGTAACATCGTTGCCTTGTAATCAAGAGGTCCCAGGTTCAGACCTGGTGGAGGCATATAGTAGTTCAGATCACACTTTAAACTGTAGGTCCAGTCTCGATTAGCCTTCATGTGCATAATGTGAACTTTAGAGCTGAGCCGATACCACTTTGAACCAATACTCTCACCGATTCCCACCTGTACTGATTCTTCACCAATTAAAAGGTGTTCAATTTATTAATTAATATTAATGGATGAGTATTCCAAACCAATTATAGGCATCAATTTACCAGAAGTTTTGCTTCAAAATATTCAAGAATTACATCAGGATATCAAAATACCTTTTATGCAATCTCAAAATATGTTTGTTTTTGTGCAATATTGGAGCAAATTAAATGAACAGTTCAAATTTTGCATAATTTCAAGAATAAGCAGACTGCAAAAATGTTGTGAATTTTTTTTCATTTCCTGCAAAAGACCCAAATTTCAGAAGAATACAGCTCTGTATAGGCAAGTATCGATAAATATAATCCAAACGATACTTCCTGATACCAATTCCAGATATCAGCTGATACTGAAAAACTAAATATGCTGACCAAGGCAGTAATTTATTTTATTATAAAACATAAACTAACGTAACGTTTCAACCTTCTAGCAAGGTCTTCTTCAGACTCTGTATCAAGTACAAAAGTAACCAGATACAACAAGAAGGGTAATATATATACACAAACATTACTCCCTCCAGACTATTTAGAAAGTTGTTAGGAACTTTCTAGCAGATGACTTTCACTTTCCAACTTTACTTTCACCTAAAAGGCTAAACACAATTACTTCCATATAGAATGTGGTTGGACTTTTTAATCTCACGCTCTTTTCCCTTCATTTTTCTTCCTTCTCCTCTCCTCTTTTTCTCTTGTCCTTTCCACTCTTTCCAACATCTTCTTCCATTCTTTGTTTAACTTCAGTCCCCCATTCCAGTTCATTGTGTCTTCTTCGCCTTTCTTCTCTATTTCCTTGGCTTCCTTCCATTTTCTCACTAGCATTCTCTTCTCCCTTCCTATCTGCTTAGCCTCAACCCACTCTATGTCATGTCCTGTTTCTCTCGTGTGTTTAAATATTGCATTTCTCTCTCTCTTAAGTCGTACATCATCCCTATGTTGTTTCAACCTGTCTTTGAGCCTTTTTTTCGTTTCTCCTATGTACACACTCTGACATTCTTTACATTTTACTTCGTAGATAATCCCTTCTTCTTCCTCTTCTCTGTTTTCCTTTTTCTTGTTAGCATTCCTCGCTATTCCTAAGATGCTTCTCCCTCCCTTCCTGTAAGTTTTAATTCCTGCTTTTCTAAGCACTTTGCATATCTTTTCTGTGGTCTTCCCCATACTCCTTATTCCAAACCTTCTCTCCTCTTTTTCTTTCTCTTCCAATTCTCCCCTGCCCGTTTTCTTACTTCTTCTGTTTATGTCCAGTCTATCCTGCTTCTCATAGCCATTCTTTTCCAGCTGTTTCCATAGGCTATTTATTTTGCCTTCTTTTTCACATTCTTTCATGCATATTTTCTTGATTCTGTCCTCCATATTCTTTATAAAATTTATTTTTGTCACCTCACTTACATCACTTCTTTTGTGGCAGAATACCCCTGCTGCACACTTCTTCTGATGCCAAGCGGTTTCAATTTCTTGTCCTCTTTCCCTTTTCATCAATATATCTAGATAGCTTAACTTGTCTTCTTCTTCTATTTCAAGTTCCAATAATATCCCTCTTTCTTCATCTTGAATTTCTTTGGCAAAAATGTCAAGCTGCCTCTTCGTTCCCTTCCAAATGCCAAAACAGTCGTCCACATATCTGCAAAACAGAACCATTTTGTCACCTCCCTTTTCTATCACTTTCTTTTCCCATTCATTCATAACCAATTCAGCCAATGCTGGGCTTAGACTGGAACCTATATTTAGTCCTTCACTCATTAACATTATTTTATCTCCCATTATACTGTAACCGTTATTCCAAATGAGAAGCAGGATAGACTGGACATAAACAGAAGAAGTAAGAAAACGGGCAGGGGAGAATTGGAAGAGAAAGAAAAAGAGGAGAGAAGGTTTGGAATAAGGAGTATGGGGAAGACCACAGAAAAGATATGCAAAGTGCTTAGAAAAGCAGGAATTAAAACTTACAGGAAGGGAGGGAGAAGCATCTTAGGAATAGCGAGGAATGCTAACAAGAAAAAGGAAAACAGAGAAGAGGAAGAAGAAGGGATTATCTACGAAGTAAAATGTAAAGAATGTCAGAGTGTGTACATAGGAGAAACGAAAAAAAGGCTCAAAGACAGGTTGAAACAACATAGGGATGATGTACGACTTAAGAGAGAGAGAAATGCAATATTTAAACACACGAGAGAAACAGGACATGACATAGAGTGGGTTGAGGCTAAGCAGATAGGAAGGGAGAAGAGAATGCTAGTGAGAAAATGGAAGGAAGCCAAGGAAATAGAGAAGAAAGGCGAAGAAGACACAATGAACTGGAATGGGGGACTGAAGTTAAACAAAGAATGGAAGAAGATGTTGGAAAGAGTGGAAAGGACAAGAGAAAAAGAGGAGAGGAGAAGGAAGAAAAATGAAGGGAAAAGAGCGTGAGATTAAAAAGTCCAACCACATTCTATATGGAAGTAATTGTGTTTAGCCTTTTAGGTGAAAGTAAAGTTGGAAAGTGAAAGTCATCTGCTAGAAAGTTCCTAACAACTTTCTAAATAGTCTGGAGGGAGTAATGTTTGTGTATATATATTACCCTTCTTGTTGTATCTGGTTACTTTTGTACTTGATACAGAGTCTGAAGAAGACCTTGCTAGAAGGTTGAAACGTTACGTTAGTTTATGTTTTATAATAAAATAAATTACTGCCTTGGTCAGCATATTTAGTTTTTCATAATCATGGAAACAAGGCTTAATGGAGTTATAACTGATACTGAATCATTGGTATTGGTATCGTCGCGGCCGTAGTGAACTTAAAAAAATAATATAATTTAGTACTCAAATTGGAAAGTAGTTAGTTATAACAGTTATCTATATTTTCCAGGCCAAAGGGAAGTGAACATGTTAGTGAAGAAATTGAGGAGAACATTTCCACTGAAGGGAAAAAGTAAAACTCGAAAACCAAAGGATGAGACAAAAACAGATGAAGTTCAGCAGGATGAAGAGGAAATTGATTCTGAATTGACAAAATCAATAAAACGTAACAAAATTTCACATAAAAAGCATACAACGTTGCCTGAAATAAATTTGGACAAGTAAGTAGAACTAACCATTATGAATGAAAATGTGTGTAGTGTTGTGTCGTAATTTTTGTATTTCTTGTTAGTGATTATTTTAGTTTGCTCTTTTTTCTCTTGTTTTACTTATATTCTAAATGTTCTCTTCATCTATTTTACCCTCAAGTTACTCTGTTTTGCCAATGGATGATGCAGACTATGAGATGATTGATGAAGACGTAAATGATATTGAAGAGGAAGAAGATGAGGACGAAGGCTTTATCTTTAAGGGATCAGCTTTGAGTGAACCAATGTGGGTTCTACCTTTATATTCACTACTGTCGAGTCAGAATCAGACTAAGGTATGGAAATTTATGTATTTGGGTCATTCCTGGAGGCATGCATATTTCGTTTTAGAAGAAAACACAAAATTTGAAATAACACATTGTAATGTTAATTGTTCATATTTCTGAAAGGTGTTAGGTGCATTTTCCTACCCTGTTTTGTCACAAAAATGATGCGGAATGAACTTCAAAATGCGAAATAGACTCTTAAACACGAAATTTAGTGTTTGATTATGGATGCGACACTTTCTGAAGTTTGAACTATCGTGTGAGTTATGCAATTCATGGAAAATTGATTAATTCTGCTTTAAATTTATACAGGAATAAACTTAATACTCTGGTTACTACATAAATGTGCTATTAGAAGAGAGATGTTTATTTTGTGTAATAAGTGCAGCTTTTAAATCAAATTTAGGATTATAGTCACAATTTTAAAACCAAAATGTCATTTTGTATACCGCTTTTGATCTGATTTTTCACCGCTATAACACCGAAATTTAATTTTATTTACCACTTTTGAACCTGAAATTGGTTTGGTTTTTGTACTGAAATTTTGCTTTTTTATTTACCAAAAATATGTGCCTCTAACTATTACTCAATAACTGTACAAAATTTGAAAATGGATTCCCAATTGAATCCGGAGTTATGTTAGCTCTAGGTTAGGTTAGGGTAGGTTAGTTAATCCATGATAACCTATTCTAATAGATAAATTCCTACATTTCAAAAGTAAAAGTCGAACAGAAAAGGATTAAATATAAACACAATTTTGATGAAATTAATGTATGTGAAGCTGATATTTATATTCCCAGTTCTTAATATATACCACTTAACCCTTTCGTCACAGAGAACGTATATCTATGTTTTTCTCTATGATGCACTAATCACAGATATCATTGATATACATTCTTTGTTTTTGAGTGCTTATGGAAACGTGTACGTGTTTGTATGTCATTCGTCGAATGTTTTGTTGCAAGCATTTGATATTTCAGTTCGTAACTTGCCTGCCTGAGGGCAGCACAAGTTCTGTTTCAGTGTTCTTTCTCTGCTAGTCCATTTGGTGCGTCTGCTGTAGATTTTCTCATTTGGCTCAATGGCTGACAAAGTTTCTCCAGGTTGTTCTCGACAGATACTCTCCAAGGATTATTTTCAATGTTGTCTGGAGGAGGTTGTGAATGATACTGGGTCTGAACTGAAGAAGAGAATGTACAAAGTGATATCATTCACGCAATATTTAGAAAAATAAAGATAATGATCAGAAATTTTTTTTAGAGATTTTTGAATACTTTGTCATAGCAACACTGACACTTGTTTGAAGAAACTTATATGTAGTTTTTGTAAGTTAGACTGTAATGTAGTAGTAGTTTGTATTTGTACACAAAATTTACATTTTCTACAGTATATAGTAACAGAATAATAAAGAGAATGAAGAAAACGAATTTTTTTTAATTTTGGGGGATGGCAACACTGTCAATTGAAGACAATTACATTCCGATTTACAAGTTAAATTTTAGACAGTAGTGTTTTGTATTTGTATACAAAATTTTAAGTCTTTACGGTACATAGTAACAGAGTAATGAAAAAAATAAACAAACACCAACAATAGAAAAAAAATAGATTTTTGAATATATTTTTGGGTTTCAATGCTGACGCCTGAAAATAATACACAGTCTTTGCAAGTTTTTTTGTAAACTGTAGTATTTTGTACTTCTATACATAATTTGAGGTCTGTACAGTACATTGTAACAGCGTAATTAAGTTTCAGAAAAGGGTCCAAAATGGTACGTTAGCTATGCATACATGTCAAAAGGGTTAACTGTAGGCAGATTAATAATAGCAATAATAAAAAAAATAAGGGAGAGTTTTTCAATGTACAGTTAAGGTTCATGTTAACACGTAACTGGAAGTTTGTGAAAATTTTGGATTTTCACTACAATTAGCTCGTAACTGGAACTCTGGTGGTGGTTATCTTTACTGCTACTTCTTGCAGTTACCAGCCTAACTGGAAGTTATGAAGCAACATGGCCGCCTCATGCAGCTATTGAAGTTCCACACTCGCAACTTCACTGTCAGATTACACAAGATATGATTCATAAAACTGTTCAATTGTTACAGAGGAAGACTTGTTTTAGAAGAAGACTTGTTTTGTTTGGCAGAGCTTTCAAACACCCATTCAAATATGGAAATTAAGCAGCGTAGTTGCTATAATTCACTTGGCGAGGTTGTGTTAGAGGTGACCAGGATATCCGGTCTACCAGGTGGACAATCTCCAAATGGTAATTTGGTGCAGTGGTTAGCGGCACCACCTTTCGGAGCTTGTTGTGTTTTGTAATCCTAGTCACGGATCTTTTTTTTTTTTTTGTTAATTATTCAAGTCATGCTTTATTGTTGAATGATCTTCTCTGAGAAATATTACAGTAAATTTTGAAATTATTTTTACTCGTACCTTCATATTTTTAGAACTTGACCTACAAAGCGTGCTCACCAACATGTTCTTTTTTCGCTCAACAAACATGCATAGAGAGGTACAAAGCATGCAGTCAAATGTACAATATCTACATATTAATAGTGTTTATGTCAACAAACAGGTATTATTAATGTTTTGACTTTTAGAGTTCTTCACAAGTTCTTCTACAAGAAAATATCTGCGCTTGCACCTCATAACAGCATTTCCCCAACATGGAATTGAATTGACCTTTATTAGAAGAAAGCCAAATCTGTAGTGCTTGCTTTTGTTGATTTATTTCGTAAGAATACAGAATGTATACGCAGCCATTGTTCCTATGCAATTACATACTTTCGAGTGGGTTGTGCTTTTAGTTCTATATTAAATGCCAGGCTGTGTGCCAATTGACGTGGTTTGAAACTATACTAATAGATGGCATGCAGAACGATTCCCCATTTTTCCGTGCTTCAGCATTACCAACATTCCATTTTGGAGTACAAAGTTACAATTTGCTAACTGCCAGTTACTGTCACATTGAAAAACCCGGTGTTGGTTAAGAGTGGAGATTATCTCCAACTGGCAGATAGTTAACAGAAAGAATCTGGACATTGAAAACCGGCCCTAAGTAAAATTGTAATATTTTATTTCAATAACTGAAAGCCACATGATACTTTCTCAAACATGTGTTAATATGTCTCCTATCAATAAACTTTAGTGTTAAATACATTTGACTGAGAGTAGCGAACATATCTAAAGTTTGTTACTAGAAGTCATATGGCTGCATGTATGCATATATTATGGGATGGGATAAACTTTCAACCGTTAAAACAATATTAAAACCATGTTTTACTGTGTCCACCATGAATATATGTTGTATTTTCTTACAGGTGTTCTTGCCACCTCCAGAAGGCTGCAGACTGTGTGTTGTTGCAACTAATGTAGCTGAAACGTCATTGACAATTCCACATGTCAAGTATGTTATTGACTCTGGCAAAGTGAAGGCTAAGTTCTATGACAAGGTCACTGGTGTCTCGGCATTCCATGTTGCCTGGACCTCAAAGGCATCTGCAAACCAGAGGGCTGGGCGTGCTGGAAGAATGGGTCCTGGGCATTGTTACCGGTAAGCCAGCACATTCAGTAAGAATTTAATTTCCAAGATTTAAAAATGTAAGCTTGCTCAAGAAAATTGCTTGAAACAAGTACAAGGTATTCAAAAAGTTCCCCATCATAAGCTGAATCACAGTGTTCATTGTGTCCTCTGTCAAGTTCCATACAAGTCTACAGGGAGATTTGCACATTTTTGAACACACAGGGAACTTAATCAGGGGCTATGAGATGGTATTTGCTCTTGACGCTAGTGCTAAGGTGGACCAGATCATGAATCTTCATACTGTACACTCACAATTCCACATACCCCCATAATGTAAAGTCTGACAGATTCAAATCTGAGAAGCAAATGGCTTCTCTGTGATCAGTCCAGTGTTCCAGCCAGTTTTGCTCAGCCCTGGCATAATGCAACAAAAGAAGAAATCTGTCAATTTTACCATTTGGCCTATGGCATGAGATTTGTAGACACCCTCTAGTTTCTCAACACACTGCAATTTCTCATGAATGCGAACATTAAAGTTTTAGAACTTATTTCCAATAAAAAGGTTACATTAAAAATTACGTGCATATACAAGGTCTGTCTCAGAAGTGATGTGATTGACAAAATATCACTGGATGTTGCAACACTGTCTAGTGGTAAAGGAAGTTCACAACTTGAAAATTTTGAGTATACACAAGAGGCAGGACAGTTGATTTGGACTAGTGGTGGTGTTATTGCTAAGATTGCAGGACAATATTAAACAGCATTACTCCCTAAAATCCCATGTGAAATCCATGCTCATTGTGATTTCTGTTTGTCACAGGGTTGTGTACAAAGAATCCCTATGCCCTGGGCAGTCTGGCCTGCACACTGCTCCCACAAGCTGCATACAGTCCAGATCTAGCTCCCCACAACTTTTACTTATGTTGAAGGGCCATCATTACAGAACAATTCCAAACATCCAACATGTCTCAACATAGTCTTTGAACAACCTCACAGAAAATTAATTCTAAAAGTGTTCAAATGAGTGAAACGAATACTGGAAGCATTGCTTTCACTCTTAATGGGGCAGATTGTAATCGAGATACCAGAATACATGGCATGGTTTCATTGATAAAAATGAATTCTCACTTCTTCTCAGAAGGACCTTGTAAGAATTAGTGTTTCATTTGACCCAGTTGTACTGAAGTAAAAAAATTACTTTCCAGGCTGGGGTGTAAGGGATAACCCTTCCAAAGGACCTAAATGTCAACCTCTCTTCCAAGTAGAACACCCTGAACTGCATTTTGCAGAGTAATGAGGCTCTAGTGTCTAGACTCGCAGCCAGTATAATCCTTTGTGCGACTCGTGTTGTGTCATCCTTGTTTCCTTGTGATTCTGCCATCATTCTTCTCATTACCATTCATCTTCATCTTCCCGATTGGTAGAGGCATGCATATTTTGTTGCGATCCGCGTTTGCGAGAGAGACAAAAGACAGACGATATATTCGGGAGTCGAATGGCTTCGTCTACGCGGCTGGTCCAGGGATACGTGCCTCCAGGTTACGTTGCCGAACAATAGGATAGGTTAACCTAACCTACTCACCCACTCTGGGCTTGATTGAACCTACGAAACTACTCTGCTGTGCAACCTGGACGCACCCATCCCCGTGCAGCTCTACGCTGTCCTCCAGTGACCATTAACATGGAGGATGTCCCCAGTAGACCAGCATCCATTCCGAGGAATGATTGCTGGTTTATCATAGGGACTTTCAGCCTAGTTATTCCGGAGCGAGAGGTACGCTTCCCGGACTTACCCGCCCAAATATGAATTAATAAATCAAGATGTTGGAAAGACACATTTAATATTCTGGGAAATATCACATTTAACTATATACAAGCACTGCACAAACTTATAGGTTTGTTCTTACATATGAAACCAACAAAATGGGTAACAAAAGCATTGTACTTACATCTTCTGCTTCCACCTCATCACACATGGGCCTTGTAACAACACTTGTCACTCCAACTATAAATGGGGGATTTTTGTGGGTCTGCACTAAAAATATAGCGGTATCTTAAGACATATGGGTATTGGCTTGCAAATGAACTGTATCAGGGAGCTATATCACAAAGGATGGGCCGAATAATCGTGGATGTCTTTGGATACAAAGCATCATGGTTTCCTGGAGGCTCATTGTCCTCACCATGTGGTTTTGAAAATTTCCGAATTTTCATGGATATTGGTTCCATGCACTTTATGGCACTTCAAGTGCTGTAATTCGTCCATATTATACACTACAGGACTATTTCCAACCCCTTAATAGATACTTCACATGTTGGAACACAAATGGCTACTCCATTGTCCTCTCTCCACTGGCCTACTCTGGCTCAAAACTTGGAGCGATGTTAACTGTACCAACTATCCACACAGAGTGAAATCAAGATGGCTTCCTCTCATGTTAAAAGCTATCTCAGACTCATTGTCTGGTAGCCACGCCCATGAGGCCATCTGATTGGTCCACAGCACTTTGTGTTACTTGCCTTCATCTAGTACCTCGAGAAGCCCAGTAGATGGCAGTCTAGTCAGGGCTAGTTCCACTGACTCTCACCAGATGTCTCTGGTGCTGTGAGACCGATTGTCTTTTGTCCAAAAACATCGATTTTTTGATGTTTTTGTGGTTTGTTTGCACATATAATTGTGACTTGGAGTTATTTTCAGGGAAAGCCAGTTAATTTGTGCTTGCACAAATGTTATCCTGAAAATATGTGTGTTAATAAAAAAAATGGCATGAAAAGTAACATGTGCTCTCTGAATTCTACCTAAAAACAAAAGGTTGTTTTTTTGATAACCAATGAATTTTGGTCTGGGGCTTATTAATTACTTAATATTTCAATGTTATATCATACTTTTACTAATTAGGCCTAATTTCTGTTAATCTTAACATATCTGGGAATGTCTATTCCTATTAATTTTACCTGAATTGAATTGGCCTTGTACTTTGGTTGGAGTGGAGTGCTGCCTGTATGTATTGGGGATGTATACCCAACCTTTGGTTGGTTATACATATCCCGGGCCCTCGGGAAAAGAAAAAGGATACGTGAAGCGGATCATTTTTCTTTACCCTTTACTACACTATACCCAAATACATACACAAAAATATTTATATACACACTGAATCGTTATGACCACGCTGGTCCGAAAAGAACATATACATGAAAGAAAAATAAATTTGCAATTATTCTTGCCCGTCACTTGGATATATGTTTGAGATATTGTTCTGTTCGATATATCGAACGATTTCCTAGACGGTATATACATGGTTAATAACACACACTTAAACGTTTTCAATAAATGTTCATGTTATAATGTCTGCTTTTTGTCGCACTGAATACAGTTTGTGTACTCGACCTGAGCTGCATAGTAATTTTTAGATGTGTATCTACTTGTCTCTGCCCCTCATTCACTTGAGGGTGCAGTACCTTCAAAAAATGTTCACCATACACCTTGGTATGTTGTCCACATTTGATCACCTCACCATTGTTCTTCAATATCTCCTTAGGTGGAGCACGCTGTCGCCTGGCTTTGCGCAGCATCCGTTGCCAGCAAATGTTTTTGTTGCTAGCTTGGTGGAACAATGCTTCGACCTGGCTCCCCATTGAGATTGTGTACAATCGGTAGAATGTACTCCTTGTGTGAAGTCTGTCGGATTGTCATGGTGGTTCGTTTCTGGATGTCAATGTTCGATTACGAACCCCTGACACACTCCCTGCTTCCCCATATTACTGGAACGCTGAATAAATTGTCTCTAGTTCCTGGTATAATATGTTTGGGGGTCTGCTGCTGCCTATGACACCATGCACTTTTGTATGTTTGCTCCGGGGTTTTGTGGTGACACTGAGGGGGAGTTGGAGTGATGTACTCACTGGCCCCACTTCACACGCAGGCTTTGACCTTACCCTTGTTGGTTTTGGGTTGTTCCTCATAAACAACCCTATATGTTTGGGGGCGCTTGCATATTTCTATTACCGCTAACCCTGGTTTGGTCGAACCTAACCCATCGGTAGTGCACATACCCAATGATTGCTAAACAATATTTTGCTTGATTGGTGGTGAGTGATCTAGCATAGATTTGTACTCATAGGGAAATAAATCTCTATATGACGGTTGGACTCACTTTTGTGTCCAACAAAGAAATGGTCTTGGTAGACAATAATGAAATTACCCTCTATACCACAATGAAATTGCCTTGGCATATAATACTGAAGTAATACTTTTGTACACAACAATGAAATAGGCTTTTGTATACAACAATGAAATTGACTTTTGCATACAATGATAAAATAATCCCTTACATGATCTTGACAAAAATTTTCTACCCTATGTACAAATGGGTGAATGTCACAGACCAGACAGAACCTCATCCACAAAACCTCTGACCTTTAACACATATTAATACTAGTGTTCAAAAAATGTGTAGCTTTTTCTCCTCATCTTGTACCTGTTGTACACTCCTATCCGTGCGTCTTACCCTGGATGCGCTAGAGGGATACCAATACCTCTTATGCGACTAATACTATAGCGCAGGAGCCGTACCGTCGCGTACTTCTCTCCTACGTCCTACTGATATCGGGTTTAGGAAGAAACGTAGAGCTGACGAGCAGACATCTACAGTTTCCATGGGGAAGTATCACAAGGGTACGAGGGTGGAGCCATTTGTGCGCAGTTACTCGTCTTACCAACAGACGAAGCAAGTCGTAGGGAAACGGCTGCACCCCGTTGGGATTGAGGTTGAGTCCTCGTTGAATTCAGAGGCCCCTTGGCTTGAATTAACTTCTTTGAGGTACTCTCGATGCTAACACCGGATGTAGTAGTCTGAGCTTCTCAATGTAATGACTATACACCTTATAGCTACACCTCCACAACTTCATGTTATTGACATGTTGGTTGGGTAGGCTCTTACCGCTAACACAATGAACAAGATTAAATATGTTATCCGTCACCTGATCACTACAAACTAATGGACCGAAGAAGGTGTGGAACAATTTGTGGGTCTGTCCCTCTAGAGCTTTGCTTTGGAGATGGGATTTAAGAAAAACTAAATCATACACTTTGATCACAGTCCTGTTTTGCTGTGATTTATTTACCTTATTGTTGGCTTTGTTTCGCCTTTCGGCCGTCCGGGATACAGCCATGAACAATTGCTGATCCCATTCGGTTTGTTCACCTGTAGGAATATGGAAGTGTTCCATAACGGAGTTCCTGAGTGAATTGTTTGGCCCTAACTGGGGACCATTGTCTACTATGATTCTTTGGGGAAGTGAAAAATGTACAAAACATATATCAATGAGTTTCCTCACTATTGAATTCCATGCTTACTAACCGTGTAGGAATTGTTACACCCTGGCCACCATCACCCCCAGCGAGAATAGCACAGGCTAGTTTCCCGAGGGTTGCTCATAGGGCAGAATGGCATTCATCTCGCTCTGTTGAGATTCCATTTGTCTACCCTTGGGTGTGTGACCTGGTTTGGTGAACCATTTTACCTCATTGAGTGCGTTGAGTATGGTATCCATACCTCGTGGGCTGAAGTGAACCAGGTCAGGTCTCATGTTTTGACCGTAACCCATGGTTTCTTCGAACAGCGACATGTTCATTTCTCGGCCCTTGTGCCCTTCCTCGATGAGGAATCCAGAACCCTTACATTGCTATTATCATCAAGGGATAATATTTTTGCAATTAGTGAGTCATACATGGCCCAGAACCTGTGTCGGTTCTCATTGGCTAACCTGGGAACTGGTGGAGGAGTCAGAACAATGACCTTCTGAGCACCTTTCCTCTTTAGGGTGTAAATGATATCCTGGAGGTTCCGGAACACCTGGTTGGTGTCCTTCCCTCGGAGCATATCATTTGTGGATACCATTAATAACACATTTTTATGAACACACTTTTCCCTTCTCAAAGCACTGAGCAACTGCGCTGAGGTTTGTCCAGATATGCAAAGTCCGATGTGGTAATTACCATCTCTGTCTCTTTGGACAGGATACCCGAATTTTCTTTGCGCAAGACGTGACAAGATTGAGTCACCCACTGCCTGATATTGATTTATCAGTGGAGTGTGCTTGCATGAATCTGAACATTGTGGGACAGGTTTAGGTTTGGCATCGCCCTTCCCCACGTCAGGACGTTGCCTACCTAGTTTCCCTGGTTGTGCACATTTGGATGCACCTCAGCGAGATGCTTGGAAGACCCGTGTGAGCTGGCGGAACTCTTACGCTGGGATGTTCCACCCTTTCTCCGGTCTACCTTGGTTCTGTTTGGGTACTCCTTAGGCCGGGAGCCCCTCGCAGATTTGCACATGTGAACGTCGTCCTTTTTGGACGAACCGCTCGCTTCACCCTGACCACGACTCACATAGGTCCGGTTAATGCGAGTCGTAGTTTTCCCGTAATTGGGTCGTGCTGGCCTTGCAACTTCCCTCTCAGGATATTGTGGCACTTGCACACTCTCATACCGAAGTATGGAGTTGGCCACCTCCTGAAGAGAGACGAAGGGAGCCAGGATTAACTGGTCCTTCAAGCTGCGCGGCAGCTGTTGCACAACGTGGGTGAAAACCTGGTTGTCGGCGATTTCTGGCAACGCAAGCCTAATCATTTTGACTTGGCGCCAGAAATATTTGTGCACTGATCTATGCTGGGATGGGTTGTACCTTTCGTTGAGAGCCTTCGCAAGGGAAGAAGCTCTCCACCCATCCCCTTGGAAATATGAGAGGAACTGCCTTTTAAAATCTGAGTAGGACTTGAACTTTCGTTCGTTCCTCTCGTACCACTGCCCTGCCTCGTCCCGTAGACAGAACGAGATTATTTGGAGGGCATCCGCCAAATCTACCTCCAGGAGAGTGAGATCTCTCTCAAACTCCTGCACAAAATCGGAGGCCAGCCTGTTCCCCTGCCCGTTAAAGGTTGGGAGCTGTTTGAGATCAGCAAACCTAACCCTAGGTTTGCTCTTGTTCCTCCTCCGGTTCTTCCTCTTCCTCTGGCTGCGGACTTCGGCGTCCGAGCTTTCGGAATTGGATTCCGGGGAGTTACCAAGTGGGTGGTACTTGTTAGGGGGAGACACATAGCCACTACTCTGGTCAGAGCTTTCGTAACCCTTAGGTCGTCGTTTGGCTCGGTACAAGGCCTGGTGGACAGACACATTCCGTGCAGGTGAGACGGGCTTGGTAGCTGACATCAGCGGAAGGGCGGACTGAGTAATTCGTCTCTCCATCCCTTCCAGGCAAGCAAGAATCCTCATCAGGCTTGCATTGTCAGACCCTTGTTCTGCTGGCAGCTGCTCCTCACCAACCCTTTGTTGTGAGGAGGTGCGCTGCTCAGTGACTTGGCCCTCGGAAATGCATACATGCGAGCTGCGGCCTTCCGCCTGGCAGTTCGGCATTTCCTTCCTCACTTGCTCGAGAACCCTGTTCTCGATCGTGACCATGTGGTCACTGCAAGTGAGCTCTCTGCATATGTTTTCTAGGGCATCTAACCTCCCTAGAATCTGAGCTGTGGTGGTCTGATTGTCACCGCCTTGCACTTCGCCAACGAGTTCCCTCAGTTGCGAAATCTGGCCTGACACTTGCGTAAAATCCCTTTCTAACCTTGACTATAAGTCATTACATTGGATCTCTATTTGGTTAATTCTATTGGTGTTGGACGCTACTTGCTTTGTTAACAATTCTGAGGTCTTCGTGGTGGCATTGTGGATGGAGTCCAGTCTGGCCTGGAATTCCGTCCTTACGGCTTCAAGTTTCCTATTTACTTCCGCCGATGCCTTGGCAAATTCCCTACCCTGAGCATCAATTTTCTGACCCTGCGCTTCAAGTTTCGCATCAAGTTTCTGACCCTGCGCTTCAAGTTTCGCATCAAGTTTCTGACCCTGTGCCTCAAGCTTCTGACTAACATTTTCAGAGACTTTCGCTTGCTCCTGGAGCATTGCTACAATGAGGTCGAGTTGGGGGTTACTACTGGTACTTGCACTACCGTTGGGTGGGAACCCACGACCTGCTGGCCGTTCCAGCGACCTTGATCTGGTATTCATATTTGGGGAGTGCCGGTATTGAGTCTCATAATCTTGCGATCCGCGTTTGCGAGAGAGACAAAAGACAGACGATATATTCGGGAGTCGAATGGCTTCGTCTACGCGGCTGGTCCAGGGATACGTGCCTCCAGGTTACGTTGCCGAACAATAGGATAGGTTAACCTAACCTACTCACCCACTCTGGGCTTGATTGAACCTACGAAACTACTCTGCTGTGCAACCTGGACGCACCCATCCCCGTGCAGCTCTACGCTGTCCTCCAGTGACCATTAACATGGAGGATGTCCCCAGTAGACCAGCATCCATTCCGAGGAATGATTGCTGGTTTATCATAGGGACTTTCAGCCTAGTTATTCCGGAGCGAGAGGTACGCTTCCCGGACTTACCCGCCCAAATATGAATTAATAAATCAAGATGTTGGAAAGACACATTTAATATTCTGGGAAATATCACATTTAACTATATACAAGCACTGCACAAACTTATAGGTTTGTTCTTACATATGAAACCAACAAAATGGGTAACAAAAGCATTGTACTTACATCTTCTGCTTCCACCTCATCACACATGGGCCTTGTAACAACACTTGTCACTCCAACTATAAATGGGGGATTTTTGTGGGTCTGCACTAAAAATATAGCGGTATCTTAAGACATATGGGTATTGGCTTGCAAATGAACTGTATCAGGGAGCTATATCACAAAGGATGGGCCGAATAATCGTGGATGTCTTTGGATACAAAGCATCATGGTTTCCTGGAGGCTCATTGTCCTCACCATGTGGTTTTGAAAATTTCCGAATTTTCATGGATATTGGTTCCATGCACTTTATGGCACTTCAAGTGCTGTAATTCGTCCATATTATACACTACAGGACTATTTCCAACCCCTTAATAGATACTTCACATGTTGGAACACAAATGGCTACTCCATTGTCCTCTCTCCACTGGCCTACTCTGGCTCAAAACTTGGAGCGATGTTAACTGTACCAACTATCCACACAGAGTGAAATCAAGATGGCTTCCTCTCATGTTAAAAGCTATCTCAGACTCATTGTCTGGTAGCCACGCCCATGAGGCCATCTGATTGGTCCACAGCACTTTGTGTTACTTGCCTTCATCTAGTACCTCGAGAAGCCCAGTAGATGGCAGTCTAGTCAGGGCTAGTTCCACTGACTCTCACCAGATGTCTCTGGTGCTGTGAGACCGATTGTCTTTTGTCCAAAAACATCGATTTTTT
The DNA here is from genome assembly GCF_977018435.1 of Lepisma saccharinum. NCBI lineage: Eukaryota > Metazoa > Arthropoda > Insecta > Zygentoma > Lepismatidae > Lepisma > Lepisma saccharinum. The sequence goes on from NC_139237.1 coordinate 79,734,128, forward strand.
GATGTTTTTGTGGTTTGTTTGCACATATAATTGTGACTTGGAGTTATTTTCAGGGAAAGCCAGTTAATTTGTGCTTGCACAAATGTTATCCTGAAAATATGTGTGTTAATAAAAAAAATGGCATGAAAAGTAACATGTGCTCTCTGAATTCTACCTAAAAACAAAAGGTTGTTTTTTTGATAACCAATGAATTTTGGTCTGGGGCTTATTAATTACTTAATATTTCAATGTTATATCATACTTTTACTAATTAGGCCTAATTTCTGTTAATCTTAACATATCTGGGAATGTCTATTCCTATTAATTTTACCTGAATTGAATTGGCCTTGTACTTTGGTTGGAGTGGAGTGCTGCCTGTATGTATTGGGGATGTATACCCAACCTTTGGTTGGTTATATTGTTTTTGACGAAAACACGAAATGTGAAATAACACATTGTAATCCTAATATTTCAAGTTTCTTGAAAGGTGTGAGGTGCATTTTCCAACCTTGTTTTGTCATGAAATAATGCAAAATGAACTGCAAAATGCAGAATATACTCTTAAACACAAAATTTAGAGTTCAAAATATTTGAGAAGCAAAAGTGGACCCCTTTATACAGAAATAAACTTAATATTCTGGTAACAACATAAATGTGCTATTAGAAGGGATATGTTTATTTTGTGTAGTAAGAGCAGTTTTTAAATCAAATTTGGGATTATATTCACATTTTTAAAACTAAAATGTAATTTTGTATACTGCTTTTGAACCCGAAATTGACTGTTTTTGTACCAATATTTTGCTTTTTTATTTACCAAAAATCCTCTACCGAATAGCCAAAAGTAACAGAAAAGCGAAGTAAAATAAATCAATCAATTCTTTGCAGGCTGTATTCATCAGCAGTCTACAACGATCAGTTTGAAAAGTTCGCCATACCTGATATTCAGAGGCAGCCAGTTGATGACCTGGTACTTCAAATGAAGACCATGAACATACATAAAGTTATAAATTTTCCATTTCCATCTGCACCTGACATGCTGCAGCTGAAATGTGCGGAGAAAAGGTTAATTCTTCTAGGAGCACTGCATCCACCAGAAAAGGAATCCAACACAGGTGAGTAAAAGTTTATTACAACAGTGAAGCCTCGAATTTACATTCTTCAGGGAACCAGGATGAGAAAAACATAATATGCAGGAAAACTGTAAAATCTGAGAACATACAACATGACTCTGCTGTAATTTGGTACAGCCCCCTATCAAACATTAATCTTAAATATAGGTTTTCTGGATACAGGACATTACACGTAGGTGATGGTTAGAAACATGCTATTAGAATGGAATTATTTTTTTTTGTGTGTGCTAAGTATAGTATTCCCATCAAATTTCGGATTTTATTTACCATTTTATTTACAGTTTTTTTTTATTCTGAAATGTGCTAACTTTTGGTACGAAAATTTTGATCTGCCCATTGTTCCCCAATAGGGATACACAAAGAGGAATTAAAAATGTATTTCAAGCTTTGAGGTGTCCACTAAATAGTTGCCAATGCTTTGAATACCACAAGTTTTCTTTATCAAGGCACACAATATGTGGTCACATATTACAAAGTTTCATAATAGATATGTCTTTTACAGCTGCTCATATTTGCCACTGTGTGATTTTAGTCAGTGTGGTATTTAAGAAATATCACTGTTTTAATTTAGTGATGTTGAAAGATTATGTATGTGTAAATTCATCACAAGTTACAGCAAGCCATGGCTGTGTAATTTTCAGTTCGTTAAATTTTTCACAGCTTAGGCAACTAATAATCAGAAGGAAATGCACCACTTCACTACTACTGCCTTCTTCTTTCAAAATGTCAAAACCAATCCTTTGGTTAACTCAGTTCTACCACCAGCATTATCAGATTTCATTCGTTTTGAAGGCGGATTCCCAGTGGCGGCGATTTGGTGCCAAAACCAGGGGGCCAAGTACCATAACGGGGGCAGTAGATAAGATTTAACGTAGTGCACAGGCAAAAGTGGCGAAAACTGGGGGCTATCTACCCCCCCCCCCCTGCCACTGCAGATTCCCCGTAACTTTCACATGGGATGGCACTTTCCAGGCAAATTCCCTGGACAAGTAAAAGGGAAGAGGAGAGGTGCTCTTCGACCCTGACCAGTTGTTTGACAGTTAAAGGAATATAACAGTGCTTGAGACCGCATACGTGTGCGCCAAATGGAGCTTCCAGTAGTTGACAGAAAAGTGGTGCAATTGAAGTGGAGAGAAAATTATTCTGGAATCAGAAGCAAAGAAACCTGGGCAGACCCGCGACTCCTGTGCACCACACTCCCGTGAGGAGGAGACTGGACCATGCTTTCTTATGGCCCGAGCTGAACAGAAGAAGGGAAATATGCACGGAGACTTTTCATCCAAGGTTTTTTAACTTTTGGTCCCGCTATAACTAAATTGCCAATTTTGTTTTCCCTTCAAATATTATTTCCCCCAGAAATAAAATTTATCAAGCAGAGAGGGGGGAATGCCCCCTCATCCCCCCTACAAGTACCACCCTGATTTTAGTCTATATGAGCTGTGCTGGAGAATAATCACAAAGAAAAAAAACTTTTGCAAAACAGTTTTGTATTACAGGGTCTCTACCAGTCTGGAAAACCTAGAAAAAGTCAAGGAGTATACTTTTTCTGGAAAACTCATGGAAATGCCAGGGAAATGTACTGTATATCTGTAAAAGATGAACATTTTTGTAGCCGTGACTAAGTGTAGGTTTTTGAACAAAGAAAATAAAGGACAAACAAGAAATTTTAAATTTATTGTGGACAAACTATACTTCAGTTTGGTATACTGTGTATTACTGGTTGTTCTGAGTGGTTCTTAAAGGTTTACTTAACCATTTTTCATAAATGCAAAATAATATGCAGTGTTTTTTATTTTATTTTTCTTCTTGTGACGTTGATGGACATTCGTTAGAACTGTAGGGTCGTGTGTGTGTTTATCTTGGCCGAGAAAGCTCTGGGAATCCAGGATGAAATGCCTCAAGAAAAATAAAGTAGGGATGGGCCAATACCGATAAAGTACCGATATAAAATTTGCCGATACCGATATTCTACCGATCCGATATAAAATTAGAAATGGTCCTTGAAGAACCTGAAATGTTCATTGATTGATTAACTATATTTTGTATCAGTTACTGGTAGTTACAGTAGAAATTGCATATTAAATACTCTAGGAAAAGGGAATGGTGATTTGAACTATTTTCATGTTGAAATTTACTACAGTAAGTGAATTGGCTTTTACCACTTGTTGAAATTTTTGGATTGTGTTCAGTTAATAGTATTAAGATAGATACTAAATTTGACTATAATTATATATTATTTATGCTATAATTGTTAGAGAATTTTTTGTTTTTCCGTTAGTCAATATATGGGCAAATAATACACAAAGCTCACCCCTGATGCCTCAGTCATTTTCTGTTCATTTTTCCATCTTATTATAACTTGTAGCATGTGATGTGAATATTCTAAAAACTTGGTGAAGTGAGATCCTAAGTGTGGTGTTTAGCTAAAGTGTAGTGACCTTTTTATACACAAGTTGAAGTACATGAATTATCCTTGGTGTGGAAAAATTTGAGGTTTTTATCTGGGAAACCTGGAGAGAATTTTATTTTTACAAAACTGTAGACACTATGTGTTAGAATCCTTGAAAATTTTTCATTATCCTAAGAATGTTCAGATGCTTGAAAAGTATCAACTAATGATAGTATAAGCCAATTTATAAGCCAACTGATACATTAGTATCAGCCCAATTCTTGTGTGTACAGTCAACTCTCGATTCTACGACCCCGGGTATAACGACCCTCTCGAAGTAACGACCCTTTTCCCGGGAACCGTGAAAAATTTAGAAAAATTTGAAAAAAAAAATTGAAAAATTGAAGGAAATCGCCGAAAAATGTGTTGTTTTTTTCCCCACTCATTTCCTTCACGACCGCTCTACCGCTCACAATTGGGTCTGAACTAAAAATAGACACCACCACACCATGCTTGAGTGATATCCAATAGCACTTGACCTCTGCCCTCCCCTCCCTCAAATGCACCAATGTTACCCCATACCCGACGGCCGCTACCCAACGCGCCAGGCTTGTTTTGCCACGCTTTCTCTTGGATACGCGAGAAGAGAAGATCGAATGTGCTTGGATGTTATTTTAAATCGACCTTGACTTGTTTCCTTGTCCTAAGAGCTGCTGAAAACTCGCGGGGAAGGGTGGGAGCAGCCCGAAATGACTGCTGGACTTGCAGTCTTTGTCAATGTGTATGGCAGGTCAAGCTCTTTCATCGATAAATACACCACCTTGAGAGATAAGATCGCAGGAATGTTCGAAAATACAGATGTGTGGCGCCTGGAAGTCTGGCCCATCTATCCAGTTCAGCAGGTTCCCGTGAGTGAGCAACTCTCGGCCTTGTAGTCGACAACTTCCGGTAACCGCTTTCATTCAAAATGTGTTCTTTGTTCCCTGCAACACTTCATAAAAAAGCGAAACTGTTAGAGATAATCAAAACCACATAGGTGAACTAAAGATCGTCAACCCGCTTAATGCGTTGTCATCCAGGTTTCCACAAAAGTTTACTTCGATCTTACGTGCATCATAACTCCCGTTTCCCACTTCATATGTTTTCCTAATTGTGTTGATGTCGTAATATCTGCTAAAAAAGTGTTCCGTTGGCTTACTGACTTCTCCCTCTTTTCCTGTCAGGAAACGTAGGGGGGGGGGGGGGTGTGCGATGCAGATTGTTTCAGCCAGGATTTTCTTGCTGATGCGGGCTGATTACAGGCGAGGGTGGAAAAGGACCCATCCCTCTCCTTTCCTTTGACGTCTAAAATGGGGCAACCAGTTCTGGATATATTCTTGAAAACGAACAAAAACCATAGAACAAGTAAAACAAAAAGGGACCCCCCCTTTCCCCAGCTCATTCTCCGCCACTGGTGTGCACGGCAATGTTGATAATTGCAGAATTCAGTTGTTTTTTTAAATTTATTTATTTATATATTTTTTTTAATGCTGTTCTCTGCATAGGAAATATTGCCCCTATTATTGTCTGTTGCGTGGTAAAACGTAAAGCAAGGGTCATTTCTTTCTTCTTTACACTGCTGTTAAAAGTTCCTCTTGCGTTATCTTTAAAATGCTGGGACTTTTCTCTTCCGCCACCTGTTGCTCGAACTTCCAGCTGGTCTAATTGTTTTTACGATGCAGCTGGCGCCAGTGTTTTGTCTAGCGTCTGCAAAGCTCCTTAACAGCGATGACTCATCCAGCAGGAAGGAAAAAGTTATTGTTTTGAATCTCGCAAAGCTGTTTTGATTTGACGATAAGGAAATTCGATCTCCAGAAAGCAAAACAAGAGTTAAAATAACTTCATGTTCTGCCCTTCTGATAAGCACAACTGTAAATTTAATTTACCTTTCTTCAGAACCATTCATGTGGAGGGAAAAAAAAAGTGTGTTCAATGTAGGAATGGTCGCTGAGACTGATTAAAAAGACATTATTCAAGGGGAAAACGTTTGGAGGGGTGGGTGTTTGACATCGAGAATACTCCTAAATCCAACATTAAATCCACGATTAAGGTAAGAGTAAATAACGATCTACCATTTTGATATGGTGAAAATGCGCAGTTTCATAAAGCTTGTTTTCAGTTCATTGTATGCTGATGGGCTAATCGGGACTAAATATACAGTTTAAAGTGAAATTCAATTCCAAACCCGAATGATTATCAACTGCCACGTTGTTTAATGACCTGTCCTACAGTACGCATTGGGTGAAAATAGATCGCAAGTTGCGCATTTCCTTTTTCACACTGGATTACAATGCAAGTCAAGGAAGGAGTTTGGACTGCTCCCTTGAATGGGGAAGGGGGGAGGGTGAATGAAGTTGGTTGAAGCAAAGAAAACGTTTTTTTTGCGCGATGTATTTTACACAGCCAAACCAGAACGAAAATTACAGCCCCGCCTTTTTTTTTTGTGTGTCTGGTGCCTAGAAAGGTTGTGTTGTTTCTCCCGAGAGATCTAATCTTACCAGTTAATCTTGTAACAGACAATGCTCCAGTAAACCCGTATAAAATCCAACATTCATTCTGCCCGATTATCTCCTGACTTTTGCTGGCACCAGTCTGACTGGTGTCAAGATTCTTCGAGTTTTGCTTGCAATAAGCGAGAGATTGTTTTCCTTTCCATAGGTCTCAGTGGAAACGGGTTTCTCATTAACTAGAATTGCAAGAATTTCCTGGAAAAGCAACGACTGTGCACAATTGAAACAAAGTAACATTATTTTAAATTCTCTTTTGTGAAAACTTTTTCATGTTCTATTTTCCTTCTCAAAACACGCATCCTGTGCATAACAGGTTGTATAACTATCAGGATAAATGGTGTTAGCATCTCCTAGGCATCTTTGTGTCCGTTTGAGCTCCCTTTAAGCTGAAAATTGGTGCAAATTCCAATAACGACCCCTTCGAAATAACGACCCTTTTCCCGGGAACTGTGAAAGGTCGTTGAATCGAGAGTTGACTGTACATTTATATTTCTTTCTGATATGTATATGAAGGTTATTTAGAAACTCAAGACATTAATACTTGTATATTTTCAGATGAATGGACTTCAAAGGTGACACCATTAGGACATGCTATAGCAGCTTTCCCTGTTGCACCAAGATATGGAAAAATGCTAGCGCTGAGTCATCAACATAATCTACTTCCATACTCAATATGTATGGTTGCAGCATTATCTGTTCAGGAGGTATTGCTAGAGACACCTGTTGGTTTTTCTGCAAAGGAGCTCACAAAAGAGACAAGGTCAAAATGGATCCAGATGCGTAGAGCTTGGGCTGGTGTAGGCAATAGATTATATCTAGGAGATCCTATGGTGCTTATTTGTGCTGTTGGTGCAGCGGAATATGCCGGGTGCACGCAGAAGTTCTGTGAAGAGAATGGTTTCCGGTTCAAAGCTATGCTCGAAATCAGGAAGTTGCGAGCTCAGTTAACAAATGAAGTTAATTTGAAAGTGCCAGATCTGAATGTGTGCATAAATCCAAAGATGAACCCTCCTTCTGATTCAGAGGTAAGATAATAGGTCATTTTAAAGTGGTTCCGTATTTTTCTTGCGACATTTATCCTAGAACCCAGAACTTCTTCAAACTTCCAGGGGAGGGAGGGATGAGGTAAAAGAGAGAGAAATGGATTACAACCATTTATTTGTATTTAGGATCACTTGTTTCCAGTGTTACTATCCCAGAAATTATTTTCATTTTGTTCACCCGTGAGTATATTGTGCTCATTGATTGATTTGGTATTTGAAGTCGACTTTATGCACAGTAAGGCTAATCGGGACTGGACCTACAGTTTAAAGTGGGATCCAAACCACTATGTGCCTCCACTGGGTATCAAACATGGGATCCCTTGAGTATAAGACAATGACGTTACCACTATGCCATCGTGGAGGCACTATATTGTGCTCAGAATAGATTAGAGTTGAATTGATACTGATGCTGGTGTATTGGAAAGTATCAGTTCAAATGTAATCACCGATTGCATTCGATATATTCCCGGAGTCTAGGAATCTCATGGGGTCCATAAATATGTCTTGCGACATTTTTGTGGAGTCTAAATATCCTGGAATTATCCTTATTTTGCCATCAGCACTGTGGGAAGAAATGGTAATGACTAAATACCGTATATCTCTGAATGCAAGACGACCCCCCATTTTTCAACAAGGGATTACAGAAGAACTGTTTTCAAAACTTACAAATGGTTACCTTATTTACAAGTAACTGAAGGAGACAAAAAAGTATCGGTACGATCCAATACATATGGGTATTATTGTAAAATAAAGTCAAGAAGATAGCGTATATGTACCACCGTTATATAGTACGGTATATCACACTTTACTAGGGCCCGACCCTGTGGCCGAGTGGTTAGGACATCGCGCTGCGACGTCAAGGGTCCCGGGTTTGAATCCCGGTCGGGCTTGGTTGTTTGTGAATGTCCATTCATCAATTTCATCATTTCATCACTCATCCCCATCTTCGCAAATTAGCCAAGAGGCACAAAAAGCGAAGTAAAATAAACTAAATCAAATGAAAACACTTTACTAGGAAGTTTAAAAGTGGAATCCACACGTCTCCCAACAATTGATAAAAAAAAGGTTTGCCACAACATTCACTACGTGCTATCGCACAACAATGCTCAAAGCTCATGCGAACGTTCAAGGCTAAAGCGGTAGGCATGGCAGAGGGTATAGTGGAACCACGAGCAAAACAACCTGCGCAGACCCATGGCTCCTGTGCACCGTAGTCTTGCTTGAAAGGGGGGGGGGGGGGAGAGAGTGGACCATGCTTCCTTATGGTCCGAGGTGGAGGGAAGAAGGGAAAGCTGCATGGGGACTTTTTGTCCCAAGGTTTTTTTCCTTGTGGTCGGTCTATAGAGTTAGAGCTTAATGGAAGCTTGTGGTTCTATTCAGTAAAGAAAAGAAAAACTCCACATCATATGCCACAAAAGCAAGATGACCCCATGCTTTTGGGCACGAAATTGCAGCAAAAAACATAGTCTTGGATTCAGAAATATACGGAAATTATTTTATGATTAAATGATCATATCATGTGAAATTATGTATATTATAAAACAAAACTCTGGTAGATTAATATGGAGTGTAAGTTTTATATATTTATATTTTTTAAATGTGTGAATTATATTTTTGTAGCATATAACATATATGACTGAAATTAATAAAATCAATCTGTTTTGGTGTAGCAAGTACAGGGTGTCTACCAGTCAAAGAAATCAACAGGTAGGTCAAGAAAGTCAACAAAAGTTAAAAATTATGCTTGTGGTCAAGAATTTTTGCTGTTTTTTACAGTATAGTGAATTTATATTGCTATATACCTGTACTGGGATTTGATAAAATTGAATATTTGGAAATCTAAAATTGTATCGAGTTGTGGTTAAGATTTGTTCACTTCGTTTCTTAAGAATTATATTCTTGTGTTTTTTTTAAAATATAAAATAAATTAATGTGGCTTTTTCCCATCGTTAGGTGGTGCCACTATGCAATCTTTCTGTGGTGCGAACAAGTAACTGGTATCTCATGAACTAACGATGCAAAGCTCGTTGACCTTGAGGAACATTGCTGCTTGTAGTGGCCGCGGTGGCTCAGTCGGTAACGCGTCTGACTACCATGCTCAAGGTCCCGGGTTCGATCCCCGGCCGGTTCAAATCCGGGAACTTTTCTAACGGTGGAAGCGGCCCCGGCGCCTACCCAGCGTCGAATAACATGGGTACCTGGGGGAAACCCTGGGGGGTAAAGGCGGTCAGGGGCGTGATGCTGATCACATCACCCCCACTCACGACCGGATCAAGAAAGTGTGGGGCGTTACCCCCACACCCCCTATACGCCTTCATGGCGTGGTGCTATGCACAGGGGAACACTTTACCTTCACTTTTTTACCTTTTTTTCCCATCAAGAATGAAGTCTGATTTTTTTTTTTAACAATTCAAGCAAGTGTAAATCTCTTGTTAAAGTACAGCTTCAGCTTTCATCGTAAACGGTCTTATTGTAAGGGTTTTTCATTGAATAAAAGTATCTACAGTTGAGACTGCTTTATACGTAATTCAGTTCTGCGTAACTCTGTTTTATACACAGTGCGGCAATTTGAAATCGAGATTGATTTTTTTCTCGTTAGGTGGTGCCACTATGCAATCTTTCTGTGGTGCGAACAAGTAACTGGTATCTCATGAACTAACGATGCAAAGCTCGTTGACCTTGAGGAACATTGCTGCTTGTATTGTTGAATGTGAGCACATGTCGTGAAAGTGCATCATGATTTCAACATTGAACAAAGAGTAGACATCAAGTTTTTTGCGCTCTAGGGTAAAACTGCTGCGGAAACGTTTGACATGTTGTAGCAAGTCTATAGGGACAATTGTTTATCCTGTACGCATGTATTTGAATGGCTAAGGTGTTTCAGTAAAGGATGGGAGCCAATTGAACACGACGATCATCCAGGTGTGGCAGGGATGGTGAGAACACCAAAATTTGTTGAGAAAGTGAGGATAATCATTTCTGAAGACTGAAATTTCAGACAGACTGTTACTGCTGCATTTTATCTTGTACTGAAACGTTTGGTGCAAGGAATAACACTGTTAGGCCCAAGTATTGGGATGATGGCTGCTGGCGTCTGGTTCATGACAGTGCCCCAAGTCACAAGACTGTGATTGCGTAGAACTTTTTGACCCTAAATCGACTCTGTGTGTTGTCACACCCTGCCTACTCACCAGATCTGCATCCGTGTGATTATTTTTTATATTTCCTAAACCAAAATCTGCACTGAAAGGTTCCTACTTTTATGATGTACCAACAATCAAGAAGGCTACGACATGGATTTTAAAAAGAATTACACAAAACGAATTCCAGCAATCCTTCTATGCACTGGTGGGCATTGCACTATGATGTGTGGATGCAGGAGGGTCCTACTTTGAATGATCCAAGGTAAGTAACTTTCTATGAAGACTTGTTTATTTTTTACAGCACCAGTCTCGATTTCAAATTGCCGCACTGTGTATGTAAATTACTGTAGGTTCCAGCAAAATATAATATAAAAACATGTTAAACCTTATTTGTACATGATGCATTTATATGTAATTTGGTGTTATACATACTATTTTTCATAAAATACAGTTGATTCAACTGATCGATCATGGAGATCGGAAAGAGGAAAAAGTTAAACACTTGACAAGAAAATAAAATTTATATAGGAAGTAGACACTAATCCACATAAAACTAAAACTGAAATAGCTGCAGATTTAGGCATCGCTTATACCACACTTTGCACAGTGATTAGTAAAATAAATGCCATTTTAGATCATTTTTTAAAATATTGGGTACTGAAACTATAAAACTATAGTGTCTACTGTACAGTTTCAAAGTGTTGACTAATAAAGTGGCAAATGTATTCAAGAATCAAAAATTTTAGATTCGTTAATTTACCACTTTATGATAGAAATAATGTGTATTACGTATATCTTGTTCCTCAAGTAGATGAAATTACAGTATTTTAATAATGATATGACATGGTATCTAAATCTGATTTGTATGTAATTCTGTTATATTATTTTCTCTTCGCCTTAACATACGTATAACTCATGTTCAACTGTATTTTCTTAATTTCCAACTATACGTAAGTAGGAGGTGATTACATTAAATGCTAAGAAAAAGAAAGAAAAAAGAAGGCCAAGAAAAAGGAAAGAATGTTGAAGAAAAAGTCTAGAATTTAGATTTGTTATTTTGGTAGACACCCTGAAGTACCATTGTTACATTTAATTGCTGGAAAATGTCCCAAGTATGCATATTGGAAAGAACTGATGAAATACCTGTTGTATTATAAAAGATATGTTTCTAATGCAGAAAAAAAGAAGAAGGTAAAGTGTTCCCCTGTGCATAGCACCATGCCATGAAGGCGTATAGGGGGTGTGGGGGTAACGCCCCACACTTTCTTGATCCGGTCGTGAGTGGGGGTGATGTGATCAGCATCACGCCCCTGACCGCCTTTACCCCCCAGGGTTTCCCCCAGGTACCCATGTTATTCGACGCTGGGTGGGCGCCGGGCCGCTTCCACCGTTAGAAAAGTTCCCGGATTTGAACCAGCCGGGGATCGAACCCGGGACCTTTAGCATGGTAGTCAGACGCGTTACCGACTGAGCCACCATAAACACTAAAATTTACATATGCAATACTGAAACCATGTGTACCGCATCCATCAAGAAAGTATGTTTAATTTATTAATGCAGAATTCCCCAGAAGTTTTCATTCATGTTGTAAGGGTTTTGGAGCCCATTATCAAACAACCATTTTAAATATATTGGTTTTCTGTTTGTGGGGGAAAAGAAGAGTATTGGTGCTGGTATTGCATCAAATTGTTATGGTCTGAGTCTTAATGGATGTTCAATGTTTACAAACATAAGTTTTAGTTTTATAAATTTAAGTTTCATAATTTTATAAATTTCAGTCACAATTTATGTTCTTCTTGTGTTCTTTTCTTCACGCAGGCAAAGCTTTTAAGGCAGATAATTTTAGCAGGTATGGTGGACCATGTAGCACATAAAGTGTCTCAAGAAGAAATAAAGGAGAACGAAGACAGAGCAAAGTGGAAATATGCATACAGGTAAATATGTTTCTGTGTTAACTAGGGTAAACTGATAAAGATGTGTTGTTTTTTTTTGTTTGTGAAAAGTATTATGTATACACATTTTAAATTATGTTTCTACTTGATTTCTTGTAAGAAAACGTGGTAAGAATTTACAATACCGGACCCATCCGTAATTTCTATCCTACTTCTTATACTAGTGAAATACGTAGTCCCGATGAAGTATCTGAAGTTAACATGTGGGGGTGACGTGTTGAAATTGTTAATTTACGTGTAGAAGTTGTAAAATAAGATTTTCAATTACCGTGATCGTTCTCTGTATACAAGCATGGAAACCATGTTTGTTCAACGTAGCATTCACTTGTTCAGTAATCTGTGTGGTGTGAGGAAGATGACGAGTAGGAAATAAAGTTCTTCCTTTCATAAGTTTTCTTTAGTAACTTTTAGTTGGGTACATATTAATAATACAGGGCATTTGTTCATATTTCGCATAGTCAATAATTTAGGACACTTTATCACGATTGTGTAGTTAAAATTTGTCGCTCAAGTGCTACGAAACTGACATTTTTTTATGGTGCCCCACAAACCATTCACTGTAAGGTTTGGTTAGGTTAGGCAAACATAGTTAAAATAAACTGACTTTTTTTATGGTGCCCCACAAACCATTCACAGTAAGGTTAGGTTAGGTTAGGGAAGCATAGTTAAAATTTGGGGTTGTAGTAATATCAGGAATACATTAATTTCGTTCTAAATCTTAAAATATTGCAATAAACATTGTTTTCGTGGAGAAATCCAGAGTTTCTGTTCTGATCACGGACCACTCAATGTCGCTTATTTTGCAATTTCTACACGTGCATATAGGCTCAAGATTCCAGTACAAAAACTGAGCACATATTGGGATCGAAAACTGTATATAAAATCCAATATCAATGAGAAGTTAGTGTATCAGAGCTGACCTGCAATTTACACAAGTTTTCAGTAAGTTTTATTGGAACCTCAGTTTTATGTTGTTTCTGCCTGGGAACAAAGACAAGAGAACTTTAAATGTGGAAAGAATATAAAATCTGCAAAATTTTAAAACATGTAGAATTGTACATGTATTGGGACCATGACAATTGAATGTCTAATGGATAAATTTACACAGAATAAACATTTCCCTTCTAATAGCACATTTATGTACTCATGAGAATATTAAGTTTATTTCTCGGTAAAGGAGTCCATTTTTGCTTCTCAAATATTTACAGCAAAATTAATAAATTTTTTGTGATTTGCGTAACTCGTAGGATAATTCAGACTTGAGAAAGTTTCATGTTGGTAAGTAAACTCTAAATTTCATTAACTCTGATAAAAACTTACTTTTCATTTTTCCGTGCACATTTTTTTCGTGACCGATTTTGCCACCCTAAGTCTGGTGGCTTTGTCAGGCGTGTACTTACGCAGTACTTGCACAGTACACTCCTGACGAAGCCAACAGACGGGTGGTGAAAACGATCGGAAAGAAATTTGCACGGAAAAATTAAAGTAAGTTTACCAGAGTTAATCTCCGCATAACTGCCAAACAGATATCTTTAGATACAATCTAAATTTCACGTTCAAGAGTTTATTTTCCATTTTGTACTTCATTTCGCATCATTTTGTGACAAAACATGATAGGAGAATGCACCTCATACCTTTCAGAAACGTGAAAAATGAACATTGCAGTGAGTTTTTTCACATTTTGTGTTTCCGTCAAAAATGAAATATGCATGCCTCTACTTATCACCATTTCATAATTTATTGTCATCGATGTAATTAACCGAAGAGGTAGAAAAGTTATGTAAAATAAGTAGATTAGAAAATGAAAGGTTCTGTTGGACATATCAACACGAATTCATTCCCTCCCTGCAAATGAGAAAAGTAATGCACTACGAGGGTCACTATTTATATTTTGAGCCTTGGCAACACTGATTGAAGTTAGGTGCGATTTGACGTTTGCACGGAATCATCTGGCATTATTGACCATAACGTACTTCAAATGATTTGTCAATAGCTTGATTTGTGTTGTTTATGTTGCCTTGGAGATTGCACGACAACAATAAAATGGAATTAACTCGTGAACATTTTCGTGCGATGATTTTTTACGATTTTCGACGTGGATTATCAAGACAAGAGTGCATCGATCAACTTACTTCCACATTTGGCGATGAAGCCCCGTCCTTTGCCACTGTGAAACGCTGGTATAACGAATTTAATCGTGGCCGCCATTCGCTCACCGATGAGATTCGCGAAGGTCGTCCAAAATCAGTTGTTTTTCAAGAAAACATTGATGCTGTGCAAAACCTAATACTGCAAGATCGTCATGTGACATACTGTGAGATTGAGGCAACCATAGGCATTAGTTCCACCAGCATATATAAAATATTACATGATCATGTTCTCGTTGGATCCCACACAATTTGACAAAAACGCTCGCGTCAATTGGTGCAAACAAATGCTCAATAAATACAATCGTGGTGCTTCAAAAGACGTATATAAGATTGTAACAGGTGACGAATCATGGATATATGCATATGAGCCGGAACGTAAACAGCAGTCGACTATATGAGTGTTTCAAGATGAACCCAATCCAACAAAAGTTGTTCGTGCTCGAATCACATCGAAACCAATGGTTGCCTGTTTTTTCGGGAAAACTGGTCATGTGACAACTGTGCCTTTAGAGGAACGTAGAACGGTCAACTCTGAATAGTACACAACAATTTGTTTGCCAGAGGTCTTCGGTCAAATATGGAAAACACACAAACGCCGTTGGATCATTCTTCATCAAGACAATGCCAGCTGTCACACATCTCGTCTAACAACCGACTTTATGAACAGTCAAAAAATCGAATTGATGGGTCATCCACCGTACAGTCCTGATTTGGCACCCAATGACTTCTTCTTGTTCCCGAATGTCAAGAATAAATTGCATGGACAATGATTTTCGTCGGCGGAAGATGCCGTTGATGCGTTCAAAAACCATATTATGGAGGTGTCTCAAGAAGATTGGAAAAACTGCTTTGACAAATGGTTCGAACGAATGCAAAAGTGTATTGACCATAAAGGAGAATACTTCGAAAAACAATAAGGCAGTTTTCAATGCCAAATTCCTGTTTTTTCATTGTTAGGCTCAAAATATAAATAGTGACCCTCGTATCTGAATCTTCCTACAGAAGAAATGTAGTTGCTGCTGTATGTTTCGTAGATATGTCAATAAGCAATCAGCTTTCGTATTTATTCTTTCTGTTCTTTTAAGGTGTGGAGAACTGGAGGAACCAGTCTTTATACATTCCTCATCGGTTCTTCGACGTAACCTTCCAGAGTGGGTTGTGTATCAGGAAGTGTATGAAACTACAAAAATGTACATGAGAGGTGAGTGTTAGAAACATAATTTTTACCATAAATACATGATTGTACTAATATCAATAAAATATAGAAAAAATTAAAATTCTGATCGTTTGTGTAATTCCAGATAAGAATTTGAATCACAAATATGATCAAAATAGGTTGTTATATTAGATTTATTATACAGGGATAGCCTAAAAGAAATGGACATTTTCAAAGTTTTACAGAAAGAAGAGTTTTAATAATAGGGCTCAAATACTTACATGGTTTGGTGAATGGAGGCAGTCACCAAAATAGCAAATAAATTAATTTTGAGGTGATGTGATTAGCACCATGGTCCAGCTGCCTTTACCCCTATAGTTGTCCACACGTTCCCATTTATTTGAGGCTGGATGAACCCCAGGGATAAGGCCAGACAAATTCCAACCTTACATCACCCACTGTGGGAATCAAATCCAGGACTCCTGCATGACAGTAAGACATCCTATCGACTAGACCACTTGATTAACAACCGTATCCAAAAGTTATGTGTAATCTTTTTACATTAGCTTAAGAGATGAACTTATATTCATACTTTATCATCAATATCAGTTAGAATTTCATGATATGTAGCTTTTTATCTTATATATGGTTACTGGTATTGACAAGAATATCAGTGATTGTCTGTCTTAAAATTGTCTACTTTTATCTGTAGCTAGAATTGAGACTTATGTTCTGCAGTCGTACAACATTGTACCGACCACAAAAGAGGACGTTAACTTGTTTTAGTAAAAAAGAAGGAAAGTATTACATGTAAATATTTTTTCCAGGTGTAACGGCCATTGAACCTCAGTGGCTTCCAACTTTTGCTCCTTCATTGTGCTCACTGTCTCCTCCTCTATTAGAACCTCCTCCACGGTATGAAAGCAGCTCAGGGAAGATGTTTTGCTATGTTTCAGGAACCTTTGGTGAGTATTTGAATTTTACATTTTTAATGTTCATAATAATTCTTAATAATTCATGTGTGAGTTTTCTCAAACCAATTCTGATATACAGGGCTACTATAAAATGATTCATTCAATTTCAAAACACTGTATTTTCCAAAGTATTACACATACATATATGAATGATTAGAGGCATGCATATTTCGTTTTGACGAAAACACGAAATGTGAAATAACACATTCTAATGTTAATTTTTCATGTTTCTGAAAGGTGTGAGGTTCATTTTCTTACCTTGTTTTGTCACGAAATGATGCGAAATGAACTGCAAAATGTGAAATGGACTCTTAAACATAAAATTTACCGTTTATATATACCAACGCGACACTTTCTGAAGTCTGAAGTATCGTGTGAGTTATGCAATTCATGGAAAATGTATTAATTCTGCTGTAAATATTTGAGAAGCAAAAATGGACCCCTTTATATAGGAATAAAGTTAATATTCTGCTAATGATTTAATGTGCTATTAGAAGGGATATGTTTATGTTGTGTAATAGTGCAGTTTTCAAAACAAATTTGGGATTATATTCACATTCTTTGAAACCAAAATGTCATTTTATATGGTGCTTTTTTCACTGCTATAACAGCGAAATTTCATTTTATTTACTGCTTTTGAACCCGAAATTGACTGTTTTTGTACCAACATTTTGCTGTTTTATTTACCAAAAATATGTGCCTCTATGAGTGAATGATACTGAAAATAATTGTAGACTCACAAAGTTTGCATCGTGACACACCATTTGGCAGCACGAGTGCAGTTCCTGTACAGAATGGCGAAAAACCGAGAAAAGAGTTTTTGTGTTGGAATATGCAAGATGTTCATCTGTTATTGCAGTACAGCGTGCATTCAGAAGAGAGTACAGAAAAGAGTGCTGGTAGAGCTCAGGAAATGCATCAATGCTACTCTGATTACTATTGACGGGATTGCTACAAAATGTATGGGTGGATCTCTACCAACTGACTACTGCTTGGATGCGTGTTGTGTGGCCAGAGGGGCACACATAGAACATTTGTAGAATATGAGGAAAACTTGGTGAGTTTACAGTTATTTTCATGTATAATTCATATCTATATGTTCAATACTTTGGAAAATACAGTGCTTTGAAGTCAAATGAATCAATTATAGTAGCCCTGTATAATAAAACATACATGTCCCACACCATGACCGTGCAGTGTAAGATATCAGGCTTTCGGATCAGCTACGGAACACATGCTGGTTCAAGTGTCCTGGAGGGAAGCATAACAACTTTTCTCCTGAGATTTCTTGGTCACCCACTATCGTGAGGAAATTGGGGAGCTAGGAATGAGTACCTGGCCGCGGTGGCTCAGTCGGTAACGCGTCTGACTACCATGCTCAAGGTCCCGGGTTCGATCCCCGGCCGGTTCAAATCCGGGAACTTTTCTAACGGTGAAAGCGGCTCCGGCGCCCACCCAGCGTCGAATAACATGGGTACCTGGGGGAAACCCTGGGGGGTAAAGGCGGTTAGGGGCGTGATGCTGATCACATCACCCCCACTCACGACCGGATCAAGAAAGTGTGGGGCGTTACCCCCACACCCCCTATACGCCTTCATGGCGTGGTGCTATGCACAGGGGAACACTTTACCTTTTTAGGAATGAGTACCTTAAACCGGTTATTAAAACTTACAATGACTGGGTCAATGCTGACCACACATCACCCCGTAACTGGTTGAATGATTGCCCACCTCTGCTCAAGCATGTGGGAGTGAGGCTGTGGCCCACAAAGGGCTGTTGCACCATGGGTTATTATTTTTACATTATAATAGAACGTATGTAGCCACTTACAGTGTTTTCTTCTTATCATCAGCCAATAGTCTGGTTGCCACATTGAAAAGCTTGTTTTGAGGTATGAATAATCTTATTTATATGTTAATTATAGTAGAGGGTTGAGAAAATTATTTATTGGATTTTTATTTTTGTGATTATTAAGTAGAATCTATTTATAAAATGTTTTGACTGTTTTTGAAAGATTACAATATGTACATTTCAGATCCAATTGATATTACTCTGTCAACCTTGAGCAATTTGAGTAATTCAAGATGGCATCCAATATCGCAGATTTTTCAGTTAATGGCCTATATATCCCAACCAACCAACCAACGGTCATGAGCAGATAATCTTTTTTTTTTTTGGTCTTGATCCTCTTAAGATGGGCTACTAAAAAGATTCAGCTTAGTTTTTCGCTAATGTCAGTGGTTTTACTGTAAATTTAAAAATAATCTTTAAAATATGTAATTTTTCTGGCACTTTTGGAAGTTTCTGTCTTGTAACTTTTGAATAAATAAAATGACAGGAAATTGTTTGGAATGAAAGTGGTAGATCAATTTGTGAGCTTTAAAATGACATAAATTTTATTGCATTTTAATTAAAAATAATGTGCCCCAAAATGGAGGATAGTACCAAAAAAGTTAATCTTTAATGCAGGCTGGGGCCTAAGTCCCAAATTATTGACGTTTTGATAAAAGCAAGAGACTTAGTATGATTAATTGTTCTCTAATTAAAAGGTATTTTCAGTCGATTAGCCAATCGCTATCTGCGATCTGATGGTCGCCATCTTGAAACGAATCCACCATATTGCATATTTCTTGATTTGATATATCTCTGAACAGTGGCCACTATCAACGTCTGGTGACTTGGTATGATTAATTGTTCTATAATTAAAAGGTATTTTCAGTCGATTAGCCAATCGCTATCTGCGATCTGATGGTCGCCATCTTGAAACGAATCCACCATATTGCATATTTCTTGATTTGATATATCTCTGAACAGTGGCCACTATCAACGTCTGGTTTCCTCAGAAATGTTGCAGATAATGTAACTTTCATAAATCCATAAATCTATTTTTAAAAAATAGAAAAATAAGAAATACAGGAAAACCTCGTTAATACGATATTGGTTAATACGAAGTACCCTTTAATCCGAAGTTCTTCCCATTCCCCAGCCGATAACATAGGATTTATAATGTATTTCAGTACAGTTAAATCGAAATACGGATAATTTTTAATACGAAGTTGTTTACAAGACCCTTCCGCAAAACTGGTTTCGCTTAATTCGAAGTAGACACCTGCGTAAGTCGACAAGAGAAGATCGAATGTGGAGGGAGCTTGGACGTTATTTTAACTTTACCTTGACATGTTTCCTTGTTCTAAGCTGCTGACAACTCGAGGGAAGCAGCCCGAAATGCCCGCTGGACATTGACATTCTTTGTCATTGTGCATGGGAGGTCAAGCTCTTTCCCCGTTGAATGCGCCACCTTGAAATATTCACCAGTGCTAGATGAGAAATGCGAATAAGATCGCACGAATGTTCCAAAATACAAGACGCGTGGCGCCTGGAAGTCTCACCCATCTGTCTAGCTCTGAGCTCGAGATACAGCAATTTCCCGTGAGCGAGCAACGTTTGGCCTGGTAGCCCACAACTTCCGGTAACCACTTTAATTAAAAGCATGTTTTTTGTGCCCTGTAGAACTTCATAAAAAAAGGGAAACTGTTACAGATAATCAAAGCCGCATAGGCCAACTAAAGATCGTCAACCCGCTTAATGCGTTGTCATCTAGGTTTCCCGCAAAAGTTGACGTCGATCTTACGTATGTTGCAACTCCAGTTTCCCGCTTCATACGTTTCCCAACTGTGCTGGTCATAAAATTTGCCAAAACAGTGTTTTGTTGTCCGAGTGACTTCTCCCCTTTATCTATCAGCAAACGGGGGGGGGGGGGGGGGTCCGTTGCTCGTGTGCGCACACGGGCTCCTTTCCTTTGGCGTCTAAAAAAAATCGAACAGTTCTGAATACCTTCTTGAAAACGAACAATAACCGCATGATAAGTAAAAGAAAAGTGACCCCCTTCCTTCTCCTACAACAGCTCATTATCCGCCACTGGTGTGCATGGTAATGTGATAATTGCAGAATTCAGGTCCCTCTTTCTTGTTTGAATGCAGCTGTCTGGATAGGAAATATGGCCCGTATTATTGTCTGTTGCATGGTAAAAGGTAATGCAAGGATATTTTTTTTTCACACTGCTGATAACAGTTCGGTCTTCCACAACTGCGTTATCTTTAAAATGCCGATGATTTCCCTTCTGCCACCTGCTGCTCTAACTTCCAGCCAGTCTCATTGTGTTTACGCTGCAGCTGGCGCCAGTGTTTAGTCTAGCGTCTGGAAAGCTCTCGCTTGCCGATACTGCAATGACTCATCCAGTGCGAAGGAATAAGCTTCATTGTTTTGAACCTCGCAAAGCCATATAATCCCCCAGAACCATTAGCGTGCTGCTGTTAAAAAAAAAAAAAAAAAAAAAAAAAAAAAAAAAAAAAAAACACGCAATGCTCAATGTAGGAATACGAGAGGAAAAGTTTTGGCAGAGCGAGTGTTTGACCTCCAGAATACTCCTGAAACCTACAATAACAATAAATTGTCGATTAATCTGAAAATACGCAAGTTTCGTAAAGCTTGTTTTTAGTTAATTTTATGCTGATGAGCTAAGCGGGGCTAAATATACAGTTTAAAGTGGGATCCAAACCAGAGTCATTATCGAGTGCAGCACTGTTTAATGTGTCCTAGGATACACATTCGGTGCAAACAGATCGCAAGTTGTGTGTGGGAGGGGGGTGAATGTGAAGTTAACGGAAAGGTTGTGTTCTCTCCCAAAAGAATCTTCTCTTACCAGTTAATCCAGTAACGGACAATGTTCTAGTGAACGCACATAAAATCCAATATTCATTCTGTCCGATTATCTCCCGTCTCTTGCTCGCGCCAGTGTGACTACTGTCAAGATTCTTCCGAGTTTCACTTCTTGCAATACACGAGATTGTTTTTCTTTCCGTAGGTCTTCGTGCAAACGGGTTTCTTATGAACTAAAATTGTAAGAATTTCCTGGAAGAGCAACGACTTTGCACAATTAAAAGAAAATACCGTTCTTATAAGACTTTTTGCCACGACATGCATCCCGTGCATAACCGGTTGTATAACTAGGCAGGATAAATGGTGTTAACAGTCTCCTTGGAATCTTTGTGTCCGCGTTAAGCTCCATGTTCTCATTTTGTGTAACATTTTTTACACTTTCTTTAAAACGTACAATATTATTATATAGTACATATAAAACTTATTTTCTGAGCTACCACCAAGTATAAAACATCCTTTGTGGGGGTAATTTATACTCTACTTTATTTACACCTGAAAACAGGCACCATCTTGAAAAGTTTGGATAACTCGAAGTCGTTTAATACGAAGTTGACATTTTTTGGTCCCTTGAACTTCGTATTAACGAGGTTTTCCTGTAGTAGTTTTGTAGAACTAATATAACATTTTATGAAAACTATTGGGAGTTGAAGGTCTTAATAATTCTTAAACCAAACAATAGTATTTTAAAATAAATACGGAGAAACTAGTACCCACTTTTATCCGCGAAGCGGTTTTTTCTTTTTCGATTAATTTCATTGGCCACTGCCACCATCCTCGTTGGAACTTGCTGTACTGTTGTTTGGCGTGCATCTTTTGTTTGTAGTTCTCTGGCTGCCGCTAGGTGCACTGTTCTTAACTGTGCGTTGGGGTCTGTGTCGTCTGCTATTTCCGGGCGATAACTGTTGTAGTAGGGGAATCCAAGAGTGGTGCGCTTGCCTGCTATCGATGTTTAGCTTGTGCGGGAAGTGCATTATTGGGTGCGTTTCGTTGATTTTGGTGTCTTCGAGCATGTGGGCAGTGTGTTTGACTTGAACCTTTTGAATTTTGTGGCTATTGTATTTGATATGTTTAGCAAGACCAGTAGTGGGTTGGGCTTTTTTTGCATCTGCTAGGTGTTGTTGGATTCTTTCATTGACAGATCTGATGGACCTGCCGATGCAATGTTACTTGCATTCACATTCTGCATCATATACACCTGGGTTATCAAGGGGGGAGAGGAAGTGCCGTTTGTGTTTGTTCAGTTTATCAGCTATTTTGGAATTGGTTTTGTGTGCTACTTTGATGCCATATGGGAGAAGAGCTTTAGATATGCGGTTGGAAGTGGTGGGATGGTAGGAGAAGGCAAACCATTTATATTGGCCACTGGAGGTTGATTGTGGCTGGGTTGCTTGCAGGTGGGTTGATTGTGGTTGGTTAAGGTGTCTGACCTGTATTTCCGCTTTACTGCACAAAGTGGAAAGTTGTGCTTCAGTGTACCAATGTTTCAGGGCCATTTCTCTGATGGTGGCTATCTCCTCTCGTAGATCCTCTTCTCTGCAACAGTAGGAGAAGGCTCTTCGATAAAAGTTCAGCGACACATTGGCTTTTTGCTTGGGGGGGATGGCTAGAGAGAGCATGTATGTACTGGTTGCCTGCATCCGGTTTTCTGTAGACAATGGTTGTGAATTTGTTAAGTGCACGGCTGATGGTGATGTCCAGGAAGTTGTCCCCAAGCAAAAAGCCACTGTGTGGCTGAACTTTTATCGAAGAGACTTTTCCTACTGTTGCAGAGAAGAGGATCTACGAGAGGAGCCTTGAAACATGAAGCACAACTTTCCACTTGGTGCAGTAAAGCGGAAATACAGGTCAGACACCCTAACCAACCTCAAGCAACCCAGCCACAATGAACCTCCAGTGGCCAATATAAATGGTTTGCCTTCCCCTACCATCCCACCACTTCCAACCGCATGTCTAAAGCTCTTCTCCCATATGGCATCAAAGTAGCACACAAACCCAATTCCAAAATAGCTGATAAACTGAACAAACACAAACGGCACTTCCTCTCCCCCCTTGATAACCCAGGTGTATACGATGCAGAGTGTGAATGCAAGGCACATTACATAGGCAGGTCCATCAGATCTGTCAATGAAAGAATCCAACTGCACCTAGCAGATGTGAAAAAAGCCCAACCCACTACTGGTCTTGCTAAACATATCAAATACAATAGCCACAAAATTCAAAAGGTTCAAGTCAAACACACTGCCCACACGCTCGTAGACACCAAATTCAACGAAACGCACCCAATAATGCACTTCCTGCACAAGCGAAACATCGATAGCGGGCAAGCGCACCACACTTGGATTCCCCTACTACAACAGTTATCGCCCGGAAATAGCAGACGACACAGACCCAGACGGACAGTTAACAACAGCGCACCTAGCGGCAGCCAGAGAACTACAAACAAAAGACACACGCCAAACAACAGTACAGAAAGTTCCAACGAGGATGGTGGCAGTGGCCACTGAAATTAATTGAAAAAGAAAAAACAGCTTCGTGGATAAAAGTGAGTACTAGTTTCTCCGTATTTATATACTACCGCGTCTATCTTTTCCCAATTATGAATAGTATTTTATATTTTGTAAGATTACGAAGTATTTCTTGGAAGTCTTTAGATGAACTGACAGCTTGCCATATATGAAGGCCGATGAATCTGCATACACATTACACATTGGAAAGTCATGTGACGACAACAGCCAATCCACGTTACTTGTATTGTAGCTGCTTGTGTAGGAAAATTCTGGAAAGGTCTTGAGGAATAACATATGTCTGTGAAAATCATGGAATATCAAATAAAGATTGTACATAATATGGTTTTTTACATATTTGTAAACCATAATTCGGTACTGTAGATTTTCATGCATCAACCCTGTCAATGTAAGTTATTAGGATTGGTAATGTCTCAACTGAGCTGTAAGCTTTTATCACAGGCCAAATATGTATAGTTAGCACACAGGTTAACCAGTGTAATTTTCAACAACTTCAATGATATCAATTCTGAAAAGCAATTAAATTAAAATATTTTAAATCTTTCATCAATGTTGAATGAAAAATTAAGATTTTGACCCATCTGTTTTGTGTGCAGAATGTAGTGCCATGCTGTCAAAACTTTTATTCTCTCTGATGTTACATGTAAACACAGCCATGTTTGAAAAAAGGTGATCTACATACTTTCTAGGAATTCCTGGGTTTTGTCTGACGATGCTTCAGCTCTTCTAATGAGTGCTTTCGTCAGGTTCTTGCTTTAGCAACCCATGTTAACATTAATAAAATAATATGTTTATTAGGGTTGGGACCGATTAATCGGTACTCTATCGGTATCGGCCGATATAGGAATATCAGTGTATCGGTAAAATTATGGATTATTTTACCGATCTGATATATTGATAAATATCTGATAATTTAGTGCAAAATTCTGCCATTTTGTTGTAATTTTTATGGATAATCGCCATGCCCTACTTTCTAAAAAAGTAAATGTCTAAATATGCAACTTCTTTTGCACTGCAGTTCCCTCGAAACACACATTTATTAAAGAGGGCAATGAACCTTTCAGGTTCTTCAAGGACCATTTCAAATATTATATCGGATCGGTAAATTTTATATCTGTACTTTATCGGTATCGGCCAAAATTTCATATCGGCCCATCCCTAATGTTTATTCACATGATGTAACTATATGATTATAGTTTATTATTTTTAACATGGATTACTAAAGTAATGACCTGAAGAGAGCACTCATTAGAATCCATCCATGCAAACAATTCTTTTCATATACATAATTAATATGTATCTAGTAATAAAGATACAATAATCTTGCCAATTGCTATTGTTCTTTGTCAACTACATGTGTTTTGATGATGCTTCTGTTTTGTTCTGTATAGGTCGAGCAGCATGGATATTGCCTACAATGGAAATTGAATTTCAAGAGGGCTTAGATCGCTACAAGTGGTTTGCAGTGTTCCTTCTGGAAGGTGATGTGTTTCCGAAGTTGAAGAAATTCAGGAATTCTCTACTTTCCATGCCTTCCACTATGGTGAAAACATGGGCCAAGTAAGTCGTTCTTAAGTAAATACTAGGGTTGTGCCAATGTACCTAGTTGTGCCATAAGTTCTGATACACATGCCAGGGAGTAGAAATAAAACACAGTACACGTAGGTTGACAACTGAAAGGTCAAGGAGCTTTATTGTGACTCTCAGATGTACAGTAATACAACATTCACTCGAAATGGCCACCTTTCGCCTTGACACAAACCCGAAGTCTGCCTGGCCATGCATCTATTGCGGCACGGATCACCTCCATTGGAATTTCAGCGGCTGCTTTCGTCAAGGTCCGCTTCAGACTTTCCAAATTAGGGTGACGCTTTGGACAGACCTTGCCTTCCAACACAGACCAGAGTTTGTAGTCCAGTAGGTTCAAATCAGGACTGCTCGAGGGCCACATCAGCTACTTTGAAGTGGGGCACATTGTTCCTGAGCCACCGCTGGGTGGTTTTTGCTTTGTGTGCCAGGGCCAAGTCTTGTTGAAATGTCCAATCCTCTCCATGGAACAAAGTTTCGTTGAGGGGCTTCACCACAGGCTCTAAGATTGTATCTTAATACTGCAGTGGTTTTAACCCCTTTCTCACAAAAGTGCAGCTGTGTGATGGCTTCAAAGCTAACACCCCACCACACCATGATGGATGCAGGATGATAGGAACGCTGCACACATTTCTTCTTCTGCTTAGCATCTTGAGCATTCCGAGCATACACATGATCATTCTGGCGGCTATAGGATTCCTCTACGTCAAAAATTTTCGTGTCCGTAAAAATAATTCTTCTGTGGCCGTTTTGACCATGCCGGCGCAAAAGTGCCTTTGCTTTCAGCTTTTCGCTTATGCTTTAGGTCTGCTGTGAGGAAATGCCCAGTTGTTCGTCGATAACCTTTGAGTCTAAGTCTTCGTTAATGATGCGGCACATTGTCGACATATTTATCTGCTTTGCAAAGAGAGACTTCTTGCGACAGGGATTCCGTCGAATTTGCTCCCTGCCAGCTTTGACGAGAGCTGGTGTTCGGACTGACTGCGGACAATCACTTCTAACATGGTCAGCAATTCCATTGGTCTCAGCAAACCTTTTGATCGTGCGATAAACAAATAATCTGTTAATGCTCAGATGTTTTAGGTCCTTAAAATCTCGGTGGGCATCGTCTTTGCCTTGTACAAGGCAACCACTGCTGCACACTTCTGTTCGATGTCCCTTTTACACCCTTTTGTAGCTCTTACTGACTACACCAAGCTTGAACAGGCAACACCCAACACCCATGTTTCTATGTGTGCTTTACCATCTTGCCACTAGATCGTGCTGTGTTTGCAGTGCCAGCAGACAGGCGATCACTTTGTATCAGAACTTATGGCACGACTGGGTACTTGTAAATCCAATGGTATCAGCCAAAAGTATGATATCTATATAGACGGTGTTAAAGGCGGAGCTACTGCTGAGCATGTACACTCATCTGGTTGCCCTTGAACATCCGGTTACGCTGACAGTTCTATGGATGTTAATATGAAACAGCGAAGTGGAGCTTTTACAAGGAAAAAGGGTGCCAGCTGTGCACAGTTCTATAAGGAACAAACTTATTGAGTCATAGGTTTCTGAAGAACATAGAGAGAACTTGTATGTCTGAATATACCTGAACAAATAACTATACATACCTTTAAATATTAATTGATGGTTTAGTCTTAATTAAATCACCATTTTATTGTGAAGCAATCAGAACAACAAATTATTATATTTCGTTTGCATCCTGCTTCCGTATGATCAAGAGTATAAGATTATGTAAGGCTGTAGAAAAGATAGATGTGTAATTAGACTATAATTAGTACTACCATCTACCCTAGCACTTTTGTTATTTTTAAAGAAGAAACATTGTTGTTTAATAATCTGCACTGCAGTTGCTCATCCAAAGGATTCAACAAGTTCACTCCTTCATGGTAAAACTTGAACAAATACTTTTCTTGATTGTCGTCAGTCTGTGGCGTGATCATCGCACAATTGATGAAAACAAGTGCTCATTTCTTACTTTGTATACTTGTGAACTGTACTGCAAACAACAGGGACTGACCTAAACTGGAAGTTTTGGGGGAATGTTTATGTTTATACATTTCTTAACACTGTCTATTAAATAAGAGCAGCATTGGTTTCATAGAAGTACACTGCAATCAGAAAGACTTGCGACTTGACTTGTACAGTGGAACATGATGGTACAGTCATTGCCACTTCTGGGTTGTTATGATCCTACTGAAAAACAATGGGGTTTGAAGGTACATATCTAGAAATATATTTTGGGGGAAGGGGGGAGGGGAATCCTAATCAAACGTCTCAAAATAATAATGATGATAATAATATATGATGTAAGCGAGTTACTAAAGATAACTTACTTGTAAATGTTCTATTAATTAATCCACTTGGGAACTCGATGTTTTACTGTTAGGTTGACTTCCGGTTCCTCTTGTTTCCTCGACTACTGCTAGGGTCACTGGTGTAGCCATTTCGTCTCCTGCACGTGATGGGTTTGAGTTGTTGTAATAACGGGAGCCAAACATGATGAGCCTGACTGCTGTTGATATTCAGCTCATGCAGAAAGTGCATAATTGCATGTGTCCCTTTGATTTTGGTGTCGATTAGGGTGTGTGATGTATGCCTAACTGAAACTTTTTGGATCCTGTGTTTGTTGAACTTGAGGTGCCTTGCTAGTCTGCTAGTGGGTTGGGATTTTTTTGCGTCTGTTTGGAACATTTACGAGTAAGTTTCGTGGATATATCTTTAGTAACTCACTTACGTCTTATATTATCAACCACGTTGTTTATTCCTCTTAACATGAAATAATAATAATTTTAATTAAAATATTCAAATTAATTAATATTATACTTTTATTATGCGAGTAGGTAAAACGACGTTATGACAATATTGATATAACAGCACGTATTCATTATCTAGCTTGCGGGTAGTTGGGGTTGCCAAAATTTGTGAAACAAAGTAATTGCCATGGCAAGGAAATTAATGTCAAATAGATAAAGAATTAAATATCAAATGTGGATGTTTGATCCAGTTGATGAAAAGTAAATTTCCTGGTAATATTTTATGCATGTTACTATAAGTAGTAATAAATATTGCATAAAACTTCTTTGGTAGTATCATTCAATGTCGTACGATCCCAATATAATCCTTGCCTTCCAATAAGTTGGGCAGAAATAAATAACCCTTGAATAAACAACCATATTTTGCATTTTTTAATTGTAATTATTTTATTATTTCATTTTTGTAGGTATAAAATATTTGGGGGGGAGGGGTCTGCACCCACTGGACCCCCTCCCCCCTAAATACATCCTTGGTGACTGTACATGGATGACTTGGTTCTTTAAATGCAATGTCAAGTCAAGCTGTTTTTTTCTTAGTGCAAAAAACACTGTTCAAGATGATGATTACAACATGTGGTAATTAATTGTACCTATTGTATGTTTAATGATGAATGCACGTTGGAACCAGATAAACAGCATACCTCTTGCAATATAGAGTGACCACAAGGAAAAAAACCTTCACCTAAAAGTGTCCGCACAGCTTTTCCTTTTGGCTTGGGCCATAAGAAAGCATGCTTTACTCTGTCCCTCCCCTCCACGTGGGAGTATGGTGCATGGGAGTCGCGGGTCTGCACAGGTTTTTTTGCTTGTGGTTCCACTATACCAACAATCGCCTATTGTAGTCCACTCAGACTGTGATTCTTGAATATTTGCTGCATAGTCAATGACAACACACCAGTACTGCCATCTTTTGAGAAAAAATAGTGTGGCTACATTATATACTACAGAGCAGATATTTGTAAATCTGGCTTTGCAACATGTTGATCACACCGTAGCAGTTGTTGGTTGCAACCATCACAGTAGTATCAAGTTCTACCCTCGCAACCAGTCTGATAGAAAGGGGTATTTTTGTGTTTTTTCAACTTAACAAATGTCATTTGAGACCTTTCAAAAATAATTTGGTGTTCTTTTCCTCTTCTTAGGCTCCAGCCTCGTACGGACATTCTTCTGAAGGCTTTGATGATGCGTGAAGCAGATTCAAAAGAGAAGCTAGAGGATGCATGGAAAAAAGACCCATCCTGTAAGTAACATGTTTAATTTTTCGTTGTTCCAGCTTAACTTCTACAGTGGAATTTCATGTTCTTGCTTCTTTGTGACAGTTTCATATGTTGCAAATTATTTTTGAGAAAGTTATTTTTCACTAATTCTCGTGCAACAAATACTGATGTCATGAATCCATCGTGACCATTCAGTTTTCACCAAAATCATACGACTTTCATCCGTAATGCAAAGCATTCATTACACAACTACTACCAATGTTATGGTTCCTGTGTGACAGTAAATAGTTGGAAACTTATTTTCAGACTGTCCTAATTACTTATACATTGTGTCAGGGGTGATTTTTATTGTGTGTGTGTGACAATTGTTTGTCATGCAAAAAGTTTAATTTTACTTTTCTCCTGCAGACTTGCTGTCAGCATATCGAAAGTGGATCCCAGAATCTGCACACAATGAACTAGCTCTAGCTTGGCCTCCTTTGTAAATATATGTATACATGTATTTATTTGTATGTGGCTTCATAGATAGCACATATATGTATCATGTAAATATGTATATATCCATGAGCTGTCAGTAATGAAAAGTGTACTTTCAGAAAATATGAAGCATCTAATTTTACGAACTTTGAAAAGTACGTCTACTTGGAAAGAATGAATTCAAAACATTTCTTTAAAAGGAAAAATAAACTAATTTATGATACGGTATATGGTAGAAGCCTCCAGACTTCATACAATTGGTCTTGCCTGTACTGATAATACTTGTATAATACGGATGGGGCAGATTTAACAGTGATTCTTTGGTATCACCCAATTATCAACAACATTGACAATAGTTGTACCAATTCGATATTTCAGGGGTGGAAAATAGTCCGTAAAATTAGTAGAAGTCAGTTTTTCATCATAGTCTGTAATTTGTCAGTTTAAAAAAATGTCTGAAAAGTCAGTAATATTTTATAATACAAACAAGCAATATTATTATGAGTTTTATCATGAATACAAAAATGAAGTGTGATGGCTGTGTGGATAATGGAACCAGAAAATAATTTTACAATGTGAAATCCTACATTAGCTTTTAGGATAACAGTTCATTGATATGATGTATATAATGTAACGTTCTTCTCTGGGAGGAGCGAACTTTTAAAGTTGTACCCCACGTTTTACGTGACATAATAACTTGACACGTTCTTCCTCGCTTCGAGAGGCTGCTTGGTCACTGTATGTCTTGTGTGCTCCACACAGAGTATACACATAGACACAAGCCTACTAGGTACACTCTAATCCTCAAACTCTGAGATACCTTGTTTCAAGTTCTACCCATAATGTTAGCCTTTGTTCAGGTCGGGGCATGAGATTCCATTATACTCAGAGTTCAGGTGATAGGTGCACTTACTAAGGGCTACCGAAGGTTTTGCCAGAGCGATGCAGAGAAAACTCAAGAAAAAAACTTTTACATATAAAGTTTATTCAACACCAAATTAAGACAAGAACGGAACTTAGACCATTTATAGTAGGGTTATACATTTAACTAGAAGTTATACAGTTATAGGTATGGAAATCTCCACTGGTACAACTTTTAAACCTTTGTCATCGAACTACACAATTAAACTCTTAAAAGAAACTGATACATGTATACCCATAACAGTTTGAGAACAACCTCTTATATGATGCTTAGTGTCCCTGTTATACGGCAATCACAAAAGTATAAGACAAACTCACCGAAGAGAGAAGGCTTGAGGTAACCATAAAAACGTGGTTTTTCTCAAACATCGGAGCAACGGGGTACCGTACTGGACTAATTGAAGTGACTTTTCCCACCCTTGATAGGACAGGGTATCACTTTAAACTCCCAGCATCCAAGAGATGGGGTTTTCAAAAGGGCTTATCTACATTTCTCTCTGTAGAAAGTGGAGTATGCTTCTCTCTCACCCGGAGGCAGAGTGTCGTCTCTTGCCCGTGGGCAGGGTCCAACTGAGCTACTAGTCAAGCTCATGCCTCTATAAAGGGTCGGCGATGCTAGCGTAGACGAGTGGAGGAAATAAGAACTATAAAAGGTGTATTCAACCCTGAATATTAGCTATATACAAAAATTAAATTTTCAAGACCTTACATTCTAATAAAGCTTATTCATATAAAGGTGGATCCCGTACAATTTGTATTGAGAAGGGTTCGTTACAATAAATAAGTCAGTCAGTGGTCAGTATTTAGTCAGTTTTTTTTTGTTACTTTATTCAGTTAAATCAGTAATTTTGACCACTTGAATACTTCCCACCCCTGATATTTCTATAAATTTATACGCAGTTTAGAGAAAACTTCTACCATTTTTATTTCTTTTTAATGAATGTAAAGGTACAAATGATGGACCATGATTTTGTAAATGAAATGTCTAAATTTACATTTACGTGGTTACATGTATAATATATCTGTAGAATAAATATACATAAAAGAATTACAAAATTTATCCACAAGACTTATTGGTCATTATTGCTTCAGTTGCTTATTATTTGTCCATGACAAAATTGTATCATTCCAGGAAAGAGAGGAGCATTCATACCTGATTGCACTTTTCATGTTACAATACATGAAAATTAAAATTATGATGGAAAGGGAGGATATTGTATTAATATTAGATACTGTAGTTCCACTTTCCACTCAATGTAGTTGAATGCCAGGTGAAACTGTCCTAGTAATTACTTTTATCATTCATTTGTTTTATTAAGTCTGCTGTTTTAAAATATATTTTTCAATTGTTAAGAATGCTATCTGTGCTTGCACAGTTATTGCTTCAGAATGTTGTATTTGTGATAGTTGTCGTGTTCAAATGTGTGTATTTAAAAATTATGTATTTGTTGCAAGAACAGTATTAAAATTAAGAACCATTGCCATAAGTATAAGAAGAATAATATGGCAAATGTCTCATTAATTTTACATAACTGTCATAATGGGTCAAAAAAGTAGTTTCAAATTATAAAGCAGCTGTTATAATCTATGAATATATTTTTTATTTGCTTCCATTCTTTTCATGTGTACAAAATAGTCATTGATACAGGAAGTTGTGTATCGGAAATGGATGTAACTTGCACAGAATATCACCACTCAATTTATTTTAATGATATGGAAATGCGAGGTCATTGTGTTCAAACGTTAGCTTAGCCACAACTTTGTTGCTATAAATAATTCATACTACTTGAACATGTTTTAAATGTGGAACTATACAATTAAAGTTTTTGTCGTGCAGTTCAAATTGGCAATGAAAATCTTCACTACTTGACATAGTTATTACAGATTCCAGTAGAACTTTGATTTTATGTTTTTCAGGGGGCCAAGGTGAAAAAAAACTTAAAATGCAGGAAAATGTTATCATTTTGCTCTAGTGGAACTATGAAGATTGTATAATGCAATAAAATGAAGACTGAGTTGCACTATTATTAATTGGAAATAGAATAATTTCCATCCACAAGCATGAATAAAATTATTTAAGGGGGAGAGGGACAATTTCTCCTAGGTCTTTCTTGCTGGGGCAGCTGCCGATCACTGTTGCCAACTAAGCTCTTTTGGAGCCAGATCTGGCTTTCATGCACTCGTTTGGCTGTGAACTGTGGTACCCACCCTCTGCCCCACTATGATGCCACCACTAACTTCGGCCCATAAATACAAACTTTTGCTATGAGTGTACATTTTGCACGTGACATGATATTCATAAATGGGATGCGCCACCCACCCCCTCTTTCCTCCCCAGCTATTCTTATATATAGCGCTGTGGCTAAGGTAAAGATGACGATATTATCCGGGAATCCTTTCTTTTCGATTTCATAGGAAGATCATTGAGATGGGTGATGCTGCCAAATCTAGACTGTGAAAATGAAGAATACATTGAAATCACTTTAACCTCTCTGTCCCGAGCCGATTTTGAGCAAAATGCAGAGTTTCAATTAAATGAGTGTACATCGGAGACTAATTGCCCTAGAGAGAGGAGTGATATACCGTTGCACGCGGAATGAACCAGAGATTCAGACTATATGAAATTTATGCAAATTTGGCGTATATGTGGCAGGGGAGGGGCTAACTCTCAAAATTTTGGGGAAAAAAAAATTGGTTCCCCCACCCTACCCCCCAAGAAAAAAGTACATGACAGTGTCGACATGCACATGGAAATGATCGCTGACATGTAAGAATCACAAAAATATTTGCATTATTATCATATGACCAATGTAACTTGAGTTGTACCCCCAAAAGGAATGGTCGGCACGCCACTGATTCAAGCTTCAAAATGCAGCGGTACCTTGAAATGACTATAGCTCAGAAACTAAATTCCCTAGAGATATGAAAGATATACCGTTGTACGCAGAATGAATCACATATTTAGACGATATATAATTTATGCACATTCGGCATCTATATGGAGGGAGAAAGGGGGGAAATCCCCTGAAAATACTTTTTTCTTCAAAAATGGGGTTTCGCCCCCCCCCCCCCCCTTTGCCTTACCGAAAAAAGAATATGAAAAGTTCAAAATGCACATAGAAATTATCGCTGGCATGTAAGAAACAGAAAAATATTT
This sequence comes from Lepisma saccharinum, assembly GCF_977018435.1. NCBI lineage: Eukaryota > Metazoa > Arthropoda > Insecta > Zygentoma > Lepismatidae > Lepisma > Lepisma saccharinum. The sequence continues at coordinate 79,768,015 of NC_139237.1, forward strand.
GCATCATTGTCGTATGACCAATGTAACTTGAGTTGTGCCCCAGAAGGAATGGCCACTGATTCAAGCTTCAAAATGCAGCGGTACCTTGAAATGACTATAGCTCAGAAACTAAATGCCCTAGATATATGAAAGATATACCGTTGTACGCAGAATGAATCACAGATTCAAACGATATATAATTTATGCACATTCGGCGTTCATATGGAGGGGGAAAGGGGGAAATCCCCTCAAAAATACTTCTTAAAAAAATGGTGTTTCCCCCCGAAAAAATGTCAAAATGCAAAATGTATGCAAATTTGGCATATATATGGAGGGGGAAGGGAAAAAACCCAAAAAAATTATTTAAAAAAATTGTCACCACCCAAAAAATGTCCTCGCACTTGGGCACAAAATGACACCTACAAACAACATTCACGGACGAAAAGCTAGAATGCAGTGAAAAATGAGCACCGATTCTTGCAGCTGCTTGAAATTCTATTTTTAGACAATGCAGGGTAACCCCTGTTGCAACTTGTGCTAAAAAAACAAAGGTTTCCTTCAGCGCGCTTCGAAATTCCATTCTCACAATGCAGATTCAGCAACCAGTCTTCCCCCTCCCCATGGAAAACTTTCATTTTGACATCGGATACTGATAAACAAGCTTCCTTCGAAAGCAGTTCACAGGCGGGAGTGAAAAAGCATTGCTTTAGAACAACAACAAAGCTGGTGTTCCTTTGTCGGCAAAAATTTGACCTTGAAAAGAGAAGTCCCTTCCCCGAATTTCCCCCTCCCATTTTCATGAAGACAAAAAAAAAATGCAAAAAAAACATTTCTGTTATTACATGTGTTAGGAACAATATAAAAAAATCGAAATTCTAGCCAAAAATAGAAAAGTTATAACGTAAAAACTATGACCTTCACACAGCATCTCGATCGAGATGCTTGGGACAGTGAGGTTTACATTTGGGTATCTCGATCGAGACGCTTGGGATCCAGAAGGTTAAAGCTAAATGTAATATCAGCGCTCCCACCCCTCTTGACACCTAAAATTACCCTAGGAGGCACTTTAAATCAAGCTCCTTGAAAGGAATATTTCGCTTATTATGCACATAAGGTTTGGCAACACTGCCAGGATGGTCGTATGAGGCAAGCATAAATGCATTAGGCTTATGGGACCATATTTTATTCGTTCTCTGGGGAATATCAAACATCCAATGATGTAGAAAAGTACATGAATGGAAAAGGACACATTGAACTATGTCATAGTAGAAGGAAAAGTCTAAACTACCATTTGATTAGCCGTAACTTGAAGTTGATTTCCCATAAGGAATACATGAGATACTTATTAATCATATTTTTCAAAGATCATGTCTAGCTTACTAATGAACTTAAAAAACAGTTTCCATTTGCAACATGGAGAGATATTCATACTCTCATGCATAGTAAACACTTTTTTTTAAGTAGTAGTACCCAATGAGACGATATTGAAAAATGCACAACTAGTGTGTAATTGTCCCTCCTCGCCTTAAAATCATTTTGACAGTTGGTATATCTGAAATGATCATGATAGAGAGAGGTGCATTTTTACTTATTTTGTATATTGAAATGCCACAAAATTCACTCAAGGTATGAAAGCTAACATAATAACCATAGTCTGAATGCACTTGTTGTGCAATAATATACAGGGTTGGCACAAAGTCTCTCTCCCCAATAAATGAAGAAATCCAATATACTGGGTGTCCATAAAATCCCTTTACAACTTCAAAAATTCACTACAAATGCAAATGATGAGATATTTGAGTGATTTTTTTTTATTGTACTCATTTACTATTAAATTTTGTACTAATAGTCAATTTGTGTATTTCCGGTAACATTGTGAAGAAAGAGAGGTCCTCGAAAGAAAAATGGCTACTCCGCAAGAAAAGGCACAATGTGTGGCATGGTTCATTGAAACAAAATCTGACACTCAAACTCAGCGAAACTTCAGAACTAGGTATGGGAAACAACCACCAGCATGTCCATCAATTCATGAATGGCACATGAAATTCATGGAGACCAATCCAATTCTGGATAAAGCAAGAAGTGGAAGAAAACGAGTATCAGAGGAAGACATCGAACGTGTAAGACAAGCCTTTGTTAATTCTCCAAAGAAATCCATTCGCACTGCTGCCAGACAGTTACAGCTACCAAGATCAACAGTACACAAGGTCCGACACCACGACCTGCGATTGATTACGTGTAAAGTGCAACTGTTGCATGCCATTGAGCCCAATGATAAACCGAAACGCAAACCATTTGCATTAGACATGTTTCATCGAATATCGGAGGATGCAATGTTCCTTAACCGTGTGTGTTTCCGGTAAATTGAACATGTACAATGCGAGAATCTGGAACTCAGAAAACCCCCATGCGACAATGGACCTCAAATGAGACAGTCCAAAGGTGAGTGTGTGGTGTGGACTGATGTTCAATCGAATCATTAGTCTATTTTTCTTTGTGGAGCAAACAACTACTGCAAATGTTTACCTTGACTTTTTGACTGAATATGTGATACCACAACTGGCTGACCAACCGTCCTTTACCGACAGGATGGTGCACCACCACATTGGGGATTAAATGTTCATGACTTCTGGACCAAACATTTCCCGGTAGGTGGATTGGACGGGATGGCCCTATTCCCTGGCCACCTCGTTCATCAGACATAATGCCCCTAGATTTCTTTCTATGGGGCTACGTTAAAGACACTGTGTATCGAACAAATGTACGGAACATTACTGACCTCAAAGGATCACTGATGCCATTGCCACCATTGATGAGGCTATGCTAGAGCGGACATGGCACTAAATCGATTTTAGCCTTGACGTCCTTCGTGCAAACAATGGTGCCCATATTGAGGTTTATTAAGTTATGAAAAAAACTTCAATATATACTGCTACTATGTGACAAATTTAATTTAATTCTCTCTTCATATGTCTTTGGAATATAAGCTTGAAGTTGTAAAGAGACTTTATGGACACCCTGTATATAAAGCTCCAATCCCACCAGTCGCTGACATAAATGTTTTCCATGAAGGAAGCCCCAAAGGAAAAAAAAATGCCCGATTACGACCCCCCACAAAATCGACCCAAACGGCAGAGAAAATTAAAAAATCGCTCAATTTTCCTTAAGGGTGAAAGTGTCCTATTTTCACGCTCTTAGCAACTGCTGCCACGGGAATGTTTTGCGGCACACATTGTTTCCTTCAATTCTTAATTGTAGAGATACATTATATTTCTCACAGATCAACAGCACACAGATGAATTAACTCGTGGTTTTGAAAAGGTGCCTCAAACAAGGGTGACATCTACATAAGAAGATCCAGTCCACATACAATTACGTATATATTATTATACTCAATGCGAAAATATCTACATCTTGCTTGTTTTTACCAAATGTTTAGAGGCATGATGATAAACAATTGTTAGAGCTTGCCGTGCTTGTTGTTGTCCATGGAAACGGACGTTGCTAGGGAACTTAAAGAAAGTTTATTTTCACCCCGAAAACTAATAAGTGAAGTATACTAGACATTTCGTATTTCAAAATGAGAGCATCAGAATTTATTACAGAGGCAAGGTAGGAATTTGATGGGAATGGAGGAAAACCATTATTATCCAATTAAGTTTACAAATGTGAAAATGACAAAAAAGACAAATATTGCATTTACAATTTACAATTTAGTCTCTCTCTTGAATTCATTTATGCAAAACATCGAACTAATTTTCTTCAAACGGTTATTACTTACTCACTTTATTATTAAGAATTTAGACAATACTATTTTGAATATTTGTACCTTATTAGAGCCCATACACAAAGTTACTTTCTAAACTTTCCAAATTAGCGAACATATACACTTGTTCCCCTTCATCCAATACAACACAGTAATTTTATCCCATCCATAATATGATTATGCCCACAACGTGGCCGAAGGTCGTGCATGCGAGCGTACAAGACTGGCCACATCGTAAGTATAAATTCCATACTATTTCACTTCATTACAAAGTGTCTAATAGGGAAAGAAAATAAAGACCAATTTTCATGATACAGAAAATAGTTTATGATCAAAAGTTTCACAGTTAACAAACAAATAGGCATTATAAAACACTAAATAAAATTTTTATAAACAAAATACTGATTTATTAAATCCAACAGTTAAAACTTCATTATTTCATCGGACTACGATGACAATTTGTTTGGGGCACAAAGTCATGAGAAAAATCAGTTTAGTGTTTTTATGTAGAAATTTTCAGCGATAAATGCAGGCTCGACCAGGACTCGAACCTGGGTCTCTGGCATACCATGCCATTGCACTAACCACTAAGCCACCGAGCCAGCCTGGTCTTGCCTGATTTTTTGCTGCCGCTATTCTACCTGCGTAGAATAGTCTCTGCCAGAAGCAAAATACCCAGATGATCGACGTGAGGGCAACAGCACGAATGCTATAGAACGGAGATACAACACAAAACTTGCAGCCTCACTATAAAATAGTGTTGTGCTTCCTGCTTATCTGCCTAGTACCAGTAGTACTGCTACTGCTGCAGCCTCAAATGCGAAGAAACCAACAACTACTGCTGCAGGTGCAGCCTCCAAGGTGAGGAAGGGAACTTACTACTGGAATTTGGCAACTCACACTAGACGAGTTTTAAAGAGTTGCTGAGACATCATCTGACCACAGTGCAACATGGCAGAATTGTTCGACAGAAAGTTTTTTTGCAATGTATTTCCACTTTGCTAGTTGATGGCAGCAAGGATCTTGCAAAGTCTACTGCTAAAGAAGTGTCTTCATACGAATGTCCTATGTGTTTGGATTCTCTAGCAGATATGAAAAGCAGCAAGACTAAAATTATTATGGCTACGTCATGCCGGCATGTTTTTTTGCAAACCTTGCATAGATTCTGTATTGCTAGGCATCCTTCCGATATGCCCACAATGCCAAAATTCTGTGCATATGTTATTCCTGTAATGAACTAGCCTACATGCTTATAAAAACCATTAATATAAAATTTGATAAATGTAGGTATTTTATTTAAATTAAGCACCAAATGGATTTTTATAACAGGTATGCTGGCTATGTAGTTTAGTGGTTAGAGCAGAGACCCGGATTGAAGTCCTGGTCGAGCCTGCATTTTTCGCTGAAAATTTCTACATAGTACAATAATTTTTATTTGGCTGACTCAAACAAACCACATTATTTATATATAAAAAAAATATGCACTAAGTAGCATCACTATATATCTTGACTAGTATCTTTAAATATCCTTTCCACGCTTTTAAACTAAACTGAGAATCTGAAATTCATATTCGAATCTTGTGCATTAAATGTCACTTGTAGCACATGGGTCTCTTATGGGGTATTGCAATATGAATAGTAAGTCATACTAACATGTGTCGTGGAACAAAACACTATTCTGCTTTCAAATGGTCACTTGTGGTTCCATTTTCTACCGCCTGGCTTGATGAATCTGATTCTAGTTCCAGATTTCCTTTTCTCTTTTTGCTGGACTTCAGAGGATTCTTCTTACACTCTTGGTAAAGGTTGTTCAAATCAAATGCAACTTTCATGTTGTCCTGGAAAAAAAAAAAAAAAAAGAGTAGATTTTATACATTTGAAAGTTATAAATACGGAGAAACTAGTACTCACTTTTATCCGCGAAGCTGTTTTTTGTTTTTTTTCAATTAATTTCAGTGCCGCTAGGTGCGCTGTTGTTAACTGTGCGTCTGGGTTTGTGTCGTCTGCTATTTCCGGGCAATAACTGTTGTAGTAGGGGAATCCAAGTGTGGTTCGCTATCTATGTTTAGCTTGTGCGGGAAGTGCATTATGGCGTGAGTTTCCTTGATTTTGGTGTCTACGAGCATGTGGGCAGTGTGTTTGACTTGAACCTTTTGAATTTTATGCAAGCGCACCACACTTGAATTCCCCTACTACAACAGTTATCGCCTGGAAATAGCAGACAACACAGACCCAGACACACGTTTAACAACAGCGCACCTAGCGGCAGCCTGAGAACTACAAACAACAGACGCATGCCAAGCAACAGTACAGCAAGTTCCAACGAGGATGGTGGCAGTGGCCACTGAAATTAATCGAAAAAGAAGAAAAAACAGCTTCGCGGATAAAAGTGAGTACTTGTTTCTCCGTATTTATATACTACTGCGTGTCTCTTTTCCCAATTATGAATTGAAAGTTATAATGTTCAACCATTGCCAAAACCACAAATGTGCAGATTTTTACTTTTTGTTCGGTATGCAGGAGACAGGTTCGAAGGTTGGAATGTTTCCAGCCTTACAGCATGGTTCTGATCACAACACCTCGAAAATGGCCAAGAATGAGAATGTGTGGAGCCCTATCCCCACATTCCCCTAAATGTGTGTTCATGGCACAGTGAACTTTACCTTACTTTTTCATAATTTCTTTACTTTAAGTGACCTAATAACCAGCCACATTTTACCAATGTGACAACTTATACCCTAATGTAAAACTTTTTTTTTTCTTCGGGACCTTGAATATTAAAATGCCTTTATCTCAAAAGTAAGATTAGTACATTCATGGTTTTGCTATTCGTGCAATAATATAGGGTATTTCCTATCTGTGCACATTAGCTTGAAAGAAAACAAGTGGTGGCAAATATCGATATGATGCTTTTACCTGGAAATATGCAAATTACACTGAATATGTTCACTACCGGGTAAGGCAATTTTCCACAACTGTATACAATAAATATAAATGTACATAAATGTAAAATAATGTTCCACTACAAACACACAAGGCTATCACTTCTATTACTAAAATGTTAATAACTGTGCTTACCTCGGAGAAGAAGAATTTCTGGATCTTTCTCCTACTATCAATAGCAGGTCTCCTTGCTATCTCCTTCCCATCTTTGAATAAGATTACGGTTGGTAATTGCTTACTGAATGATGAATCATTTATGGCATACTTTTTCGCCACGTCTGGATATCTTCCGATGTCTATTTTTCCAAACTTCAGATTATCCAGTGCATACCTTGAGCAAAAAAGATTGAAAACATGTTAAAACTTTAGCAAAATATTGAAAACATGTTAAAACTTTAGTTAATACTTAAACTAGCCCATTTCAGTGTAATAACAAACACAATAGCTCTAGATGCAATAGATTAATTAGTAATCAATCAGCATTGACTGAGGCATATTTGTGTACTGATAAAATTGACAATAACTTGAATTGATGTTTTAAGTCCACTTTATGCAGAGATACGCTAATCTGATCTGGACCTACAGTTTAAAGTGGGATCTGAGCCACTGTACAATGTGTGTGCACCAGGTATTCAACCTGGGACTCCTTGATTACGACGTTACCACTGACATTGGGTAGGGCCTGACAATAACTTTAACTGATGTGTTATACAGTAAAATCCTGATTTTGTGTGTTTCAGGGAACCAAGCTGAAAATCTTAAAATGTGGAAAAATAAAACTAGATTTCGAAAGTACCTATAAATAACCTAAATGTGCTGATAAAGGCAGAAAATTTATTTTGTTTTAAAACAAACTAAACGTAATGTTTCAACCTTCTAGCAAGGTCTTCTTCAGACTCTGTACCCAGTACAAATAAAAACAAGTTACAAAAGAGGAAGATACATAAACACAAAAATCACTTCCCTCCAGAAAAGATTATTACAAAGTTGTTTTCTCTCTTCTTTCTAATAATAGTGTGTCTGGACGGGAGTGATTTTTGTGTATATACATCTTCCTCTTTCGTACCTTGTTTTTATTTGTACTGGGTACAGAGTCTGAAGAAGACCATACTAGAAGGTTGAAATGTTATGTTTAGTTTATGTTTTAAAATAAAATAAATTTTCTGCCTTGCTCAACATATTGAGTTTCTCAATTTAGTGTTAACCCTTGAACACTAGGATGTGTTTATTGCCTACTGTTACTAGAATGGGTGAATTTTCACCCATGTGATTTTCTTTTTTTTTCTTCTTTCTTTTAGTGTATTTTAACTCCAAAACTTTTTTTTAAAACATGAGAAACCAATTTATTTAACAAATTTTTGTCACATTAAAATTACAACATGTTAGTGTCAAAATGTTATGGTCTTCTTCCAGATGATCGTCTTCCGAATCAACACATTGTGGTGGTTCTGCCTCATCCAAGTTTTCATTGTTTGAATTCAACTCTTCTTCTAACATCTTACACAATTCGAAATTAGTCAGTTCTTTCTTATAATATGCCATTTCAGTCCAACAAACTTATAAATGTTAGAAAAGTTAGTAATGATAAAAACTTGCACTATTACTAGGATGGGTGAAAATTCACCCACCAACACCACGCACAGCCAACACTAAGCACCGATTCTTCACAGATGCTTACTCTGCACTGAACGTCTTGAGAAAACCTGAAAGCAGAAACCTGCGTGAAGTTCTGCTATCTAGTGGCATTCCGTCATCTGGGTGAATTATCACCCATCCTAGTGATAAAGGGTTAAAATTCTGCCATTCTGTTGTCGAATATAAATATATTATTCATGTATGTTAGTTTTGTAAAGTACCCAATTTTGTAACTTCTTTTACTAAAGCAAAACCTCCAGTCACACACATTAATTAAGGAGGGGTGAACAAACTAATCAGAGTTTTGATGGAATATTTGTAATTATATATGAAAACTGCTGAATACTGGTACATCAGTACTTTATCAGTCCATCCGTACTTTAAATATGAGAATACAAGTACAGTATTTCATTACAACTAAAACATAACACTCAAAATGCTGACCAAGTCAGAATTTGTTGTCATATAAACAGACCGAAAACGTAACGTTTCAACCTTAAAGCAATCTCAATATTTATTTCATTTGAATTTGGTTGAGAGTGAAGAATACCTTGCTATAAGGTTGAAACTTCACGTTGGTGCATATCACTTTAGTAGTTTTTCTTGAAAATATTCTTTAGAACAATAAAACTGTACATGGAGTGGCTAAACCTTTTATTAACTTAATGTTTGGTCACACTTTATGTTTCTTTCTCAAAAGTCTCAAAATATGGCAAATATTTAGTATTTTATTATTATTATGAATGCTTTTATTGTTATTATACTAAGATAATCTACAAAGTTTTATTGTGTGTGGAACTGCAGAAATACACAGGTACTTACTCATGAGACAGTTGTGCAAACACTGGAGCAAAATTGACACAGGATGGGCTCCACACTGTATAAAACGTCACTACCCATATGATCCTCTTGTCCCGTTCTATCTCTTCATCCAAACCGGAGGCTCGGAAGTATACAATATTTTCAGGACCCGAGTAGGTTGGTTCTGGAACCAACAGTCCCAGCACTGGAAAAATATAATTAAATTTTTCACAAAGATGCAATTCATGGGTGTAACCAGGTTTTAGAGAGAAGATACTACTGCATTCTCTGAAAATTTTAGTAATCTGCAATATGAGGTAAATATTAGGTATTTCTATGTGGCCTATAGTGTGAACCAAGGAGGAATATATATATATATATATATTGCATTAGGTACTGAAACGTGGACCCACAGTATTTCACAGTTCCATTTCAGGTCATGGCATACAATTTTGAGTTGACACAAATTATAACACCACCACCATGGGTCGCACGATCGTTTCTATATATGTTGAAATAGCTTGCATATGGCAACACACTGTCCCAAACATTTTGAATTAACCATGTGTCCGTTATCACAAATGAAAAGCTACTACTTGTTCACTACATTATTTGTAAGACTAGGCCATATAAAATCCAGGACCTTAAACAATGAACAATTTGAAGATATATATATGTAAAACTATAATTTTACAATTTAAAACAACAGGTAACAATGCGATATAGCACAAACAGATTTCTTCATTTTTACAGAAGAAACTACTGTCAGTGTTTCCAACCACGCCATGATTTTCTGATGTTGAATTCCACTACGAACCATTTTTTTATTACTATGTTTACCTAACCTAACCGTACCGTGAATGGTTTTTGGGGCTATGATTGAATGTTTTGTGGGGCTTTTTCGGTTAAGAAGGTTGAAATACCACGAGTGAAAATCAAACTCGTGGATCAATGGAACAATTTAAGGTTGTGGGTAATACATATAGATGGATAAGCACTTTACTACAAAAGACCCATGGTTCTTTTTATACACACTCCCACAGCAGGTCATAGTTTTTATCAATGGGTTAAGGATGGGTCACATCCGTACACCAGCTCATCTAGCAAAGATACGTATCAAAACCCAAGAAAATTGTAAATATGTAATGAAAATCCTGATGCACAACATTTATTTCTTGAATGTCCTATTTTCTCAAATCACACTATAAAGGTTTTTCAAAATTTAAAAATGTCATTTCCTATATCTCTCTCTTCCCTTCTATCAGAATTATCTCCTCCATTAATATGGCTTCTCTATGCATATACTCAAAAATGTAAGCTTGAATTATGACTTTTATATAATCGTATATAATACAAGTGAACTAGAGTGACTAATTTCAAAAGGAAAACATTAATACAAATTCAATACAGTAACGATGTCCAAAGTCGACAGGTTTCCGTTGACAGGGTCATGATAAAGAAGAAGGTTGGAAACACTGCATACCCACTGATGATCCACGACGTGACTCAAGCTGTGCCCGCCATATTGTGTGTTACGGAAGCAAAAAAAGGAAGAACAATAATTACTGTTAATGTGAAAATTGCAATTTATTTTCATGAAAAAAGCAAAATGCCACCTTAAAGAATCTTTCGCAATGCATAATCGGTAAGTACAAATGTTAAAAATGACAAAATAAACAAGTGAAAGGTGTTTGTCTGAGATCAGATAGGTAATAAAAAATATACACATAAGACACCAATAAAATTATTAACACTAGTATAGAATAATGTTAGTATGAAAAACGAAGACACTATTAAACTGAAGGACAGATAGAGAGAATATTCCACTTACATCTAGGTTGGTTTAAAAACAACAATTTATGTGTTTCTGCAGTGCACTGTTTGTACATTACTACATCCCTAACACAATACTACACTACATTTGCCTATTTAAAAAAAACAAGCTACTAAACAGATGGACAAGGAATAAAAATGTAATACTTACAAACGAAAACAACTCCAAAAATTAAACCCATTCTAAAGTCCGCATAAAACCACAGAACTAGATTTGCCACTTTTGTATATATAAAACTGGATGACAAATAACTAATCATAGTAACACTTCCACTCCTTCTTGTTCTAATCATCACAACTATTAGCAAAAAGAACAGGATCTGTGACTCGTGCTGTAATAGAATTGAGTGTGTGCATTAATATTACATAAACATATGATGAAAATACACACAAGAATGAAAAATCGAAGAAACTCAAATTTGAAGCAGGCTTTCAGAAATCTGCATTATTCTGATATAAAAAGAATGGAATACAGAACTATTTACATTCATGTAATATGCTATTATATTAATCTAATATATTGGGTGGAAATCTTACAAGCACAGTAATTACTTTTTTATTGACAATTTCTTTACACATTAGTAGAAAGGTCGTATCTCCTTAAAATGATAAACAAGTGTTATAGCAGTGTGATTGGAAACACTACACTTTGAAAATAAGCTCTTCAAATCTTTAAGGCAAGCCATCTCTGATTGCATTTCTTGTGAGTGATGCCATTCTTCAACTATGTTTGTCTATCCTCATCTGGCTATAACTAAGTTTTGATAGTAAGGAGATGATGGGAAATATTGTGGAAAACATTAACATGTTCTGTTACAATTTATCTCTGGTTGAAAATCTCACATTAGCCAACAAAAATCGGATATTTACCTGTCAAACTTAGGTTATGGAAAGGTTTCATTGCACTTGAGGAAGATGGTTCCAGATGATACAGAATTATATTTGTGAAACAACGGTAAGGATAATGGAACAATATGTGAAAGATCTGGATGCATAATAATGTAGCCATAATAAAATGAAAATAAATGTAAGCACGTCTAATTTAATCCAACATTTTTTTTTTTTTGGCACTTTTGACTGTACTCCTTCGAGAAAGTGAAATATTTTGCATGGTCTATGAAGATTGTTTTGTTATGAATTCTTTCCAGTTGTTTTTAGTTTGGGAAAACGTGCTATTGTAAAGTACATCTGTTAACTTAGCATGAAGCAGAACAGCTCGATGTGAATATTGCACTCAACATGACATTCCACAACAGCAGAAGACAGGATGTTGCCTCCATTTTCATAAATATATTATAAAATACAGTGAATCAAACACGAAGGACTGAAAATTATGAAACCAAAATGGAAGTGAAATTATTCAATGGGAATGTTACGACTGACTGGTGGCTACAATTTTACGCCGTTAGGTTAGGAGTGTTAGGTTTGGTGCTGATAGCAATGTTTAGGTTGTTTTTGTTGAGTTAGGAGTGATACTTTTGATGTGATCTTTAGCTATTCGAGTGTGCAGGTTTTTACTTACGCATGTTATACTTTGGGTTCAAATATCTCCGTCATTTGTGTTTCCGCATGTTGGAACCAATTTTATATTACATAAAACATCAAAATCTGATTTTAAAAATTCCGCATCATTCTCAAGGGGATACAGTGGGGTCAATGCCCCCTCGTTTTTTGTGAATGTGACGTTCCAGCACTAGATGTGTGACATTTTACATGCAAAATTTAAGATTATAGACATGAGATTTTATTAAAATGTTAAGATTTTATAATACCGGACCACTCCCCATTACATTGTGTTGTGACGTCACACGAGGAATGCCTACGAGGTTAGGTCGGGTTCCATTAGCATAAATACAAAGAAAAACTATTTAGGCTAAGAAAATTATATATTTCATTCTGAAACTCACATTATTGAAATAAATGTTGGTTTTCTTGAGAAATCAAGGGTTTCACGGACCCCTCATTTTCGCTTATTTTGCAAATTCTACACGTGACCCCCAAATTTGAACTTCATATTCGTCATTACGAGGCCTCAATTAGTGAGTATGCCAAATATTAACCCTTAGTACGCCGCGCGGTCTGACGAAAGTAAGCCCAGTGTCGCAGAGGCTTTGAGCGGGAAATTTGAATTCGTATACATAATGGAGAAAAATCGTAATAACTCTGGCACTATGGGACCAATCTACTTCGGATAACTTTTGTTTTGCAGGCAATACATCGGTGCATGCAACCATGTAAAATTTGGATGCCCCAACCGTGGGGGGGTTACGGGCGGGGCCTGCATCCCCCGAATTTCAATGAAAAAAACATAAAAATGTGGAGTTTGCCCCCTCTTCTCCAGCTACTTTGGGGAGAAAACCGGAACTTTTGCTTTTTTTTCAAAGAATGGACCTTCCGCAACAGAATGAAACTTGATTCATGTTCGTGGGTGCAATACAACTTGAATAATAAGGCAAGACGTAAAACTCGAGCGAATTTTAGCCAATTTGCATATTATTCATAAAATTGTTATAACTGACACTATGGGACCAATCTACTTCGGATAACTTTTGTTTTGCTGGCTGAACATTAGTGCATGCAACCATATAAAATTAGGATGCACCAACGGTGGGGAGGGGGGGGGTTACGGGCGGGGGCTGCATCCCCGAATTTCAATGAAAAATCATAAAAATGAGGACTTTGCCCCCTCTTCTCCAGCTATTTTGGGGAGAAAACCCGAACTTTTGCTTTTTTTCGTTCGCACTTGCATCTTGTGTAGCTACTGTGAATCTTTCTTCCCTGTTGACTCGGCTCTTTGTGGAAATATGTCCGGAAGGAAACGATTGTGCCTTAAGGAAATCGATGAGCTGTTATATGATACGAACTGTTTATGGTGATGCCTTTGTTAGTCCTAACAGAGGAGGGAAGGGAGCCTTTGCAATCATTTGTTTTGTCTATACTTCTGGATAGACTCACACGCTTTAGACTCATGCTTCTGGCCTCTGGCTATCGTCAAGCTTCATTGCATTTCTAACATAGAGGCGGCAGAAAGCTGACACCGCCAAACCTCATCCAATCCCCTCTCTCCTTGCCCCCCCCCCCCCCCGCCACTACTTCAGCTGGATCACTAGGTCTAAACACAAAGAAGAATGTGTGCCTTATCAGTACTAAATCACAGCGTTGGAAGCTTGGAGGAAAACAGCATCGTAAATAACAAGCATTTATTGTGTCTGTTAACTGAAGAGCGAACACGTGTTTGGGCTCACCCAAACACGTGACATATTCCGAGAAAGGAGGGGGGGGGGAATTTGAAATTTTCAAAACACGATTGCAAAACATGTTTCCGAACGAACTGTCAGTGTTTCAACCTCAATATACAAATATAAGTGTGGCAAACCCTCGATAATTGTATCTAAAGCTGTTTGTAACATATGTGTTACAGCGGCTACAAGGGACATACTTTTTTTGTAACATATGTGTTACGGCGGCGAACTAAGGGTTAAAGAAATCGGGGAGTGGTCCAGTATTGTAAATTCGCTCCTATTAAAATATTCATAATGAACTGATTTCATAGATTTATGACGTACTTTGTGGTGCCCACTGATGAAAAACCCTTCAGTATGATGACCTAGGTTGAATGCATTGAAAGTATGGTACTAGTTTACTATCCTTCGGACAGATTTCGTACATAGCCCCACAAACCATTTCCGGTGAGGTTAGGTTAGGTTAGGTAGGGCCATGCATTGGTTACAATAGTTAAAAATTGGTTTCGAAAAAAAATATTCGTAGCCCCACACACCATTCTCGCATAGCCCCACAGGTGTCCGAAGGATAGTAAACATTTACCGAAAGTATTAAGGAGAATGCATTACATGTGTGAAGCTTTAAAAATGTAGCAAATTTTGACTTCATTTGCCTGTGAAGCATACAGGCTACAGATGGTAGTAATTTGGTATCAGTTCGTTATATCGGACACACTTTAAAATCAGATATTATGTGTTTTGTATGGTTCGTACTTACCAATTGTGTATTGCGGAACATATTTGAAGGTGCCATTAAGGTTTTCACATGATTAGAAATATTTTTTACACTAAAGTAAGCCATTTCTCGAAGTGTTACGGAATGCACGTCATGGTGCAAGCACCACAAACTATTCACGGATAGCCCCAAAAACCACTTGGGATCGTATAACCATCCACGAATAGCCACAAAAAACATTCCCAGATAGCCCCACGGACCATTCACGGAAGGTTAGGTTAGGCAAACAGTTAAGAAAAGGCATGGTTACGTTTTCGCTTAAATTGAAGCAACGGCAATTTATTTCCGGGTGAAATAGAGGAACGAGTTTACAATACCAGACCACTATCCAATTTCTATGTAATTTTGCCTACTCACTAATTGTGAACTCCCAATCACGAATCTGCATGTAATAATTGACGGTCAAGTATGGAAATAGAGAAAAAAATTAAATAAACTATGTTTTCTTAACGTAACGTAGCCCTACCATAAGAACAATAGCTCCACGGAAGACGCCATTTTCCCAACATGAAGAAATCAACAGGCAAGACTAGGTATAGTTCTCTTAGCTAAAATATTAATTTCTCTTTGTATTTGTGCTAATGGAACCTAACCTAACAGGCCTAACCTAACCTTGTAGGCATTCCTCGTCTGTCAGCAAGATCGTTGTGCGTAAAGGAAGACCATTAACGAATTGCGAAAGAAATATGGTTCCGAATTGCTGTGTATGGACAATCACTGTGGTAAATCGCAAGGTTATTTTACCAGTTCTACACGTAAATGTACAATTTTAACAAGTGACCACCAAATATGAACTACAGATACGTCATCAGGACGCCGAAATTAGCAAGTAGGCGAAATTTTATAGTAATTGGAGAGTGGTCCGGTATTGTAAACTCATGCCGAAACGGATTGAAAGATGAAAGAAAATACCTCGAAGAACTTCGACAATGCTACAGAAACTGATTTCCGTAAGTAGTCTCTCCTGTAAATTTGAAGAAAAGTTTCCGATATAACGAACTGTTACCGTAATTTTTATTGGTGAAATGTGTAAATTATATGCATTCACAAACATCTAAACCTTAATGCAATTAAAAATAATTTTCAGATTGATTCATTTTGATATGTACATGGATGGAGTAGGACCCCTTTTCATGGAATGCCCCTAATATGCTTTTTTATTTTCTTTGCATTCTCATTGGCAAAGAATTAGCCCAACCCAAACTAGGATATCATGAATAAATCTGCATGAAATAAACATGGGACCAACATACTCAGTTGTAGTAAGAGAGAGATTGAATTATAGTTGATCTGGAATGTGTGTGTGTGTGACCTACATAAGGTAAATATCTAAAATCTGGTTTTAAACACAATTACAAAATATCAGAAAAGGTGACAGATTTTACTAAATAGTGCATTTTAATTTCGTACCTTGTTTATTAATAACTTGCATGAATAATTACTGAAATTCAAAGTACAAATATCAATAACAAGAACTTACCATATCCAACTCGCAATTCGCACCGGGAAATAACACATCGCATATTGGAGATATTTTTTTAGCAAATATATATGAAAAACTCACAATAATATTTATAATGTAATACGGTTTTAGTAAAGTTTTGAAATCTTTCTTCATCCCAAACATTATTACAGAAACGTTAGTCCCGTTCCGTTCGCTGCAGTTTTCACTCTCTTTCACTCTCACAGTGTTGCCACAATCTGTAAGCACAATTTCCCTTTGCAAGGGGTAAAATTTCCCTTTTTCGCCCATTTTTTTGCTTCATCTAAAGAATTATTATTATTAATAATAATAAATATTATCGTTGACCCATGTTCGTATGTATGTATAAAATGTTAAACATTAACTTTTAAATGCTACGACGCCAGTGGTCCCGGTTCGAATCCCGGCCTGGGCATGGTTGTTTGTGAGTGTCCATTCATAAATTTCAGCATATCATCACTCATCCCCATCTTTGCAATTAGCCAAAAGTGGCAAAAAAGTGAAGTAAAATAAACCAAATCAATAACTTTAAATGTCTTTCTTTGGAAGATTTAGATTTTATTGCTAAACCAAGTCAATTTTTTTCGTTTTGAGATGAAAGCTAAAACTACGTTAAAGTTGGCAACTTTAAGTAAGTAAGGTTTTCTTAATTAAAAAGCCAACCACACAAACCGAGATAGGATTTAGGGAGACCAATGCCAATGTCCCTTGTCTTCATCACACCATCAGAATAAAAAATTAAAAATATTCTACACAAAATGCTGTTCTAGTAAGGCGTAGATGAAACGTCACTTCCTTTAAGTATGAAGAGAGTTTGTGTGGAAAATCACATTTTTGCCTCCCCATCAAAATTTTTAAATTCGACGTATGTGTATGGGGGTTTATTCCTGAGCAAACAAGAAATATATATATATATATATATATATAGTACATACCTGAGTAAATGTTCCATTCTGGTAAATTTCACATATTTGGTGCAACTTTAAAACACAGCAAGTTTTTTATTAAAATCTAGTCCATTGAGTTTGAGAGGTATTGTTAGTCACTTCTTGCCAATCCGCACGGAATTTCTAACTTGTTCACGCGGTGTTTTCTCGTCTTCCGATAATTCTCCACGGCATTTTCTGATATATTCTGGAGTTGCAGATCGTTTCCTTTGCTCCCCTTGTTCTTCCATCGTCCAAGACAGACACAACCTTCCACCAAACACTCGCACACGAATAACCCAGTGGGCCTCCCACATGTAGGGTGACCAGACACATACAAGTAAAAAAGAGGACAGAGCATAGTTAAAGAGGAGGACAAAGTCATAAAAAAGAGGACACCGTAAAAATGGCAACTTCATTTTCCATTACTCATAATTTAATCAATATAAAAAGCTACTACTCACAGATAATTATGATGATTTTCTCAGTAATTTCCTCTTACCTTACCTTATCCTAATCTATTATTTAACACATGACAATCGTAACTAAGAATATCTGTAGTTTGAAGGACACAATTTTACTCTTTTTACAATTCTTGGATATTAGAATGCAATATCACCATAAGTGAATGCAAATGTAACAAGTAAGCTTCGCTTTTACATATTTACAAAAACCGAATTTAAATTTTAGGTAGTTTAGATTTGGTAAAAAAATATGATTTTAATGCCACGAACATTTCTAGCACTCTTTCAACAGCAGGGAAAAGTGACAGCCACCTTACACTTTCCCTCATATTCGTTTCCTTCATTCTTTAAAAGCTGGATATTTTCATGCAAGATCATTGATGAATTTACACTTTCGCTTCATTATTTCATAAAAGTAATATGACTTAATAATCAAAATTCTCACTAATCGTTTCTGTATAGCGTATGAATGACTCGAAAATGAACTGGCCGACCTCCGTGGCGGAGTGGTTGGCACACCGCGTCACAACGCCAGAGGTTCCGGGTTCGAATCCCAGCTTGGCCATGGTGTTCTTTGTGAGTATCCCTTCATGAAAATCATTATATCATTACTCATCCTCATCTTCTCGATTAGCCAAAAGTGGCAGAAAAGCGAATTAAAATAAACCATATCAGTCAATCAAAAAGGACCTGCTCAAGTCTCAGATTGCGAAGCAACAAGTTAGAATAATACATACTAATGACTAGGGGTGTGCGGGACAGAACTTTTTTTGGTCGGGACGGGGAATTTTTTAAATCCCGACATTCGGGACGGGTAAAATTCGCAATATCCCGACCAAGCCGGGAAATGATAAAACTTTCCCGACGCTGTGGAAATCGCGAATTTTACGTCATTTCCTTTTTTCAATTTCTGAAGTAAAAGCTAACAATTTCCAAGAAGTGTGAAGATACTTACAATGAATGAAAAAAAAACAGAAAAAAACGCTTTTTTCAAACGACCATTTGGAAGTTCCAAACTGCTCGTGATCCCGAAATGTATGCAAATCATTTCCCTAAGTAGGTACAGTCCCGATTAGCCTTACTGTGCACAAAGTGGACTTAAAACGGCAACTCGAACCAAACCAAACGAATAACCCAGTGTCCAATGAAGACTGAAGTAAATATAGTTTGCGACAAAGAGAACTTTATGGTTTGCACGTGCAGTGTTGAGGCAAAATTCAGTGAACCGCGGAAAGCTTTACATAAACAATACCCTCAGACTCCCACTCCCAAAGCCGGGACATAAGGGTGAATGGACAATGACAATGACCTCCGGCCCCAAACGGTAGCCAGATGTGGACCAACCCAAATTCCACCCTTCCTCTCAGAATAAAGTATACAACAAAATAAGAGAAAAAAGTTCTCATTTTCAAAACTGGAATCACTTATAATGTTTAATCATTTGTGCAGAATATTTTATTTTAAGTTTTGCAATCTGATTGAATTCTAAATCACCCAGAGAAAATATTTTCATCTATTCTTCAGTTGAAGCAGATATTTTTTGTGCGTAGCCTACTGTCAATAGAAAGATAGAACTATTATTTCTCTCGGTGTAGCTTTATTTCTGTGCGCCCATCATTGCGCGGAAGGATACTATCACCATGAACATGCTTTTGTGCACGCTAAAGTTGACGGGAAATGTTTGTCGCGTCATGCCTTTCTTAAACCTGATGGTAAGAGACCTGTAGGAAGGCCAAGGCGAAGATGGAGGGACAACGTTGAGATGGACCTAAGGGAAATCGGTAGGGATGGAAAAGAGAGTATATAAAACTTGCTCAAGATAGGGAAAGATGGAAGGCCTGCAGCCATGAACCTTCGGGTTTAAGAAGGCTAGGGAGTTAGTTAGTTAGTTTTATAATTAATGTTAAGTTTGTCTTAAAATTTCCCTGAAAATTTGCTATTTTTCATCAAATTTCCGTTTTCCCTTTTCACTTATAATTTTTAGCTCCAAATTTCCCTTCAAAAAGGGAAATTTCCCTTCATGTGGCAACACTGCTCTCTCATCGAAGCGGCTAGTCAAATTCTTTTTATAGATTAGGAAGAGCATTCTGAGACGCTGCCGTCTCAGCCGCTACGAGCTCTGACGTCACCCAGGCGATGGTGAACCGCGCGAGGCTCACCTAGCAATGGAAACTTATGGGAAATACCTTCATGTTTAATTCTTCATATCTTGGTTCTACCAGCCATTTTCAACAAGATAATAGGCAAAAAGCAAGGAATGATGTCTAGGCAATAACATGAAGAGGTTTACAGCACTTAATAATAATAAATTGCCTTATACAAGTCAAGCGAAAAGAAATCACGACTATCCACTGATACAGTGAAATCTAAAGTTGCGTATAGGTAAAAAATACAACTTTATATATTAAATATTTGGCCAACACACCAATACTTATTATCTAGCCTTCATAGCCTTCAATTTTTCACAGATATTTCTTATTCATAATGGCGTTTTCATAATAATTTATCTATTAGTAGGAAAAAATATGCCCCTTTTCTACGTATTGAGGATAATCGCAACAATGCAAATGAATGATGGTGTGATAAATTTGATGGGAGCGTTGGCGCATTATGAGGGTGGCAAGGAGGTCAACTGCCCCAAAGTCATGGTAAAATTTTAGAAATAATTACCTTCAATATAATTTAATTAATTAATCAAAATAATGTATGCCATTTTAAAAAATGTATATAAATTTAGAAATTTTAAAAGGAATAAATCTAAAGTGGGGGAAAACGTAAGGAAGATTACCCCTCTCCTTTCATTTGTGGATTAAGGAATAATCATAAGGAAACTCTCGGCACCTCGGTGGCCAAGCGAGTTTAGTGTTCAAACTTTGATCTAGTCACTGATGTTCAGAGGTTCGAGTCACAGTGTGGCATGGGTTTTCTTTGGGATTGTCTTTTCATCAATTTCATCTTATCATCACTCATCGTCGCGATTAACCAAAAGTAGTAGAAAAATTACGTCAAATAAATACAGGGCCGGCGGAAGGGGGCGCAGAGACGGCGCTACAAGGGGGCTTGAGAGGCTGAAGCCCCCCAAAACATGTCTCAGCCCCCTTTGTAGCCCCCTAGAGTTTTTGTAGTACGGTAAACGCATTTTGACCAAGAACTTAAAAAAATCTATTAAAAAAGGGGGAAGGGGGGCAGTTGCCGACCATAATCATCGACGTCCGCAGATTTTTTTAACGGAGGGAGAAGCAAGGTATTTTTCCATGGGGTATATTACCTCGATAATAGTGTTTCCCCCTCAAAAAACACCACTTGAATTTGAAATTATCGCATTAATATGCAATAAATTACTATGACTGAAATAAAATTATACATGTGAAATATATACTTTTAGCTTGACATTCGATTTCTAAGGTGGAGGTGTGGCCATCCTTGCCCCCCCCTTCCCTTCCAGACGTCCATGTCCATACATTATTATAATTTCACCTAGAAATTTAGTGTAGAAGAATCTTATCGCTGTTATTAAACGATATTATACTCTTAAAGAAAATAAAGTATTTTCAAGCCGATTAAAATTCAGAGCAACTACGGGGGAAGGGGGTGCAGTGACGCAACGACAGGGGGGGCAATGAGCATTGCCTCTCCCCAACCTTGGATGGAAATCAATTCTAGGGGTGCAGGGGAGAGGCAAACATTGAGGTAACAGAAGAAATATTAGTAGAATCTAAAAGTAGCAGGACAAAATGATACTCAAGATGGAATTAGTTTTCACGTCTTTCTTGCATTATTCCTTCCAGACGGCCAAGAGCACCTGCAAGGTGGCACAAAGGAAAATTGCTCCCTCTTTATCAAATTTTATACAAATTAAAATACATTTCGTAAAATGTAAAAACGTCTCCTTTTCATATAGTCAAGTTCAGAGCTGTAGCTAGGGGGCGGCGGGATTTGACCCTGTGCGCCGAATTATCTAAATGAAAAAGAATCTAAAAGAGATGTGATGGTGCCTCTATGTTGTTCCAGTTTGTATATAACCATCAATGCAATGAAACTAAAACAGTGAGATACAATGAGGTCTTTCTCTCCCGACTGAACTTTCATCAAACCTTTGCCCCCCCCCTAATCAGAGGGTCTGCGCACGCCTATGGGTGCAAGTACTACAATGTTCAATTATCTACATTTTCTAGTTCGGTTATTTTTCAATGTTACTTTATTACGATATGTTCTTCAATTAAAAGGGGATTGGGTAGGGCAGCTGCAGATATGTCTGGATATAAGTGGCCAGTGTTCACGTGATAAGTAATTGGCCAATCATGAGTCGCCAAACTTGCTACGAAATCTGCTACCTGGTGGGTGGACGTATTCAGTGGCTGTGAAGTTGTTCTTTGATTGTTGGCATACACAGCTAAATATGTACAATTATTAAAATCTATAAATCATATCACTATATTTCGGAATAGTCTAACAGGTGTGACAAATGAATTTTTATAAGTATGGAAGACGTTCAAAATCTGAAGAGGCTTTATATTACTTTCCTGTTTGTTAGTTCCGCATTCGAGTACCGACAATTGCATGAGTGTTAGTGACGTTCTCTCATTTGTTCCAACGCTACAGCTACCCTTATCGTTACAAATATTCGAGAGAGAGAAACAAGATGTTAAAGAATCAAAGAGTACACAAACTACTTATTCGCAAAGGGTTATGGCAGGTAGACAAAACATCTGGACACCCACCCTGGCCAGCCTGTAAGCTACCAAGTGGGCTACAACGCCAGCAAAGATGAGAAAGACCACCACGCGGCCTTGAAGGGTCCAATGGAAGGGATAGTTATGTGACGGGGGACTTTGTTTTCCAATAAAGGCCTCCCCAAAAAAAAAAAAAAACACGCTCCCCATACTAGACCTCTACCCCTATTTTCCTTCTTTCTCTCTCTCTCTCTCTCTCTCTCTCTCTACTGAGAGAGAGAGAGAGAGAGAGAGAAAATAAATAGAGAAGAAGAAAGAGAGAGAGAGAATTTACAGAAAGAAAAAGAGGTGAGAGAAAACGAAAGGAAAAGGAAGAAATGCCTCTTTTTCGTTTCTCTCTCTCTCTTTCTCGGGAAGAAGAGTTAGAGAAGAAAAGGAGAGAAATATAGCTTTTCCTCTCACTTCTTAGTAGTGGTGTTTGTGGTGGGGACAGCGCGAGAAAGTACGAACCCCCCTCCAGCAGATTTGCTATACTTAAAACAAGCTCAACATGCCTACATGAGTTTTTTGCTCAAGTGTGGAGCTCTGCATAATTCAAGATTTTTGTAAAAATGCCCTCGGGAATTTTTCAGAAAGTACGAACCTCTCTCCAGCAGATTTGCTATACTTAAAACTTGCTCAACATGTTCATATGAGTTTTTTGTTCAAGTGTAGCACCTGCCTAACCCAAGAGTTTTGTATTCGGAAAGTATCAACCCCCCCCCCCCAAGCAGATTTGCTCATATATACAAAAATTGCATCAGCCAGATTTTTGTATATAAACTTGTATCCATACCCACCTATACATATTTACTTCAGGTTTAAGTTCAATTGGATACCAGGTTCAATTTGCTTATCTAATATTAAAACAATGCAATATGCAGAGCTCTTCTAGAATTGCTCCGTGTTTGCATGTTTCCCCCTCTGTGGCAATATGCGCAATTCCCGAGACGGTAGTATTGATTTTTGTTTTGCACGTTTCTCCTCAGCGCCAGTATTTACAGAAATTCCCGAGTATTGCATCACCCAGTATTGTGAGAGTGGCTGAGGAGAGTAGATGTGTTTTTACAGTACTTCTCATACTTACACGCCTGTTTGGTTTAATTGAACAATATAAAATCTGATATTTGTTGTAATCCACTCATATTTAGAGTCAAGCTTATATTTGTCCTGTGTGAATGAATATTTATTCTTTTTTTCCACTTGTAAGCTATTGGCTTTACAATCTGTCATAAGATTAATATTATTAATATTAATCCATAGAGATTAGATTTAAAACCCAGGAAATTTTATATAAATACCAAAGCCAAAAATATTAAGTGTATACACACATACACACCTACACACACATACACAGCACAGTGCTGAACTCAACTGATATTTTTATTCAGTATAAAGTTTTGAATTGAAACCCAGGAAATTGTATATAATAAACAACAACAAAAATGCCGAATCAAAAATATTGCAATCAATGCAATAAGAATATATCCAGTTCTAATTGGGCCAAGCATCAAAAAATTTGCAATCCAGACAAATACAGAACTCCCACAATAATTTGCCCCAAATGCCATAGAGAATATAACATGGAATATTTTACATATAAACATAAAGATACTTGCTCTGCACAACCATCAACATCTGGTCTGAAAAGAAGGCACGAAGCACCTCTTAATGCCAGAGCAGCAAAGCAGCCACGCCATGAACCTATCCGTAGCAGTTTTAATGGCCAATTAAGAGATCACCGGTTTGTATCAGAGCCAAGATGTGGCATTAAGAATTTTTTGAACAGTAAAAAACCTGATATACAGGCAATTCTAAATGCACAAAATGGCTCTTATAAGCTGTCCCTCAAATTGTATACTCAATATAAGAAGCCAAACGGCACAAAATTTATACATCCCCACTTAACAGAAACTGTACCGGTATATTCAAATACAAATTCGGACAGAATAATAAGCAGGTTGATAGATCAATTGAATATGAAACACTCTGAATTTGCAGCAAAAGAGTCTGGATGGACCCTATGCGGTTCTCCACACAAGTTATATGTTAATATTTCTGAATTCAGCCCATTACAAGGTTCCACTTATGTGCCATTACCTGCCAATATCAAAAACAAAAGAGCCGTGGTCAATATAAAAAATGCCGACCAGAAATGCTTTTTGTGGTGTATTTTAGCTGCTCTGTATCCAGTTTCAAGGGATCCTCAGAGAATAACTTATTACAAGCAACATGAACATTTTTTTGACGATGCAATGGAGGGTTTGGAATATCCAATGTCTGTTCAGAATATTGATAAATTTGAAAAAAGGGCCAGGCACATCAATGGCAAACAATTATCTATTAATGTATTTATTTGTTCCACTGGCAATTGCCCGATAGCACCTCTCAGAATCAGTACACTTGATGATGAATCTGCTATTCCGATTGATCTGCTCTTAATTGAAGGGGATGGCACATATCATTACACTCTGATACATAATCTTGAAGCTTTAGTGAGAACACAACTAGACAAATATAAAAAAATATTCAAGTTGTGCAGAAGATGTTTAACTGAATTTGATGGTAGAAAAATGGTGAAGGGGGTTCGGGAAGAGAGTGCAGAAATTGCCAAAAACAAGTTAATTGAGCATCTGAAATACTGTGGGAACCATAAACCTGTTCATATGGTAATGCCTAATCCAAGTGAAAATTGCAAATTCAAAAAGAATGAAGCCTTGTTGGAACACCCAGCATATATTGTCTGGGATTCTGAATCAAATCTCAATCCTCTTGCATTCTGCAATCCAGATCCCGAAGAATCTTCAAGTACACCATACCAGCTACATGAACCTTCCAGCTTTTGTTTTATGGTTATACGGGATGGTGTTGTTATTAAAGAATATTCATACAAGGGACCAAATGCCATCAAAATATTTGCACATAGAATAGAAAATGTGTGCCGTGACATAGCATCTAACATCTTATTAAAATCAAAACCTATGTTGCCTTTAACAGAGAAACAGGTTGAAGATTTCAACAATGCAGAAAAATGCCCGGTATGTGATTCTGAATTTTCAGATACAAATATCAAGGTTCATCACCATTCTCATACAGATGGTAAATTCTTAATGGCCCTGTGTAATAGCTGTAATATTAAGATCAAGAGACCAAGATTTGTCCCCATATTTTGCCATGGAGCATCCAATTATGATTTCCATCATCTGATCAGGTACGAGGGGTTTGAGAAGCAGAATTTAAATATTTTAGCTGAAAATGATGAGAAATATATATCTATTAGCAAGATAATTAAAGTTGATGGTGTTCCTATTCACATAAGATTTCTTGATTCTTACAGATTTTTATCTGCTAGCCTGGCTACACTGGCCACTCAATTATCTGATAATCAATTAAAAATCACACGTGCATTGTTTCCAAATCAGGACCTGAAATTAATTAGGCGGAAGGGTGTATATCCATATGACTATGTTACAGATTTTTCTAAATTTGATGAGTGTTCCCTGCCACCACAAGAAGAGTTTTACAGCAGAATCAGAGGATCTGGAATCACTGATGAAGATTATCACCATGCCCAGTTGATGTGGAACAATTTAAAATGCCAGACATTTGGTGATTATCACATGGCATATTTGAAACTTGATGTCACCCTCTTAGCTGATATACTTCAGGCATTCAGAAAATCTTCCATGCAAAATTATAGACTGGACCCAGTGTATTTTTTCAGTGCCCCGGGCCTAGCATGGGCCGCAACGTTTTTGAACACTAAAATGCAATTGGATCTGATCCACGATCAAGATATGTATCTGTTTATGGAGAAATGTATAAGAGGAGGGATGGTGCAATGTTCTCAGAGATATGCCAGAGCAAATAACAAATATATTCCTGATTATGATCCAGCACGGCCATCAAATTATATACTCTATGTGGATGCAAACAGCCTCTATGGTCATGCCATGATGCAAAAACTGCCATATGCAGGGCTTGAATGGGTTGAAAATTACAATATTGAAGATCTTAAGGATTTTGATGACAGTAACTATGGTCTCTTCTTAGAGGTTGATCTGATATTTCCTGATAATGTACACAACAAATTTTCTGATCTGCCCCCAATTCCCGAGGTTCAGTGCTCACCTGGCTCTAAACAGAAGAAGCTCATGATGACTCTAGAGCCGAAACAGGGTTATGTTACATATTACAAAAACCTCCAGTTCCTGATGAAACATGGTGTTCAAGTGACCAAAGTTGGAAAAGTTTTGAGGTTCAGGCACTCAAGATGGTTGAAACCATATATTGATACAAATACAAAGCTTCGAACATCTGCAAAGAGCCAATTTGATAAGGCCTTGTTTAAATTGATGGTGAATTCTGTATATGGCAAAACTATTGAAAATGTCAGAAAACATACCGATGTTAAAATAATTACTGACCCCAGCCGGAGCAAAAAATTGGTTGCAAAGCCTAATTTCAATTATAGAAGAATTTATGATGAGCACATGGCACTTTTCAACATGAAGAAAACAAAGATCAAGTTTGATAAACCTATTTATGTAGGGGCTGTGATATTGGAATTGGCCAAATTACATATGTTAATATTGTATTATGAGGTGTTGAAACCTTTTTATGGTGATCGTGTAAAATTATTGTACATGGACACGGATAGTTTTATTCTTGATATTCAAACAGAAGATGTTTATCAAGATATGTCACAGCCTGAATTGTTTCCATACTTTGATACCAGTGAACATACAATAATTCAACCCCACAACAAAAAGGTGCCTGGCAAGTTAAAAGATGAGACACTTGGTGATGTTATTGTGAAATTTGCTGGGTTAAGTGCCAAGATGTACACCTTTGAAACATGTAGTGGCGCTGTTGCCAAAAAGGCCAAGGGCATTGGCAAAGTAACTGTTGAAAAAGATCTTCAATTTGAAGATTATGAAAATTGCCTCAAATCCCAGAGTTCAATCAGAACATCAGAAAATAGAATTCAGAGTGTGGATCACTTATTGACTAGCAATGTTGTAAGAAAAGTGGCCCTGGACCCACATGATGATAAGAGATGCATTTTATCATGTGGCATACATACTTTACCTTGGGGGCATTGTGATTTGAAAAATGGCAAACAATGCCCAAACACAGAGCATGATTTGAAATAAATAAACATGCCTATGAACTTATTTGGGTTCAAAAAACAGGCTATTATGGATCTGCCAACACCACAACCCTCTTCTGATATATCTAAACTGAGTGGCTTGTTAATTATTCATCTGAACAGCATACTTACAGATGTTGATGATGAAACAGGCAAAATATTGTACATATTTAACAATAATTTAAATCATTACCAATTACCTGTAGGTGGTCAATTGCAATTTATTACAACCCCTGAGGGTGATGTTAAAATTTCAGTGGGGAGAAATATTTATAGAATTAAGCACTCAAACATGATTTCTGGCACTGTATATACTGTTTCTGCTGGTGACTGCTTATATATTGAAGTCCCTGGATCATATGACAAGCTTATACCTTTTTTTATAGAATTAAGAATTAGATATTCAATAATAAATAACCACTAAAACAAAAATGCCTAATGATATATTTGGCCATACAAGGCATGAAGATCACAGTGATGAGATTCTGATGCTTGATGTCAGAGTCAAGAAATTAAGAAGTGATTTACAAGCTTTACAAACCACACTCAATGCCAGTCTTCAATTAGAAATTACAAATTTACAATCACAATGCATGGACCCTCTTCTTAAAATTGACTCAGAACTCAAATTATTGCTTCAGAAATATACTGACTTGGCCACATTGGATAATTTT
Source organism: Lepisma saccharinum (assembly GCF_977018435.1). Taxonomy (NCBI): domain Eukaryota; kingdom Metazoa; phylum Arthropoda; class Insecta; order Zygentoma; family Lepismatidae; genus Lepisma; species Lepisma saccharinum. Next base: position 79,796,400 of record NC_139237.1, read on the forward strand.
CAAAGTTTAGAGGAGGCTGTAGCAGCTCTTCAAGCCAAATTTAAGACCCAGGCCACCAACTCTGAGCAATTGAAACAACAATTGGAAGAGCAAATAAATAATGTCCAGGCACAGCTCCAAACAATTGTCAAAAGCATAAAATCACAAGAAGATTTTGATCTAGTGATTTCCACTCTAAAAGAACAGATTCAATCACTCCAGATACCTAATCTGGACCCTCTGAACAATGCCATAGCCGAGGTTAAAGGAAAAATTGAGACACTTGAAAATTTTATGAACAATTTGCCATCTTCTGATGCTTTGAATGCAATAACTCGGAGTGTTGCAAATATCAAGCTGCAACTTGAAACATATGAAGATTTTGGAAAAATTCAAAGTTCCATAACCCATCTTGAAGGTACAATAGCAGCAGTGCAAAATGATTTGGCAAATGTACTAGAATCCAGATTGCCTGGAATTGTAGATACCCTTGTCAGTGTCCAGCAACAGATCACAAAGCTTGAAAACCTCAACACTGAATCTGAACTATCTCATTTTCATCACTTGATCGATGATATCCAAACAAAGCTTGAAATTTTACAACAATCAACACCCTCTCAGGCAGACATAGCCCTGCTCCAAAATGCTATGCAAAATGTGGCTGATGCTTCTGAATTAAACAATGTAAAATTGGCACTTGAATCTTTGCAGAATACTGTTTCAAATCTTCCTACATCACAGGAACTTAAAAATATTAAGAGGGCAGTGAATAGGATATTGAAATCAGAAGATATCAAGAATATCCAGACAGAGATCAAACAACTCACTCAGACAGTTGCCACTCTACCAACGAATCAACATATTAATGAACTGCATGCCCTGTTTGAGGATAACAGAAGACAGGTCCATGATCTCACTGCTCAAAATTCAAAATTGGCAGTTGTTGAAAATTTGCAACAAATTGTAGCTAATATCAAGCAACAGCTAGGGACCATGGAATCCAATCAAGCAAATGCTTTGTCTGTTTTTGCCACCCAGCTTCAAGAGATTGTGCAACAATACAAGAAACTTGTTGTGGACATAAAGATCAAGCCAGGCCATGATGATGTTGTTAGGACCATCAATGAGCACCTTGAATCTGTAACAAGCAGATTGCTTACAGCAGAAAAGGAAATAACAGGCATAATCGAGAATCCAAAACATACAGTAATTCTTGAATTGTACAGCATCCCCAACAAAGAATATGATTCACCATTTACACCAGGTGGCAAAATATATATGCTGTCCCCTGCACAATTTTATTACCAGTTTTTTGTTGGGGGCACATTGAGACCAATCAAGATCAAATATTGGCTTCAACCACAGGCACATCACTACCCTACCTTATCAATAACAAATGCTGACAACAAACCAAAAATCACCAGTGTAGAGTTAGAGGATTTTACAGATCCCAATACATTAGAAACAGCCTATGCTGAAGATGATGGCTCTTTGGAATTTAAAATACAAATAGGGGACAAATTATATTTAGAACACTGAACACCCCATAGTTGCAATATTCTTGTTTACATATTATGTCTAGACAAATTATTGTTGATGAATTACACAGACAGGCCCGACATAATTATAAGAGACTGCCAGTAGTCACAAAGGGCATAGATGATTTATGGCAGAGCGACTTGATTGAGTTGGCAAGTGGGCAGTTGAAAAACTTAGACAAAATCAACAAGGGCTACAAGTATCTACTCACTGTGATAGACACATTTTCAAAATTTGCCTGGGCTGTGCCACTCAAATCCAAGACTGGAAAATGTGTTACAGAAGCCTTCAGGACAATCATCAATCATTCAGGAAGATCACCGCGCTATTTGCAAACAGATAATGGCAAAGAATTTTATAATTCAGTGTTTCAACAATTTATTAAAAGCCAGTCAATAAAACATTACTCGAGTTACAGTGATCTCAAAGCCTCAATTGTAGAGAGATTCAACAGAACACTAAAAAATCTTATGTATAAACAATTTACCCTCCAAGGTAATTATAAATGGATTAATATTCTTCCAGAACTTCTACATAAATATAACAACTCGGTCCATTCCACAATCAACATGAAACCCTCTGAAGTAACTTCATCTGATGAGCAAAAATTGATCAGGACTGTTTATTATCCTAGATACCAGCCAACAACAAGAAGGGCCAAATACAGGGTGGGCGATCAAGTAAGAATCAGCAAATATAAGCACTTATTCAAAAGAGGCTTTACAAGAAACTGGAGCACCGAATTATTTACAGTGGTTCAAGTTAAACCTGGGACCCGATACACATATATAATAAAAGATCACCGAGGAGAAATTCTCAAAGGCAGGTTCTATGAACAAGAGCTCAGCAAAACTAAACAGCCTGACACATATCTCATAGAAAAAATAATCCGCAGGAAAGGCAACAAGTTACTTGTCAAATGGCTGGGTCATCCGGAAAACAGCTGGATCGATGCAGACAAAATAATAATATGAGCACCTGGGATGTTATAAAAAGGCTGCCAGAACCTGAACAGCAGAATAAGAGAAATGGCAACTTGCTGCCTGATAATATTAGGTGTCTTATTGTTGGGCCATCTGCTTGTGGTAAAACTACACTAATGGTTGATAATTTTTTATTGGCACCCAACTGGTTAGACTGGAAAAACAGGCACTTGTATGTTTTCTCTAAGAGCTTGGAACAATTAAAATATCAGCAGCTGATGAAGCTATATGATGGATTGGATATTGCCACTTTTGAACCAGATGTTAAGCCTCTTCACGAATGTCTCGATAATTCTGTTGTTGTGTTTGATGACATTATATTGGATAATCAAAACAAGGTTAGAAATTTCTTTACACAGGGCCGGCACAAAAACATTGATTGCTTCTACCTGGCACAGACTTTTTCTAAAATACCGAAGCAACTGATCCGAGACAACAGCAATTTTATATGTGTGTTTCATCAAGATCATACCAACCTCAAACACATACATGATGAATATGTAGGTGGGGACTTGAGCTACAATGATTTTTCTAAATTTTGCAGCAAGTGCTGGAACCAGGACAGTTATGGGTTTGTCACAATTGATATGACAAGAACACCCAATAGTGGCAAATACAGAAATAAAATCAACGATTTTCTAGACGTTGAGACATAAATAAATAACCATGAAAAGGCCAATCATTGATGATCTTAAATTAAGAGATTATCTTGTAAAAAGATTTAAGGGATGGAAATCGGAGAACCGTGGAATTTATGAAAAACACAAACAAACAGAACAGCCTGTCATTGATGCTATTAATAATTTAGGTAAGAATATCAAAACTGTTACAGAGCAAAATCAAAATTTGATCACGGAGCTTGTACCTGTAGCTGCTAGGAACATATTAGATTATCCAATCACCCCACTTTCCAGTATTCATACACCTAGTCCTGTTGCTCCTAGAAGAATTGAAGCTACTCAGGATCCTATTGAATTGGGTCTTCTTGCACAAAAATATTTAACCACACCTAAAGACAATAAAGATGAGGTGTTTGGTTTATATGCTGACACAGAGCTTGATGGCAGTATCATACACAGAATTGGCAATTTCAGAGTAACTTTTATGGGGGATGATCTGATTGTTTATTCAGAATCTCGTCTCGGAGAAAAAGGTGCTTTTGTTAAATATCCCGGCACACCTGGGTTGTGGGAACTGATGACTAGGAAAAGGCCTGGCAGCTATACAGATCAAGATTATGATTATTACAAAGAAATATTAATAAAATCAGATGCCCTATACCAGAACAATGATCCCACACAAAAAAGAGTCAAGTCTAGCAGTGGGGCAAAATACAATAATTTAATCAAGCCCATATGGTCACAGATCAAGACTGGCAGTGGAATCAAACAATACAACACCCTGCCTAAAGAATTTGTCTGGGTTGATGATGTCAGGAAACTTGTAGATAGGTTGCTGGTGATAGCTGGGGAGGAAAATGCTGGCAACCACAATTTTTACAATGAGAAGGTTGGAATTATGGACATGATAAGCACAAAATTGTCTAATTTTATAGTGAATGACCCTAAGGGGATTGGATATCTCATAAAAATTATTAATACTCTACCACCTAAATTTTGGAATATTTCTGAGGGCCGGGGCCTTGTTAATGACATTATAAACAAGCTGCCATTTGAACTACACATTCCAGGCTATCAGTATTGTGGTCCAGGCACAAAATTGGATCATAGATTAAACAGAGGTGACCCTGGTGTAAATCCCCTAGATGCTGCTTGCAGAGACCATGACATAGCATACAACACACATACTGATCTTGACAAGAGACATGTTGCAGACAAGAAATTAGAAGAGGCTGCATTTGGTAGATTTGTAAGCAAAGATGCATCTTTGAGTGAAAAAATAGCAGCATTGGGGACCACCATAGCTATGAGCACCAAACAAAAACTGGGGTGGGGGCTGTGAATATGTATATAATAAACCTACAATGAAGGCCAAGGGTGTTATGTATCAAATACCTTATGCAGGTCTCAAATCTCTTAAAACTATTGACAGTCTCTTGACCAAAAAGCAGCGGAAGAAAAAAAGCTCTTGTCTTGCAAAGGGACATGGTATGAAATTGTTGCTTAGTACCCCCCAATTAAAAAAATTACAGCAATCCAGGAAAAAATCACATGTGGGGGGATTCATATTTACCATCCCTGCCATCTTAGCTGCTCTCGGGGCTGTGGGGAGCTTAGCCGGGGGATCAGCTGCCATAGCAAAAACAGTAATAGACGCCAAGAAGAATAGGGCAGAATTAGATGAGCAGAGGCGCCATAACCTGGCCATGGAGAAAAAAGGCAAAGGTGTTAAGAGAGCCATGAATAAGTTTAAAAAAAACAAGAGCCGCTTACAAACCAAGATATTGAAGCTTTAATCAAGCCACTGGGCATCAAACATTTTAGGGGTGTGTACATGTCTGATTCTTTACCAGAACAACCACTCAACAAAGAGTGTGGCATTGTTAATTTGGATAAGTACAAAAATCAGGGCACTCACTGGATCTGTTATCTTAAATATTTAAACAATAAGGCATTTGTGTTTGATTCATTTGGAGGTGTTCCTCCTGAAAATTTAATAAAATATCTAAATTCACCTAATCTTTATTACAATAATGCCCGTGTTCAAAACTTCAAAGATGTTAATTGCGGACATTTGTGTTTATCAGTTCTCAGATATATGTCTCAAATAAATAAACCATCAATTGAAGATTTTCAAAAGGCCTTGTGGTATCTGAAACATCATGGGGGTATTCCATCTCACCAGCCAAAATTCAATATTGAAACTCAAATTGCATGATGACATAGTGTATCCCAAAACAATAGCTCTCAGAGCATTTTACGGCATGTACTTGATACCTAATATTACACACCACAACAACAAAATTGCAGTAGGGGATCAAAAAATTGTCATCACTCCAGGGCAGTATAATCTGTCCACTCTAAATGCTCAATTACCCAGAGGTATAGTGTTAAGTCAAAATTCTGTCACTCACAGAGTAGAGATTGTATCTGCTACAGAAACAGTGGATCTGGATACTATAGGAGAGCTGTTAGGCTTTGAGAACAACACAAAACTTGAACCGGCCATCAAACACACTGCTATTAATATACCTAAATTCTTAGCCATAGAGACTCTGAATATTCACTGTAATGTGGCCGAGGGTATGATCACCAAATCAAATGGCATATGCACTCACAAACAAACCGGCATCATTGCAACATTCAAACCTAATTCCGAATTCATGGAGCCCATCATCTACAATCCATCCCCAACATTATATTTTCCTGTGTGCCATAATAGAATTGATTATATTGAATTGATGGTCACTAATGAAAAAGAAGAATTAGTTGATTTTGCTGGAGCCACAACAACTGCAATCATAGAGATTAACATTTAAATAAAAATACATACAATGGAAAATATTGAGAGTTATGAGCTACAATCATTCCCTCCAAACAGGAGGACATTTGCAAATTTAAATCAACCCAACACAGAAATAGAGGTTGATCTTGATGTAGGGGACGGCTTTATACACCCCCACAGAGCAGATCTATACATCAAATTTGATGTTGTAAAGCTCGATGGTACAGATTATCCGGCAAATTCGAATATAAGATTGGTAGATAATTTTGTGCCGCATCTGTTCTCTGAAATTGAGATCAGAAAGCATGGTGTTGTTATAAACAGAATAGATTATCCCGGCATTACCTCCACAGCTTTGGCCACACTAAAATTATCCAAAACAGAGGCTTCTTACTACCAAATAGGTGGATTTGAAGCTGGTGATAAGATATTAACCAAGAACCACACAGTGCTGTTCCCCATGCGCCTGTTGCCAGGATTCTTCTCAGATTACAAAGAAATTATGTGGAAGGGTGGGTTAAGAATTACATTTAGAAGAGCTGCAAATGATAATAATGCTTTGATGAGGTACAGTGCCATAAACCCTACAGGGGAAGCTCTGCCCAATACCCTACCTGATGAGGGCAAGTGCATTATTCAGACTATGGAGTTAAGAATCCCGGTTGTTGAATATGAAGCCAGTTATGCTCTTAAATACAAAGCAGATATCCTAAAAAATCCACACATTCCTCTGCAATTTTATACATATCAATGCGTACAGAAGGTTGCCACTGGTACCTATTATGAATTTGATGCCACAAATTCATTTTCCAGCATACAATATGACATGCCTGATTTTGTGGTGGTGCTGTTTCAGACTGGGAGACACAATAATCAGGAAAAAAATTCAAGCAAATTTGATAGCTGCAACATCAAGAACATATATCTTAAAAATGGCAGAAATGAGGTATTTCCTAGAGAAAATTACAATTTAGACATGTCCAAGGATGATTTTCTTAAATTATATGAGGCTTTTTCGGCTTTCAAGAGGGTCACTACGGGCAATACGGATATGTATTACACTCCAGATGAATTCAAGACACGGAGACCCATGTTTGTAATTAACACTTCAAAAAGGAAACAAGTTGTGGTTAATGACAGGACAAACATTAAAATTATCTGTGATTTCCACGAGGCTTTACCTGAAGACACCATATGTAGCGTTATTCTCATAGGGGAAAAATCATATGTTTATGATGTAAGAAATGAGCGGGTCACAGAGCAGTTCTAGAGGCCCCATTCAAACACAGAGGCCCTTTGGATATAAAACAACACTTTACCGTCAGAAAATATATTACCTACCCATTTTATACCACCCCTGCTCGTAGCAGATACCTACCCAAAACACAACACATCTGCCAAAAGCTGAAATACAGAAATATTGTAATAATTATTCTGTAAGTTACAGACTTGTGTACAACAAGACCAAGCCTAAATACAATTCAGTTTGCATGACAATATCCGAGAAGGAATTTCCTCAATATGATGGATGGTCCCTGAAAGGGTGCATAGTGTAGATAAGAATTTTTCTTTGAGTTCCATGACAAATGACATGTAATTTCCCTCGGAAAAGGCACAGTACAGTTTATGCCAACAGATAAAATCTCCCAGGCATTACAGAAAAAGGCAATTACTCTTTGATGATGAATAACTCTGAAAGGACACAATAAAGATTTTATCTGTTGGCATACAACTCCCAGGCAAGCATGATTTATTGTTGGCCGAAACATGGGACTGATCAAAAGATTATAAAAACATGTTTGTTCGCTCGGGCAATTGTTTACGCACAACTCGGGAAGCAAAAATCAATACATAACAAGGTTATGGCTAGACTAGAAGGGAACCTGGTATCCAATTGAACTTAAACCTGAAGTAAATATGTATAGGTGGGTATGGATACAAGTTTATATACAAAAATCTGGCTGATGCAATTTTTGTATATATGAGCAAATCTGCTTGAGGGGGGGGGGTTGATACTTTCCGAATACAAAACTCTTGGGTTAGGCAGGTGCTACACTTGAACAAAAAACTCATATGAACATGTTGAGCAAGTTTTAAGTATAGCAAATCTGCTGGAGAGAGGTTCGTACTTTCTGAAAAATTCCCGAGGGCATTTTTACAAAAATCTTGAATTATGCAGAGCTCCACACTTGAGCAAAAAACTCATGTAGGCATGTTGAGCTTGTTTTAAGTATAGCAAATCTGCTGGAGGGGGGTTCGTACTTTCTCGCGCTGTCCCCACCACAAACACCACTACTCTTCTTCTTTATTTTCTCTCCAAAAAAAGGAGGAAAGAAAGAAAAAGAAGAGCAACCTTTCTTTCTCTCTCTCTCTTTCTCTGTTTGCATCCCCCCCCTCTCTCTCTCTCTCAACTAGACAGAGTGCCATCGGTGTGTTCTGCTGATGTCCTCAGTCAAGGTACATGGTCCTCAGTGTTGCGAACTGCCAGCGTTCAAAGCACATGAGAATCGCAAAAATATGATTGCTGACATACGTATGACATATTCTACAGGGTGGCTCAATAAGTCACTTAACATCCCCAGTACAAGGCCTCTGCAGCTCGCAACATGGAAATGGTGATGACCAATCGTTATCAGACCAAGGGGGAACCACATTGACGCCACCCACACGGTCGGCGGCCATCTTGATGTCCGCCATCTTGAATTCAACTTCAGAATTTTAAATGGGAAGGGGGTCGTGTGACATATCAAAAACGGCTAGAATTTCACGAGAAATGCAATGGTGAAGGTGTTTTCGACGTATCTTTAACCAGTAAAAAGTTATGACTGAATTCTTGTACCAATTTGCTCCTTTTCGAGGTGTTAGAAATATGCCTTAAAATTTGTTTAGCGCATCGGTAATGCATCGAGATCAAAGTGACGTCTAGGGAGAGACGTTCGCATGCCATTGCACACGATTTTAATCGGATACATCCATGAAGAGCTGCGCTAATGTTTATGTTCATAAGGAAGTTTATAAACAGAATATTTTTTTCTGATAACCCATTTTCGACAGATCAAAGCTGAATGGTTAGAGTTGGTAAGTTAATGGTGTGGCGTGCTGTGTGGAACACGATTGGTTAGTCAATTTTCCATCAACGGAACCTTAAATGCTTAGGGCTAATTGGATTTGTTAAATAAACAGTTTTTTTCATCCTTGCTTATGGAAGAAGGTACTTTTTACAGGGAAGAACACCAGAACACTTATGGGAACGTTATGAACCATTTTTTGTCCAAAGTTAGTTATCAGATGACAAGGGTCACATATTCTGTTTATGAACTTCCTTCTGAACATAAACATTAGCCTTGTCACTGTGAAGGACTTTTAATTCAATGGAAGCGTCACACTGTAAATTGTTCGCGACAACCATTCATAATGCGCAGCTCTTCATGGATGTATCCGATTAAAATCGTGTGCAATGGCATGCGAACTTCTCTCCCTAGACGTCACTTTGATCTCGATGCATTACCGATGCGCTAAACAAATTTTAAGGAATTTTTCTAACACCTCGAAAAGGAGCTAATTGGTACAATAATTCAGTCATAACTTTTTACTGGTGAAAGATACGTCGAAAAAACCTTCACCACTGCATTTCTCGTGAAATTCTAGCCCATTTTGATATGTCGCACGACGCCGCAGTGGCCTTGTACTGAGGGTGTTAAGTGACTTATTGAGCCACCCTGTATGTGAAGATAAACGTTTCAGAGCGTTCGGTCTATTGAGACAGCTAACACGTCCATAGACACATCCGCCAAATACAGTTGGTAACAACAACATTGCCATCCCGTTCCTCAAAAAATGTTCATAAGTGATGCCATTTAAGATTTGGGGCAGGAAAAATGGCTCGATCAAATGATTGTTGATGACGCCCATCCATACTTTCTGCCTGGATGTGCGACAGTGGCTGGATGAAAATTACCCAAAGAAATGGATTGGCCGAGGCGGTCCGATTCCCTGGCCGGCGCGATCCCCCGATTTGTGGCTTTGCGACTTCTTCATTTGGAGCCACATGAAAGACTTAGTTTACATTCTCAGCGCCACGTTCCGTATGGAACGGCTATCGTTCGGAGGACGACAATGTCTAGGGAGAAACGTCGCCGGGAATCGTTGGAAACGACCTCGTCATCATCTAGAAATTCGCCTGGCACGAGCTATACCCCTGCACCTTCACGTTCGAAACAGCCTGCTGTTCCGCTTCGACGCTGGGAGAAGCCTGCCCCAATTTTGATCTATGCCGACTATGCCGGGAGTGTTGCAGATGACATACGTCGTCTGGTTCGACGAGGTAGTTATACCTTTTCATATAGAGGAAACTGCTTGAAAGTTTCCTGCTCGTCTCAAGAAATTAGAAATACCATTTGGTCAGCGCTACAAAATGGTAGCATAGAAGAGCAAGGTCTGCAATTCGCCTCAGGATCCACTGCCCCTCAATCACTTAAAATGATAATTCGACATCTTCCTAAGGATTGCTACCCTGGCACGATTCGACACGCTCTTCAACAACTCGGCTTTAATATAAATGAAGTTCGTCGTCTCAGATCAAAACCTTTATTTTCACGCAAGAAGATTTCGGCAGACACTGGCTATTGGGAGAAGGATAACCACCTCCTCCCTCTAGTCCTTGTCGAAGTACGTTACAGTGACCCTCGTCGGGTTCGGAGATCGTCCTGCCCAATGTCCGTAAAAACCTGCGTGCCTGCATTCGTAACGGAGGTGCCCACTTTGAGCAAGACGTGTAATGTTCTTTAATTGTATTGTTCATTGATTCCATTCAGATGAAGATGAATGAAGTATTATTTCTTGTACACAAATGTGAATGTTAACAACATTTGTACCTTGTTGGATAGCTGTTGACACAAGGAAGTAATTTAAGTAATTTGTAAGTTTCGTGTCATACCATTTTTGTTATTAATACGTTGCCTAGTAAACTAAGATTGGATTTTTTATCACTACTTGTAAGTTTAGACCCACCCGTTACTTACATGTGATTGTTATTTGGGACAAACTTTTTTCCCAACCAACCACTTATTTGTTAGTTATCAGAAAACGCTGAAATATGTGCCATACAATGAGCTGTTTTTTCTAAATTCGTATTTTTATGTGGAATTTTTTTTTTTTTTTGAAAAAAAGCATAAGTAATTCGAGGACGGGGTATCATACGGGCAAATTTATTGCAAATTGCCTCTACTTTAACCCCTTTCAGGGAATACATCTAATTACAGGTCACCCTGTATATATATATATATATATATATATATATATATATATATATATATATATATATATATAAATGTGTGTGTGTGTGTGTGTGTGTGTGTGTGTATGATATAACCACGGTTTCGGGCTTGGCCCCCGCCTCCTCAAAAAAATCCTGGCTACGGGCCTGAACATCATAGTAGGTTTTTCAATTTCTTTTGTGATATTAGTAAGCATAAAGACATGCCATCTGGTATTTTGTCTGAGAAGTGTACAATACTTGCCAGAATATTAACACATGAAGGCTATTGAATTAAAAGATGAACTAAAATTGTTTCGGGCTATAATAAAACAAACACACGAAAGGAGACTTTAAACTGATAGAGGGTCATGATTTTGCACCTAATGTGAGTGTAGAACATCGAATTCATAATTTTGTGGCAAGTAGCGAACAAAGTTTTTTTTTTTAAAAAAAAATAAAGCTAATCTTGGGTTAATTATGTCTGAAACACGCTTGTTTCCATTTTATGCAAGATAGCTTGATACGAAAAAGAATATTATATGCGAAGGTAAAGGTAAAGTTCCCTGTGCATATATACATAGCACCATGTCATGAAGGCACATTTAGGGGATGTGGGGGTAGGGTCACACACATTCTCGATCTCGGCCATTTTGGAGGTGATGTGATCAGCACCACTCACCGGCCGCTTTTACCTCCCAGGGTTGCCCCATGTACCCATTAATTTGAGGCTGGGTGAAGCCCAGAGCCGCTTTATGCGGGGACAACGCAGGAAAGAATTCAGACCTTAGATCACCCAAGGAGAGAGGGAGAGAGAGAGAGAGAGGAGAGAGAGAGAGAGAGAGAGAGAGAGAATGATTGATTGCTGCCACTTTTGGCTAATTGCAAAGATGAGAATGAGTGATGAAATTAATGAATGGACACACACAAACATCCATGCACAGTCCGGGATTCGAATCCGGGACCCCTGGAGTTGTAATGCAATGTGCTCTGCCACGGAGGCCGGTACACACACGCATATTAATATACGTATGTAAGTCGTTTATTTTAAGGCGAATTTCTACCTCTTGGTATGGTCGCTACGATGATGATGAAAGATGAACTGATGAAATTGAGGAGAACACATTGCTATACCTGTGCTTTACGAAGGTCCGAACTGTCACCTTAGGCTTCCTAGCACGTTACGATGACCACTGTTCATTCTTACGTGTAGTAGTGTAGGGAAATAGTGTTAAAGAACCAAAGACATTCTTCCGTATGTCATCCATTTCTTTTACCATGATTAACTCGAAAAGGGACATAAAAGCAACGAAAATGAAATATGTCTTGTGAACATTGCTTCCGAAGAGTTATAATTGCCTCTGTGAGGCGATAAATCTATGTGATTTTACAAGTTATTAAGCTGCCCGCAGCCGAGGACTCCAATGGGTGACGTCATCCTAGCAGGGTAGCTTTAATTATTACGACAGCAGTTATGAAAGAAAATTATGATGCGTATCGTACATCAATGTAAAGATGAGATTTCGGAGAATACGTCTATATATAACACATACGTTACAGATGAGAATGTAAAAATGGACTCAAGTCGGCCACGCTGCCGACATGGATGATGGAAAACCAGTAACCTCAGACGATTAAAAATGCTTTCACCCGATTCATGCCCTGGCTACTTTGTAGAGAACAAGACAACATCGTAGTGCGAAAATATCGCTCGACGGCAGTCGGAAGGTGAAAAATATGCAAATTTTTGTGATTGTATATTTAAGATGATTTCTCTATGTAAGTCTACTTTTACAACCAGAAAATAACCTTTAACTTCATTCTTAAATCAGGTAACGCATAAGCTTCAATGGCGAGTATGGAAGAAGATAGTATCTTGGAGGATGACTTAAATGTTTTCATTAGTTTTCCAGCAGAAGTTCAAGATGCTATTGAACAGGTAATTTATAACATGTTTTCTTTTAATTCCATAAAAGTTTATTACCTGTTCCGTATATCGGTGACACATTAAAATCGGAAATTTTGTGTTTCGCTTGGTAAGTACTTAGCAATTGTGTATTGCGGAACATAGTTCAAGGTGCCATTATGCTTTTTACACGAAAAGAAACACAACTTTTCACATAATAATGGATGGCCCTTCTGCTGCCCTATATTAAAGTTCTGGTTTGATTCCAATTTTCCTAGATGTGATTTTGATAAATAAATCACCTTTGCACTTATTTTGGTTTCGCTCTGTGACGTATTTTTTCCTTGACGTAGGTACTTTCGCATTTGACATGTTATTTGAAAAAAAAATGAATGAATGCCAGTGGCAACCACGAATTTGTACCGCAAGGATAAAATAATTTTTCAGAGGGACTAGCTTCACCAGGTGGTGACACTAGGTGTTGAGCTATTGGTACTACTTTACTATACCTGAGACACCTGGGAATGATTTCTTTCGCACTTTTTTAAATTGCTAACGTACTATTCTGCATTCCGGAACACTTATTTAGGTGAAATAATGGAATTCGTAACGAAAATAATGCATATTTCTTAGATTAACGAGTACTTACTGTTGTTCCTTATTTCCCACAAACCATCCACGGGTAGCCCCAAAAACCATTGACATTAGCCCAAAAATTCATGATAGCCCCACGAACCATCACGGGGACGAGGTATGCCTACTAGGTTAGGTTAGGCCTGTTAGGTTAGGTTCCATTAGCACTCCTTTCGTTCAATTTAGCATATACGGACAATACGAGAGTGTATTGTGCTCTCGTGCAGAAAGCAAATGGCGGCAGCAGCAATATCGCGTCGGAAATAGATTTTCGTAGAAAACCACATGCATTCGCATTAAAATGGATCAAAACTACATTCCCGAACATCAACAACGCTACAGAAAATGATTTGCATAAGTACTTTCTCCTGTAAATTTGAAGGAATCCGTCTCAGGTATAGTAAAGTGTTACCGAGTTATTTTCACCAGGTTTTAAACGCACATGCAAATGATCTACCTCTTAGCCTAGCCTGTTATATGAATGCATGCATTCCATTCTTTAGTTGGCAAGCTTATGTCGCTGTGTTTTTTTTTCGTTCGGATGAAAGTGGTTTTTTTTTTCTGCACACCATGGAGTTAGGAAAATACCGCAAGGTATTCCGATATGGATTGCTGCTGCTAATATGTCACGTGAAATCTGTATAAAGAGAGAATACATTCCTAAATGCTTTTGTTGTTAGGTTTGGCAGGTCAGATTTAGGGCTGTTAGCATTAACCATAGGAATCTAAGGCTTCGACAAATTGCCGATGCCTAATTTCAAAAAGGTTTCCTCCACCCTTTCTACCACATGGTGCACTGGGAACTTCAGTACCTTCAATTGGCCATCAGCTGTTGGGAGAGTGTTGAATCGCTGTCCAGTTGAAACAATTTTGGTATTATTTTATCTGCGTAGTCATTCTGACAAACCGTTAGCTTTAACGTAAGCAAATCTGGTATATCTATGTTATTTTTCGATAATGAAAAAATCACAATATGGTTTTGCTGCTTTTGACAAGTCATGGCACAGCATCCATCTATCATCCCTATCCAACATCCAAGAAACCTGTAATAATTCAGTTTTACAACTCAAATAAGGGCCCAGTGGACACACTGAAACTAATGTGTAATCAAATGACTAGCAGCAGAAAGTCAAGAAGATGGTTACTCTGTGTCTGTTACCACATGATAAATATTGCTGTAGTGAACAGTTTTGTGATTTACACACAACAAGGTCATAAATAGGACTCGGAAGTTAAAAAAAAGTCCTTTTTCTTCCTAGTATCGGAAGACGAGGCCCAACATAATATATGTTCAGTTTGGGTCATTGTAGGCCACAAAAATGTGGGTTTTATTTGCCCTTTTTCGGCGTTTTTTGGCTTATTGGTCCTTTTTTAGCCTTTTTTTAGGTCTTTACGGCTTTTTTGCAACTTCACCTCCTTTCAACTACGTTTTTACTGCCCATTCTCAATTCGAATCATCGTCAGTTTCTTCACCTCTTAAACATCCTTTCTGTAGTAAAGAAATAATAAAAACAGAAATAAATAAATACCGGTATATTTGAACCATCCTTGAAACGAGAGAAAAACATTTTTGGATGCGCGTGCAAAGATCTCAAGTCAGATAAGGAGGTGCCGTGCATATTCATTAAATATGTAAATAAAACTGGAATTATTAATTAATTTGGATCACATTTATACGTCCTTTTTTTCGTTTTTAGGTCCTTTTTTTAATATTTGTACGTCTTTTTTTTGGCAATTTATGGGTCTTCAACTTCTGACCCCTAGTCATAAAAATGATGAACCAAAGAAACAGTGGCATCTTAGAAATGAACTCCACACTGAACTTATGAAGCCATGGATGACAAACCATTTTGCAACGTACAACTTGCTACATTTGTCCATGGTGAAATTATTATATTTGTGTATATGCCTACAGACAAAATAGAGGCTAAGGATGAGACATGAGATCTGCACCTTCTGTCCATGCAAGAAAAGGAGAATTAAAATGTTCTGCAGCCATTGTCCCAAAGATATGTGTATGGAGTACCAAACAAATTGTTGTTTTAAATGTAACTATGGACATTAAATCATGGCAAAATGTTTTTGTTTGTTACTAATACCATAATAAAATATCACTTTCAGCTTTTCTCATCACCTGGTCCCAGGTTCGAATCCTGCTCGGGCATGGTTGTTTGTGAATGTCCATTCATCAATTTCATCACTCATCCCCATCTTCGCAAATTAGCCAAGAGGCACAAAACGTAAAGTAAAATAAAATAAATCAAATCAAAATCATCACCTGGTGAAAATAGTTCCATATGCTTACTCAGCACCTGGAGAAGATAGTCCGACATGCTATTCTCACCGCCGTAATTTTTATGAGAGATGGTAGCCTCACACAGCAAGCCCTCATCAAGCATGTTGTTGAAGTTTGTCAATATTCTAAGGCAACACCATGCTTAAAACAAACTTATCTGCAAAATAGTTTTATATGCTAATACTATTTCTCCTAACTTTTCAGGTTTTGCCAAGTAGTGACCCCCTGGATCAGCCTGATTTTAACACAGTGGACTATATCAATTCACTTTTCCCAACTGAACAGTCACTATCAAACATCGATGAGGTTGTGGGCAAGATGGAATGTAAGATCCGATCCATAGATGATGAAATTCGAACAGTAGTTAGGGGGCAGACTAATGTTGGGCAGGTGAGTCATTTTATTTGTGAGAAGTTGAAGATGAAAATATCACGTTAACGAAATATTGCGAATGTAATTATTTGTGGCTGATCACTTCTATTTGAGTAATTACAATTGTTTTATGTTGTTAGGCTTTGAAATATTCGCATAGATATTGAATTTCTTTCTAAATTCCATGAAACGTATTAAATACAGCATATTTTGCATGATCCACTGCATTGTTATTTGATTTCCTGGAAGTTTAAGTTTGTATTATGTATAACAACTAAGACATGTATGTACTTTCATCATCAGCAGCTGATATCATTGTTTAAATATGAGTCAGTACTTTTCAGTATCAGAGTTGCTTTGAGTAAATTTGTAGTGGTATCGACAGAATCATATTTATAATAGCGGTCATGGAAATTGAAATGTTATGTACAGGGTGGACCATTTTTTTACTACCTATTTTAATTCAGCATAAAACCTGAAATAATAGAAAAAGGAAACATTTATTTCACTGTTGCACAATATTCTTTCAGCGTTTGGATTTACATTTCGCCTGACAGACTCTTACGTTATGCGTAACTATGATAATAATCTCAGGCTTGATTTTACTTATTTAGTTTGCACCTTCAGTTCTTCAGCACTTTCTATTCAAATAGTCCCAGAGGAAGAGGTCTAACAATTTCAGTCAAACCTGCTTATCAGGTATTCTCACCAGCTCTCTTGTTTATCTTGAACACTGTCAGTGCAGTGCCATTGTTTCATCCATCCACTAATTGCTTTTCCATACTGAACTGAAATGCAGTTGCATCTGTCTCCATATTCTGCACTGGGGTCTTACTTGAGAACATAAAACGTTTCACAAAGGAAACGCAGGATTTAATTTGGTATAATTTAACAATACAGGGAATTTCTCCAATTTGTTTGAAATTTCGGATACTTACTAATTTGGGTCTCCTAATCACGAATCTGCACTTAAAATTTGGCGCTCACGTATAGAAATTCCTGAATTATGGCTAGCCCCACGGACCATTGGCGCTACCCCCACGAACCATTGGCGCGTGGTTAGGTTAGGTTAGGAAACACAGTTAAATTTTAGGGTCGTAGTAATATCAGCAATATATATATTTCGTTCTTTAAGTATTCGAAACGGAAAATCTTGCGATAAATAATGAGCAATTGTGGATTGTCGGTTGCGATGACTGACCCTCTTATTTTGCAAGTTTGACACGTGAGCGCCAAATTTTAACTTGAGATTCATGATTAGGAGACCTAATTTAGTGAGTATGCCGAATTTCAAACAAAATGGAGAAATTCCCGGTATTGTAAAATTGCTCCTTTAATTTAAAAAATGAGTTGGCAAAATTATTACATTATTTGAATGGGTATACATTGCCATTAAATGTGGAGTAGGATATCTGACAAATGTCCTCCAAGATGCAGCTGACATCCTCGAATTCTTTTGACCAAAATCTGGATCACTTTTTTAGCTAAACTGCAGATAATGCCCTCAATAACTTTTTGATTTTTTGCTTTCAATTCAGGAATTATTCTTATTTCCCCAGAATAAACTTTGGACTTGATGAATCCACAGGAAAAAAAAAAAAATCACGGTCTTGGTGGCTATTTCACTTCGCTGTTTCGCGAGATGATTCTCCAAATACATTTCTGCCACAACTTTTTCCGTACTTGTAATGAATTTAACAATTATTACTCACTCCTCCATCGTGTAACGCTCCATATTGACTAACCACAATGTTTTTACTACAACATGTGACCTCGCAGAAAGCTGCCAACCATGCGGGAAAAGAAATGTCACACAATTTAAATCCTGCATTAATTTTGGAACACCCTTTATTTGTAAATCTGAACTTCTACAACAGGTGTTCATAAGTGAAGAAAGAAATACTTAAAATCATGGTTTCTTGGAACTTGAGCCACTGTTTTCATATTCTTCGTGTGTTTAACCCTAGCTTACTCGAAGAGGAGGGGCCATCAGGCCGACCACCTCTAGTTATTCTCGATTTTTCAAGTGTTCAAGACATTCATGCTATAGTGACAAGTGTACAATTTGTTGGTAATATTTGTATTCATTGTAATTAATATGTAACTGCACCTATATAAACAAAAAGGCATTGATGAAAAAGTAATGTCGATTTTGTGAGTTTTAGTGAATGATAAAATATGTGTGACACTCATATAATAATTGGTTATTATTTTTTATTAATGATGGTAATTTGATTAATTATTATAAATAACTTTATTTATATAATCAACAAACATCCATAACAAGATGGTTTCTTTAATTTTAGTGATAACAAAAGGATGGGCCTGTGAGCCCCCAACCCCCCTTAGGGTAATTCCATTGTCACTTATGTTATATTCAGAGAAGATAAAATTATTTGAAATGTGATTTCACAATAATTTACTGCTTTTACCATAGTTTAAAAATTTTCTTACCTTAATTAAAATTATAATTCAACTTTCTCACTCAAATTTGATCAATGTTATTCATTGTATAATGAAAAAGAATGAAATAACACGGTCACTTACGTTACTCAAAGTGTGACAGTAATAAACTTGCAATTTTATTCCTGTTCTGTTTTTACAATTTGAAAAATATAACTTTGTGTCAACTTAGATATAGTGTCTTGGAACTCAAAACCATTTTGAGGTATTAAAAATACTCATGTGTAAGAAGAGAAAGAACAAAATAATATTCACTTACGTTACAGTAAATGGTCACTATCAAAACAATTTCATGATAACCTAAAAGTGTGATCTTAGTTTTTAATATTAATTAAACTAAACCCTGTGCAGATAGAAGGCTCATATCATTTTAAACAGCAATTTATTTGTACAACAATAGTCACTTAAGTTGCAAAAGTACTGGTCACTTACATTACACACGTTCAGCTTTCTGTTTTCAGCACTCACTTACAGCCTACTAAGAGATAATAATTTTTTAGCTAAATATTTTCATTGCTATTATCAGGACAAAAACTTATATCTTTTTTGGTCAATTAAGTTACAAGCTAGTCTACCTACAAGAACCTGCTAAATTAGATAACTTCTGATAAATATTATATATCACATCACTAAATTTTGAATCAAATTAGCCATCAATTAACTTGGTAAAGTCTAAATACTAAATATCATTATGTATTAAATGAAAAAACAAATACCTGATAAAGAAATTCTCTTGGAAACCAGCAGTCACTTTACAGGGAAATTTTTATAACTGCCATCTGGAAAGTAGGGAATGCTGGGTAATTTTACACTGTTGCCAAACAACTATAGAAAGTATACTATTTATCCATACAGATAACATTTCACTAGATGTATTTTCATAAATTGTTTATTTTGTCCCTTTTTGTATGGAATTACCCCTTAGATAAGTAAGGTTCTCATATGCCATGAGTAAGCTAGGGTTAATTAAGAAAATAGAAACATATATGCAGTGTGAAAGTAAGTTAAGCTGTATGTTTAATTAATGTGTTTTGGAATAAAATAGTATGAACAGTGACATTGCATTTAAATGTGTTTTGGAATAAAATAGTATGAACAGTGACATTGCATTTAAATGTTTTTTTTTTTTCATAACTAATTGTGTAATGGAATCTTATTTGTGTTCCAAGGATGGCAGGGCAGCTCTTGAAGAGGCGCAGAAAGCTATAACAAGACTTTTCATTCACATTAAAGACATCAAAGCAAAATCGGAACAGTCGGAAGAAATGGTGAAAGAGATTACACGAGATATAAAGCAGTTGGACTGTGCAAAGAAGAATCTGACAGCAGCTATTACGACATTGAACCATCTGCATATGCTAGTTGGAGGTGTGGATGATTTGCAGTAAGTACTGTGACATACTTAATAGGGCTGAACTGATGTCGGAAAGTATCAGTGGAGTTATATTAACTGAAACCTTACGGATATTTTTTTTTTTGCAATTTTTGTTTATTCGGAGGGTCTGCTGAAATGTTGTGCGACACTTTCACAGAGTTTAATTGTCGTGGAAATTATGCACAATTAAAAGTTTCCATTTATTTTGCACCATTATTGTGTGGAAATAGTGTATTTGATGATTTTATAAGATTTCTTTTAGTATTCTGATGTAATTCTTGGATATTTTAAAGCAAAACTCCTATATATTAATTATAATTGGGAAAGCAATTCTTACTAACATTAATCAATATTTTGAACAACTTTAATTATTATAATTTTCAAGCATCAGTATCAGTTCAAAGTAGAAATGACTCAACCCTACTTTTTATGTTTAATTAAGGCCTGTATCAGGCAAGATTGTGAGAATACGAATTGATTAGCACTGAGCCGATACAATTTTGACCCAATACCAGGATCAATAAAGAAAGATGCAGGCAGTGGAGATGAAGTTTTCAAGGAGTACGGTGGGAAAAACTAGGAGGTAATAGAATAAGGAATATGAGGAGATCCGACAGACAGTGAGGGTGGTGAAGCTTCAGAACAAAATAGATTAGGCACAGATGAGATGGTTTGGACACAGAAAGACTGCCAGTAAGAGCTTATAATGCACAGGGAGTGGGAATAAGGCCAAGGGGGAGACCAAGATGTCAGTGGAAAGAGCAGATAGCGGAGAGTGTTAGGAGAAGAGGTCAAGATTGGAACACCTTGGAAAGGGACAAGTGGTGGAAGATCATGAAAAAATGAAGATTCATCACTTCTAAGCTGACCCAGCCAGAGGCAGAAAACGGCGAAGGATGATGATGACTGGGATCAGTGCCGATAGTCTTACCGATTCCCATTCATACTGATGCTAATTCTTTGAAATTACTACAATTTGAAGTAGTTCAGAATATCTACAAATTTTAATGTATAGTTTTCATTAGAATTATAGCATATCAGTCTGTAATATGCGTAATTTTTCACAACCAGAATATGATTTCTCTTATGTTTGCAAAAAAAAAAAAAAAAAGAAAAAGTAAAATAAAATTGTACAGAGTGATCAGTTTGGGTATGGATAAAATAAAATGGATGTGAATTTTTTTGGTCAAATGTAATTACCTGAAATATTGTATACAAAAGACTGAAAGGTGGAGTTTTTATTTTTATACACTACTAACAGTTTGGTACAGTTTTCAGTTTTCTACATGGCCTCCATTGGGAACTCTGCACAACTCATAACTGTGATTCAATTCATTCCACGTCTGGTGTAACATCTCTGGGATGATTCTGTCTATGTTTCTTCAAATGTTCGATATGACAACAATATGGAATCGTATTTTGGTACTTTACGCACACCATACTGGCGACGAAATCCTCGTTGGACTTTTGTAACACTCTCACACTTAGCATACCAAAGGACACATTTAGCCCATTGCTAGTTCGTAAATGCCTATTTAACAATAACGAATCAGTTCAAACTTCATTGTTTCCAACACAGTACAGCAAAACTCCCATGTTACCAACACTGTACAGCAAAACTCCCATGTTTCACGCACGAAACCACAAAAATTTTCCTACTACATTTACGTTTCTATTAATGTTGTATTTTAGCCATACCCAAATGGATAACCCGGTATATTTTGCATAATTGTAGGATATTTTGACCCTGCAAAAGTGTTGCATGGTATTTTTGCAGATACCTTGAGATATCCGGACTGGAAAAGTACTTTCGATACCTATCGGCTCAGCTTCACTATTTGTATTGGAATCTGTAACAAGAACATAATTTTTTGTTCATTGTGTTGTGAAGTGACTCCCAAGTGTTCCATAGTATCTGTTCCTTTCATTTCCTGTCTTTTTTCTAGATCATTAATTAGAAGACGACAGTATGGGGCCATTGTAATGCCATTGCAAGGCATAATGAATGTAATGGACCATTTTAGTAATTATATGGATATCCCACAAATCAAACATCTGGCAGAACAGGTAAAAAATCAATGCTGAAGTATTTTGTATTGTAGAAACTAGTCAATGTCACAATTTAAAGTCGAATCTGAAATGATTTGATTTTTTTTGGTTTGATTTAGTTTATTTTACTTCGCTTTTTGTGCCACTTTTTTCTAATTTGCGAAGATGGTGATGAGTGATGACATGATGAAATTGATGAATGGACACTCACAAACACCCATGCCCTGGTCAGGATTCGAACCCAGAACTCCTAGTCTCGTAGCGTGATGTGCTAACCACTCTGCCACAGGGGCCAGCAAATATAAAATGACATCCATCATTATCTACTATAGTTATATTATCAGAGCACCCTAATTGTTTTCGGCAAGAATTGCAAATCTGGTTTTAGAGTTCAATAGATGTTGCTGGGGTTAATTTATGTAAAAATTGAAATACAGGGTGGCCCGTAAGTCCCTACCCATTCACATATTTTATGTGTCTAGTGTATCTGTGTGCTGTCCTTCATTCTCCCAGCATAATATTATGCGACGCCATGTTCTGTCATACATTTTTCGCAACATAGCAGGGGTTATTGTTCCAAATGATGCTGTAACAGCTGCCCTCAACTCATCATTGGAATTATAACTTTGTTTCGACACAATGTCCTTTATGTATCATTATCACATGTTGTCAAGTCCAGACTTCTTGCGGGCCATTGCATAGGTGCCGGGGATATTTCAGAACCACGACCTATCCATTTGTTAGGAAAAGTATCATTGAGATGTGCACGCACACAGAGGGCATAATGAGCCAGAGACCCATCTTGTTGAAACCAAACCTCATCTCTGATTCCAAGTTCATGTCAAGTTTTGGTATAAACCATTGTTATAACATATTCAGATATGGTTTACCGGCCCATCAAAGAAGTATGGTCTAATAACATGACATGCATTAAGTGCTGCCCGTTTCATGACATGCAGAGTGTTGAATTCAATTTCCTCATAATAATGAGGATTCTCTTTCGACCAAAAGAAAACATTCGCGCCTTACTCGAACGGTAAATTGCGCACTTGTCCATGAACATAACTTTCCCTCGAGAAGGGATCGTACTGAAGATTCACAGTAACTCATTCCACGCCACTTTCCTATTTTCTCTATCAGCATCACTCAGTTTATTCACAAAAGCAGGCCTCAATGCTTTAACTCCAAGGTCCTTTTTCATAAAGGTTTGAATGCTTGATTGGGGGATACCAAGTTCAGCAGATCTTTTCCTTGTTGACTTTAATGGTGAGTTGTTATTGATTGTTCCACAGCAGCACATATCTCTCTATGTTTCACTGATCTTTCTGAACGAGGTGAATCCTTAATGTTGCCAGTTTGAAACAATTTCCTCTCCCACGTTAACATTTATTTCCGTGTTGGTGGATCCTTATTGAATCTTTCTCGAAATTTGGCACTCATGTCCATGGTGTCACCCATATTCTTGAGCTCGTGTACCCACGTACTTGTTACAATACGCTCTTCAAGCGTAAATGGGCTTAAATCGGCCATTATCTGTAAAAAAAGAAACAGAATTTTACATACATGCATAATTGAATAACATAACATGTGGTTGGGAACCCTGCTATGCTGCGGAAAATGTCTTGACAGAACATGGCATCGCATAATATTATGCACAACAGCACACAGAAAACTCTATACACTAGATACATAAGATATATGGATGGGTAGGGACTTAGGGCCACCCTGTATATGGTTAGATAATTAACATTATTGTGGATGGCTGTTGCATGCATCTTCTAAAAGTATGAATTGAGTAACTTCTTAAAACTGCTGATGATTATTTTCTATTTATTTAAGGTTCACCAGGTTCATGTGGAGTTAGCACAGCAAATTTCAGCAGATTTCCATGAAGCATTTCTGGGGCCCAATGCCAAACATTTTACCCCAAACAAGCAGTTGGCAGAGGCTTGCTTGGTAGTTTCAATTTTGGATCCAAAAGTGAAGTAAGTATGCAACAAATTAAATTAAAAATTATGCACACATATGCTCGAGTGCATGTTTTAACCTTTAGCATCTGGATGGTCGAAATTTTGACCCCCACATGTATTACCATTAAGGATGGATAGTCGATATATTTCGACCAGCAGCGTGCGGCAGCAATTATTTGATCTTTAGTATACACATGAAGGTATGACATACTCGAATTACAAAATAATATATCCATTGAAGTAAGACTTGAAGCTTTCCTGGCAATGAATGATGAGCAGATTCTCTCGGGCTAACGACCAGGTGAGTTGTGGAAAGGATTTCAAGCTTTCGAGAGCTAACATCACTCTCATCTTCAGGGTAGAATTGCAGTCCTGAAGTTCTGCAGTTAATCGCGACACGGGGCTCGAACTGGACCCAGCCTGGTTAGCGTTAGTTAACCAGAAACGTGCACGTAGCAGACACGCCACTCCATTGGTCCGCCATCTTCACCGAGATCCCCCCCACCACGAACGTATGTACACCGGGTTGTATATTGGAATCATTTCCACAACTCACCTGGTCGATAGCCTGAGAGAATCTGTTCATAATATATCCATTGTTATGCGATCCGCGCTTGCGAGAGAGACAAAAGACAGACGATATATTCGGGAGTCGAATGGCTTCGTCTACGCGGCTGGTCCAGGGATACGTGCCTCCAGGTTACGTTGCCGAACGATAGGATAGGTTAACCTAACCTACTCACCCACTCTGGGCTTGATTGAACCTATGAAACTACTCTGCTGTGCAACCTGGATGCACCCATCCCCGTGCAGCTCTACGCTGTCTTCCAGTGACCATTAACATGGAGGATGTCCCCAGTAGACCAGCATCCATTCCGAGGAATGATTGCTGGTTTATCATAGGGACTTTCAGCGTAGTTATTCCGGAGCGAGAGGTACGCTTCCCGGACTTACCCGCCCAAATATGAATTGATAAATCAAGATGTTGGAAAGACACATTTAATATTCCGAGTAATATCACTTTTAACTATATACAAGCACTGCACAAACTTATAAGATTATTTTTACACTTGGAACCAACAAAATGGGTAACAAAAGCATTGTACTTACATATTCTGCATTCACCTTATCACACCTGGGCCTTGTTGCACACACTTGTCACTCCAACTATAAATGGGGAGATTTTCTGTGAATTTACACTAAAAATATAGCGGTATCTTAAGACATATGGGTAATGTCTTGCAAATGAACTGTTTCAGGGAGCTATATCACAAAGGATGTGCCGATTAATTATGGATGTCTTTGGATACAAAGCATCATGGTTTCCTGAAGGCTCATTGTCCTCACCATGTGGTTTTGAGAATTTCAGAATTTTCATGGATATTGGTTCCATGCACTTTAAGGCACTTCAAGTGCTGTAATTCGTCCATATTATACACTACAGGACTATTCCCAAGCACTTATTAGATATTTCACACAATGGTGACTCCATTGTCCTCTCTCCATTGGCCTACTCTGGCCCAAAACTTGGAGCGATGTTCACTGTACCAACTGTTAGCAAGAAGTGAAAACAAAATGGCTTCCTCTCATGTTAAAAGCTATCTCAGACTCATTGTCTGGTAGCCACGCCCATGAGGCCATCTGATTGGTTCACAGCACCTTGGGTTACTTGCCTTTATCAAGTACCTTGAGAAGCCCAATAGATGGCAGTCTAGTCAGGGCTAGTTCCACTGACTCTCACCAGATGGCTCTGGTGCTGTGAGACCGATTGTCTTTTGTCCAAAAACATCGATTTTTTGATGTTTTTGTGGTTTATTTGTACTAATAATTGTGACTTGCAGTTATTTTCAGGGAAAGCAAGTTAATTTGTGCTTGCACAAATATTATCCTGAAAATATCTGTATTAATAAAAAATTGCATGAAAAGTAACATGTGCTCTCTGAATTCTATCTATCAACAAAAGGTTGTTTTTTTGATAACCAATGAATTTTGGTCTGGGGCTTATTATTTACTTAATATTTTGATGTTTTATCATACTTTTACTAATTAGGCCTAATTTCTGTTAATCTTAACCTATCTGGGAATGTCTATTCCTATTAATTCTACCTGAATTGAATTGGCCTTGTACTTTGGTTGGAGTGGAGTGCTGCCTGTATGTATTGGGGATGTATACCCAACCTTTGGTTGGTTATACATATCCCGGGCCCTCGGGAAAAGAAAAAGGATACGTGAAGCGGATCATTTTTCTTTACCCTTTACTACACTATACCCAAATACATACACAAAAATATTTATATACACACTGAATCGTTATGACCACGCTGGTCCGAAAAGAACATATACATGAAAGAAAAATAAATTTGCAATTATTCTTGCCCGTCACTTGGATATATGTTTGAGATATTGTTCTGTTTGATATATATCGAACGATTTCCTAGATGATATATACATGGTTAATATAACACACACTTAAAAGTTTTCAATAAATGATTTTAGTTATTCATGTTATGTCTGCTTTTTGTCGCACTAAATACAGTTTTTGTATTCGAACTGAATTGCTTAGTAGTTTTTAGGTACGTATCTAATGTCTCTGCCCCTCATTCACTTGAGGGTGCAGTACCTTCAAAAAATGTTCACCATACACCTTGGTATGTTGTCCACATTTGATCACCTCACAATTGTTCTTCAATATCTCCTTAGGTGGAGATCGCTGTCGCCTGGCTTTGCGCAGCATCTGTTGCCAGCAAATGTTTTTGTTGCTAGCTTGGCGGAACAATGCTTCGACCTGGCTGTCCATTGGGATTGTGTACAATCTGTGGAATGCACTCATTTTGTGAAGTCTGTAGGATTGTCATGGTGGTTCGTTTCTGGATGTCAATGTTCGATTACGAACCCCTGACACACTCCCTGCTTCCCCATATTGCTGGAACGCTGAAAAGATTGTCTCTAGTTCCTGGTATAATATGCTTGGGGGTCTGCTGCTGCCTATGACACCATGCACTTTTGTATGTTTGCTCCGGGGTTTTGTGGTGACACTGAGGGGGAGTTGGAGTGATGTACTCACTGGCCCCACTTCACACGCAGGCTTTGACCTTACCCTTGTTGGTTTTGGGTTGTTCCTCATAAACAACCCTATATGTTTGGGGGTGCTTGCATATTTCTATTACCGCTAACCCTGGTTTGGTTGAACCTAACCCATCGGTAGTGCAAATATCCAATGATTGCTAAACAATATTTTGCTTGATTGTTAGTGAGTGATCTAGCATAGATTTGCACTCATAGGGAAATAAATCTCTATATGATGGTTGGACTCACTTTTGTGTCCAACAAAGAAATGGCCTGGGTAGACAACAATGAAATTACCCTTTATACCACAATGAAATTGCCTTGGCATATAATACTGAAGTAATACTTTTGTATACAACAATGAAATTGACTCTTACACTCAACAATGAAATAGGCTTTTGTATACAACAATGAAATTGACTTTTGCATACAATGATAAAATAATCCCTTACATGATCTTGACAAAAATTTTCTACCCTATGTACAAATGGGTGAATGTCACAGACCAGACAGAACCTCATCCACAAAACCTCTGACCTTTAACACATATTAATACTAGTGTTCAAAAAATGTGTAGCTTTTTCTCCTCATCTTGTACCTGTTGTACACTCCTATCCGTGCGTCTTACCCTGGATGCGCTAGAGGGATACCAATACCTCTTATGCGACTAATACTATAGCGCAGGAGCCGTACCGTCGCGTACTTCTCTCCTAGGTCCTACTGATATCGGGTTTAGGAAGAAACGTAGAGCTGACGAGCAGACATCTACAGTTTCCATGGGGAAGTATCACAAGGGTACGAGGGTGGAGCCATTTGTGCGCAGTTACTCGTCTTACCAACAGACTAAGCAAGTCGTATGGAAATGGCTGCACCCCGTCGGGATTGAGGTTGAGTCCTCGTTGAATTCAGAGGCCCCTTGGCTTGAATTAACTTCTTTGAGGTACTCTCGATGCTAACACCGGATGTAGTAGTCTGAGCTTCTCAATGTAATGACTATACTCCTTATAGCTACACCTCCACAACTTCATGTTATTGACATGTTGGTTGGGTAGGCTCTTACCGCTAACACAATGAACAAGATTAAATATGTTATCCGTCACTTGATCACTACAAACTAATGGACCGAAGAAGGTGTGGAACAATTTGTGGGTCTGTCCCTCTAGAGCTTTGCTTTGGAGATGGGATTTAAGAAAAACTAAATCATACACTTTGATCACAGTCCTGTTTTGCTGTGATTCATTTACCTTATTGTGGGCTTTGTTTCGCCTTTCGGCCGTCCGGGATACAGCCATGAACAATTGCTGATCCCATTCGGTTTGTTCACCTGTAGGAATATGGAAGTGTTCCATAACGGAGTTCCTGAGTGAATTGTTTGGCCCTAACTGGGGACCATTGTCTACTATGATTCTTTGGGGAAGTGAAAAATGTACAAAACATATATCAATGAGTTTCCTCACTATTAAATTCCATGCTTACTAACCGAGTAGGAATTGTTACACCCTGGCCACCATCACCCCCAGCGAGAATAGCACAGGCTAGTTTCCCGAGGGTTGCTCATAGGGCAGAATGGCATTCATCTCGCTCTGTTGAGATTCCATTTGTCTACCCTTGGGTGTGTGACCTGGTTTGGTGAACCATTTTACCTCATCGAGTGCGTTGAGTATGGTATCCATACCTCGTGGGCTGAAGTGAACCAGGTCGGGTCTCATGTTTTGACCGTAACCCATGGTTTCTTCGAACAGCGACATGTTCATTTCTTGGCCCTTGTGCACAAATTTCGATGAGGAATCCAGAACTCTTACATTGCTATTATCATCAAGGGATAATATTTTTGCAATTAGTGAGTCATACATGGCCCAGAACCTGTGTCGGTTCTCATTGGCTAACCTGGGAACTGGTGGAGGAGTCAGAACAATGACCTTCTGAGCACCTTTCCTCTTTAGGGTGTAAATGATATCCTGGAGGTTCCGGAACACCTGGTTGGTGTCCTTCCCTCGGAGCATATCATTTGTGGATACCATTAATAACACATTTTTATGTACACACTTTTCCCTTCTCAAAGCACTGAGCAACTGCGCTGAGGTTTGTCCAGATATGCAAAGTCCGATGTGGTAATTACCATCACTGTCTCTTTGGACAGGATACCCGAATTTTCTTTGCGCAAGACGTGACAACATTGAGTCACCTACTGCCTGATATTGATTTATCAGTGGAGTGTGCTTGCATGAATCTGAACATTGTGGGATAGGTTTAGGTTTGGCATCGCCCTTCCCCACGTCAGGACGTTGCCTACCTAGTTTCCCTGGTTGTGCACATTTGGATGCACCTCAGCGAGATGCTCGGAAGACCCGTGTGAGCTGGCGGAACTCTTACGCTGGGACGTTCCACCCTTTCTCCGGTCTACCTTTCTGTTCGGGTACTCCTTAGGCCGGGAGCCCCTCGCAGATTTGCACATGTGAGCGTCCTCCTTTTTGGACGAACCGCTCGCTTCACCCTGACCACGACTCACATAGGTCCGGTTAATGCGAGTCGTGGTTTTCCCATAATTGGGTCGTGCTGGCCTTGCAACTTCCCTCTCAGGATATTGTGGCACTTGCACACTCTCATACCGAAGTATGGAGTTGGCCACCTCCTGAAGAGAGACGAAGGGAGCCAGGATTAACTGGTCCTTCAAGCTGCGCGGCAGCTGTTGCACAACGTGGGTGAAAACCTGGTTGTCGGCGATTTCTGGCAACGCAAGCCTAATCATTTTGACTTGGCGCCAGAAATATTTGTGCACTGATCTATGCTGGGATGGGTTGTACCTTTCGTTGAGAGCCTTCGCAAGGGAAGAAGCTCTCCACCCATCCCCTTGGAAATATGAGAGGAACTGCCTTTTAAAATCTGAGTAGGACTTGAACTTTCGTTCGTTCCTCTCGTACCACTGCCCTGCCTCGTCCCGTAGACAGAACGAGATTATTTGGAGGGCATCCGCCAAATCTACCTCCAGGAGAGTGAGATCTCTCTCAAACTCCTGCACAAAATCGGAGGCCAGCCTGTTCCCCTGCCCGTTAAAGGTTGGGAGCTGTTTGAGATCAGCAAACCTAACCCTAGGTTTGCTCTTGTTCCTCCTCCGGTTCTTCCTCTTCCTCTGGCTGCGGACTTCGGCGTCCGAGCTTTCGGAATTGGATTCCGGGGAGTTATCAAGTGGGTGGTACTTGTTAGGGGGAGACACATAGCCACTACTCTGGTCAGAGCTTTCGCAACCCTTAGGTCGTCGTTTGGCTTGGTACAAGGCCTGGTGGACAGACACATTCCGTGCAGGTGAGACGGGCTTGTTGGCTGACGTAAGTGGAAGGGTGGACTGAGTAATTCGTCTCTCCATCCCCTCCAGGCAAGCAAGAATCCTCATCAGGCTTGCATCGTCAGACCTTTGTTCTGCTGGCAGCTGCTCCTCACCAACCCTTTGTTGTGAGGAGGTGCGCTGCTCAGTGACTTGGCCCTCGGAAATGCATACATGCGAGCTGCGGCCTTCCGCCTGACAGTTCGGCATTTCCTTCCTCACTTGCTCGAGAACCCTGTTCTCGATCGTGACCATGTGGTCACTGCAAGTGAGCTCTCTGCATATATTTTCTAGGGCATCTAACCTCCCTAGAATCTGAGCTGTGGTGGTCTGATTGTCACCGCCTTGCACTTCGCCAACGAGTTCCCTCAGTTGCGAAATCTGGCCTGACACTTGTGTAAAATCCCTTTCTAACCTTGACTCTAAGTCATTACATTGGATCTCTATTTGGTTAATTCTATTGGTGTTGGACGCTACTTGCTTTGTTAACAATTCTGAGGTCTTCGTGGTGGCATTGTGGATGGAGTCCAGTCTGGCCTGGAATTCCGTCCTTACGGCTTCAAGTTTCCTATTTACTTCCGCCGATGCCTTGGCAAATTCCCTACCCTGAGCATCAATTTTCTGACCCTGTGCATCGAGTTTCTGACCCTGCGCATCAAGTTTCTGACTAACCTTTTCAGAGACTTTCGCTTGCTCCTGGAGCATTGCCACAATGAGGTCAAGTTGGGGGTTACTACTGGTACTTGCACTACTGTTGGGTGGGAACCCACGACCTGCTGGCCGTTCCAGCGACCTTGATCTGGTATTCATATTTGGGGAGTGCCGGTGCTAAGTCTCATAATCTTGCGATCCGCGCTTGCGAGAGAGACAAAAGACAGACGATATATTCGGGAGTCGAATGGCTTCGTCTACGCGGCTGGTCCAGGGATACGTGCCTCCAGGTTACGTTGCCGAACGATAGGATAGGTTAACCTAACCTACTCACCCACTCTGGGCTTGATTGAACCTATGAAACTACTCTGCTGTGCAACCTGGACGCACCCATCCCCGTGCAGCTCTACGCTGTCCTCCAGTGACCATTAACATGGAGGATGTCCCCAGTAGACCAGCATCCATTCCGAGGAATGATTGCTGGTTTATCATAGGGACTTTCAGCGTAGTTATTCCGGAGCGAGAGGTACGCTTCCCGGACTTACCCGCCCAAATATGAATTGATAAATCAAGATGTTGGAAAGACACATTTAATATTCCGAGTAATATCACTTTTAACTATATACAAGCACTGCACAAACTTATAAGATTATTTTTACACTTGGAACCAACAAAATGGGTAACAAAAGCATTGTACTTACATATTCTGCATTCACCTTATCACACCTGGGCCTTGTTGCACACACTTGTCACTCCAACTATAAATGGGGAGATTTTCTGTGAATTTACACTAAAAATATAGCGGTATCTTAAGACATATGGGTAATGTCTTGCAAATGAACTGTTTCAGGGAGCTATATCACAAAGGATGTGCCGATTAATTATGGATGTCTTTGGATACAAAGCA
Organism: Lepisma saccharinum; assembly: GCF_977018435.1. Classification (NCBI taxonomy): domain Eukaryota; kingdom Metazoa; phylum Arthropoda; class Insecta; order Zygentoma; family Lepismatidae; genus Lepisma; species Lepisma saccharinum. The sequence goes on from NC_139237.1 coordinate 79,828,570, forward strand.
TCATGGTTTCCTGAAGGCTTATTGTCCTCACCATGTGGTTTTGAGAATTTCAGAATTTTCATGGATATTGGTTCCATGCACTTTAAGGCACTTCAAGTGCTGTAATTCGTCCATATTATACACTACAGGACTATTCCCAAGCACTTATTAGATATTTCACACAATGGTGACTCCATTGTCCTCTCTCCACTGGCCTACTCTGGCCCAAAACTTGGAGCGATGTTCACTGTACCAACTGTTAGCAAGAAGTGAAAACAAGATGGCTTCCTCTCATGTTAAAAGCTATCTCAGACTCATTGTCTGGTAGCCACGCCCATGAGGCCATCTGATTGGTTCACAGCACCTTGGGTTACTTGCCTTTATCAAGTACCTTGAGAAGCCCAATAGATGGCAGTCTAGTCAGGGCTAGTTCCACTGACTCTCACCAGATGGCTCTGGTGCTGTGAGACCGATTGTCTTTTGTCCAAAAACATCGATTTTTTGATGTTTTTGTGGTTTATTTGTACTAATAATTGTGACTTGCAGTTATTTTCAGGGAAAGCAAGTTAATTTGTGCTTGCACAAATATTATCCTGAAAATATCTGTATTAATAAAAAATTGCATGAAAAGTAACATGTGCTCTCTGAATTCTATCTATCAACAAAAGGTTGTTTTTTTGATAACCAATGAATTTTGGTCTGGGGCTTATTATTTACTTAATATTTTGATGTTTTATCATACTTTTACTAATTAGGCCTAATTTCTGTTAATCTTAACCTATCTGGGAATGTCTATTCCTATTAATTCTACCTGAATTGAATTGGCCTTGTACTTTGGTTGGAGTGGAGTGCTGCCTGTATGTATTGGGGATGTATACCCAACCTTTGGTTGGTTATAGTTATTATTATTAAGAAGAAAATTTGAAAAAGTTCTTATTTTTCCTTTGTTACGCCTGTTGTATTATTATGGAATAGATTTATAAAAGTGGCTATAACTTCTAAACTACCGCATCTTTTTCAAAAATTTTAGAATCAAGAATGAGTAAAAAGCAACATTTTAAGCAGTGTCCGGCAATTGAGGATTCAGGGGGGATGTTAGGGTAAAGGCCCCATTGTCTAAGTTCAGTTCTGTCTTTTTTCTTCATTAGTTTACGTCTAAAGGTTAACCAGTTATTTAATTTTCCACTCTAAAAATAAACAACGTAGTTATATTAATTTAAAATATTCTAAAGTGGTTTGGAAAGTATTTCCAAATGCTTAGAAAACTGCAGGAATATGATTTGTCAAAGTTAGTATAAATTCTGTTAGTATTGTTATATTTTGGTTACTACTGTACTATGCCGTTACCGTCCAATATCAATTAATATGTCCCATCCTTAATTCAGGAGACAAACATGTTTCACCAAGAGCTAAAATAATTTTTAGAGAAATTGAATAACATATACACACATTGGTTAAAATTTTAGACATGCAGAAAAATACATATATTTACCTGTAATAAAATCAGGGCAAGGACAAAAAGCACAAAAACAAAGATTATCAAGAGGCTATAAATGTTTTTGGAAATATATCCCATCATCAGGATGAAAGAAAGGAAGAAAGAAAAAATAATAACAATAGTAATTAAAAAACAGCACACGCATGCACTAAAATGGTGTGATTATATCTTGAGACTCAATTTTTGTGCTTTCTGATTATTGTTATTTTAATAATATTTCTGTTGCTATCTGGTCTGATTTGATTTTGATTTTTTGTTTGTTTACTTGTGTATCTGAAGTAAATTGTTGTATTACAGGAAAGATTTATTGAAATGGTTTATAGGGCTTCAGCTGCAAGAATACTGCCACTTATTTCAGGAGAATCAGGACACTGCTTGGTTAGACAAGGTTGATCGTCGTTACGCATGGCTTAAGAAGCATTTGATAGAATTCGAAGAGAAATTTGGTCCAATGTTTCCTCCAGATTGGGAGGTATCAGAACGAATAACTGTGGAATTTTGTGAAATTACAAGGTAAACATTACTAGTTGCTTTTATGTATATATCTAGAGGAATACATTTTAAAAAATATGTATGATATATACGAAGTTGGTTAAAAGGATAATATGGTTCTCAAAAGATCGGGAGCACTGATATCCCAAGACAACGTCTATATATATACACAAAGTTGGTTAAAAGGATAAAATAGGAAGGTTGATCTACAGATTCTATCACGATATCAGCCACTTTAGTTCCATTAATCTTCTGTTTAAAGCCAGTCTCTCAAGACAAGAGTGGCGCTGGTTCTCAAAAGGTTGGGAGCATGTAGAGAACTGATATCCCAAGACAACGTCTTCATCATTCACCACCAGGAAAGCTCTCTCTCAATTTCAGTTTAATAGTGCCAAGAATTTAAACTATCATACATATTTTTTATATACATATATATATATATATATATATATATATTTTTAATGTTTTAAACTTCTTGGAAAACCTGAAAAAGACATAGGAAATAAGGCCAAAGCATTGTGTAATGTAAACTGAACCACTTGTAAGTATTTTTCTTATTGTAACACACTGGTAATGAATTATTTTTCTTGCAGTTTACAGTTTTTACAAACACATCAACACAATTTTTACTACTGTGTTTCAAAGGCAACAGATCCCGTTGCTCTAGCACTGGCAGGGACAACTCCACGCAGGTAAAACAGCGATAGCAAAAAATCAGGCAAGGCCAGGCCAGCTCGGTAGCTCAGTGGTTAGAGCAATGCCACTGTATGCCAGAGACCTGGGTTTGAGTCCTGGTCGAGCCTCCATTTGTCGCTGAAATTTATTTCTACGTAGTACATATCCTGTATGTGCCTAATCTTCAATATTCCACAATTTTTACTGTTTCAGGAGAACACATGCTCCCTTCATCAGAAATTTATTTCTAGTTTCAATAGTAGATAATAATAATAATAATATTTTTAAAACTAGATACATATAAATGTCTGATCAAGCGAGCTTGTGTTCTTCCGAAATGTAACATTGAAAATTGTGTTTATGTGCTTGCAAGAACTGTAAACTGCAAGAAAAATAATTCTACAATGCAAGCAATATGTACATACAAGGAGGAATGTTAATGAAACACTGAAGAAAGTGGAAGTGTTTATTTTATAGTTGTGGTTAAGATAAAATTTCTGCTTTTTGAAATTGATTACCAAAGCTTATTGTTTTTCAAGCTAATTTTCTCCCTAAGTCTTGTTTTGTGATGCTATTGAAATCTCTGTTCATATTTTAAGGAATGAGCTGTCTAAGTTAATGTCAAAACGGCAGGGCGAGATAAATGTAAAGCTCCTACTGTTTGCTATCCAGCGTACAACAAATTTTGAGAGCTTATTGTCCAGGCGATTTAGTGGAGTAACATTGGAGGAAGCAGAGAAGGTTGCACATGAAGGAAGGGCATCTCAGGTATTCAATGTATTAATTTTTTGTTATTATATAGAAGGGGAGTGCAATAAGTGTCCAGGGTAACATGGAAGGACTGCAGGCAGGTCAATAACAACACCAGGTTATTCAGCTTAGTTGTTGTGAAAGGCAATGAAACAAATCAAAATTGGAAAGGAGACCTGTTCATTGATTTAACCAAAACATGAATGTCCCGGAATACATGCCTTCAAAAAACATTTTCAATTTAGGAAACATTCAAGTCTGATAGAGCCAGATCTGGAGAATAAGGTGGATGACAAAGCAGTCCATTTTCTGCATTGGTAGATTTACCTTGTGGTTGGGAATGTTGTCTTCCAGAAACTTATGAACGTCATATTTTGAGCTGCCATCACTTATCCAACTTGCAGTGAGAAAATTGTTTGACTGCCCACATAATATACATGAAAACAGTCTCTATTGCATTAATATCAATAGGGATCACAGAAGGCAACTACAAGACTTACCACAAAACATTGCAGTAGTCAGTGAATTCATGTACCTTGGATCATTAGTTTCTGCTCAGAAATAAAATGTGGATAGAAATTGTTCAGTCAGGATATTTTCATGCTAACCTTCAAGTAGGATATAATGTGTTTTTATTGCTTTTATTGATAAATCCTGACATCATTGAGCATTTTCTATTATGATGTCATCCAAATGTCACAATAAAAATAACCTTTTCTGTAATAGTGCCACTGTGTAGATTTCAGATCTAATTGCTGCACAACGGGCTTTGTTGAAAATTTTGAATTAATCAAGATGACGTCCCAATAGAGATGTCTCAAAACACTTAACATGAGATTTAATTATGTTTTATGCACTAACATTAGCATAATTTTAGTAAGTTTACCAATTCGACAATATTGAGTCAGTGATGCATTACTAAGGACAGAAATAAGTGGATTACTGATCTCCAACCAACATATTGTACTCTCTCTGAGTATAGAAAAAACTTTATCTATTAGACTTTCATTATTAAAAGCAAACAATTTGTGTTAACTGTCATTTAGGAAAACTCAAAATATTGCAACTATGGTGCTTTAGTCAACATTATTGTACTGGCGAATATGTAGGTTGGCCATTTAGAGTTTATTTTACATACAGTTTTACGTACAACAAACATGTAAGAAATTGCACTATCCATCATTTGAAATAACATTAAATGAATAAATTTTACAATGTTAATTTCACATTTAGTTTCCATCAAAACTTATATATGTATATTTGTAATTGCCAACCTCGCATGTTCAAATCTCACCCAGCGCATAGGTGTTTTTTTGCGAGTGTCCCTTCATCAATTTCATCATATCATATATCATTCATTCTCATCATTAGAGACTGGATTTTAAAGGGAAAAAATCTAAAAAGAACAAAAAAGGGACTAGCATTTTTGCACTCCACTACAAATACTATTTTAATTGAGTGCGCAGTATATACCATTCATATTGTGCTTTCATTTAAAATAATATTTTTAGTGGAGTGCAAAAATAAACTATAATCCATTTCATTTCCTTTTTTTGAAGGTAAAGTACAGTGAATAATTTTACCTTCCATTTCGTTGATATCGTCCTTGCAGTAGCTTACCACATTCCATAGCTTGTGGCCACTTGTACCTGGCTTCGCCATTTCACTGACACTCAATACTGTTACACAGTTAAGTTAAAACTATTCTAAAAAAACTTTACAATACAAGTCTAAATCTAGCAGATATGTACATTTTCAACCCAACAGGCATGCCACTTACAATACATTTGTTGCTCCGTAAGCCCATATTGCATTGTTTCAACAATCGCTGCAATGTACTCCCAACACTCATGGAGGAAGGACCAAGATGTTTTTTTTTTTAAAAGGGAAAAAAGGAATGTGGGCTGAAAAACTAGTCAATAAAGGGACGAGAAAGGAAAATGTCTTAAAAAAAGGGAAGCCGAAACCATGTAATCTTGTTGATGTAAGATAATTATCAACATTGTTGTTCTTTATTCCATGATCAGTGTTGAGAAATAAGAAAGGGCGTACTTCCCTTTAAAATCCAATCTCTAGTCATCATCGTGATTAGCCAAAAGTGGCAGAAAGAGCGACGCTAAATAACTGAAATCAAATCATATTTGTAACTTTGTTAAGATATGTTGGGTCTCTGCTCCTGTTGGCTATTGTGATGCTGGGAATGAAATGGTGATCATGTGAAATTGATGAACCAATACTCAAGAAATGAACTCCAATTTCCATTCTAGGAATCTAACTTGGAAACCTCTGATGATACTGACACATATCATTTACTCTACCCGATTGACATAGATTTGTCATCCACCTGTAGCTATTTATGTCAATTAAGTTCTTTCCAACAACAACACTTTAACATTCCAAGAAGGTTATACATGTTTCCAATTTCTTGCAGTCGCAATCAACCAATCCATTCATAGGCTCCGCTTCTGAGCAGGAACAGAAGTCAACCAACCCATTCGAAGAGGATTTGGAAGAAGAGGATAAAGAGAAAGAGCCCAAAACTCCCCGGACACGACCAACAATAAAATTGAAGATTTCTCCTTTCCACGGCATCATCAGTCGATGCTTTGAGCCATATTTGTATATTTACATAGAAAGTCTTGATAAGTAAGAGCATGTATATAACAACACTTCAATCTCCATACATCATGAGTGTAGCTATAAGTAGAGTCATTTTTTTAATTTTTTGGTGTGTAGAATTTATTTCCCAATCTTTGAAAATGGTTCACAGTTGTCAATCAAAAGATTAAAGTTGTTTAATATGCACTAAGACAAAATCAAATGTATATGATCAGTTGTGTGCCCAGGATTTTCATGTAGAGTGGAGGGGGGGAGGGTGTTACATATACTTTTTTTTGTAGTCTGTCCTCATTTTACCATTTTTTCTGTCTTTGACGTTACTTTTTACAGAAGTATGACCCCCTCCTTGAGCAAGACACTATATATGGTATCAAAAGTGACGTGAAATATGTCTTCAACTATGAAAAGAATATTCATGCAATACATTTTTGTCAGGTTGAATGTATGAATTGATTTATAGTGTATTTTTGTGTGCTTTTCAAAAGCAGTAAATGCAAATGACTTTTCATTAGGGAACAACATATGGTAGAGATGGGACAGTAATTGGTAGCTGATTGGAATTGGCCAATGCAGGCATATTGTTATTGGTACAGTTGGTGATAATTCAATATTTCTATAAGTAACTAACACTGTTTTGCTTTAAAATATTCACTAATCCACATGAGATAATCATATAATAAAAAAATCCATTTCTTCCTGTAATATTGTTGCAAAAATAAAGAGAATTATGTATTTGCATAATTTACAGGATATTTAAACTGCTAAAATGTTGTCTTGCAGCATTTTTGTAGACTTTCTTCGACACCTGAATTCTGGAAAAATATCGGCCATTGTTGATGATTACCGTATTTTCACGTGTATAATGCGCACCCTGGATTTTGATGGGAAAAAGTTACAAAAAATTATATCTCGTATATAAAGCACAGTATAATCCAGGTTCAAGAAATAGCTTTCTTAGTTGTAGGTTGTAAAGCTTTTGCTATGCCGATCAAAAGTGAATGACATGTGGACCAAGAGGAGTTAAACTTTTATACATGGTTTTGCTCATTTTCTCTTTACTTTTTCTAAAAAAAAACAACTTCAAAATATATAATTTTTCCATGACTAATGTAACATTTTTAAGAGGCACATTCAGGACCCTCAAACTAGCAGTGGTAGCACAGCACAAGATTTCTTTCATTAAGGCATTTACACACTCCATATATGTCATATTATTTGGCCAGTAATACATTTTAATTATTATTTTCTTTTTCTTATCTTTTCTTTCATCCAAAGTACCACAAAAATCACATTGTTTCTTCATTTTGTGATGAGCTTATTTCAACCGCATTGCATATTAGTGTCGCCATCTTGAATGGAATACTGTTGCCATATTCAGAAACTACAGAATTTAAGCTTTACAATGTAAACATGAAAAATGAATGCAAAGGAAAGTAAAGTGCTCCCCTGTGCTTAGCACTACGCCATGAAGGCGTATAGGGGGTGTTGGGGTAATGCCCCACACTTTCTTGATCCGGTCATGAGTGGGGGTGATGTGATCAGCATCATGCCCCTGGCCGCCTTTACCCCCCAGGGTTTCCCCCAGGTACCCATGTCATTCGATTCTGGGTGGGTGCCGGAGCTGCTTCTAACGTTAGAAAAGTTTCCGGATTTGAACCGGCCCGGGATCGAACCCGGGACCTTGAGCATGGTAGTCAGACGCATTACCGACTGAGCCACCGCAGCCACTGAAAAATGAATGCAAGTGTCACAAAATCATGGAATGACACAGTACGGTTTCATGTTGGCACTCCGAATTATTCTGAGCATAATGCGCACCATGATTTTTGGGGGCAACAATTTTGGAAAAAAGTGCACATTATATATGAGTAAATACGGTAAATTCCATCTTATACTTTCTGACACCAATACATTAGTATTGTCTAAATACCCAGTCCCCCATTGCCACAGCCACTTGGTTACATTAACTAAGGAAGTGAATGAAAAATTCAGGTTTTCATGGAAATTTTTATATTATATTGGTGGGATATCACTTGCTGGTTTCAGTAAACTTTATATTTGTACTTTATCAGTATTAGGGAAGCTTCTGTAACAGTCCATATATGATGATATATTTAATTATACTAAATGGGGAACAATGTATAACATATGTTAATTTAGTTTTAAGAAAACTATGACTTGTTCACAAATATTGTGAAGATAATCATTCTCTGGAAGCATAATAGACTTTCAACTTAGAAATCATCTGCTTGATATTCTCAAAGAATCTCATAATTTTTTTTGCCAGGTTAAGGTTTGAGACACAGAATCAAATATAACTAATTTTCTTGAATATTTCCTGACTACAAACGATGAAGATAGTTTTTCAAGATATCACCTGCACGGTTTTTGGACCAGAAACCATGTGGTTGATGTCTTTAAGAAAACCTTTTCATGAAAATAATTTTGGGCTTAGAATACATTAGGTATGGTATGCTCATGTATGAATGATCCTTCTTCCAGAAGAGCTTACTTATGTGTTACATTTCTTTCTCAGGAATCTAGCCGACTTGATTGAGCAGTTTTCTCAGGACTTTAAGCAACGTGGTATTCCATCTGGAGAAAATGAAGGTAGCATAGTTCTTCCCAGTTGTGCCGACTTGTTCGTGTTCTACAAGAAGTGCATGGTCCAGTGTACCCAGCTGAGCACTGGCCAACCAATGCTTGGTCTAACAGCAACGTTCCAGAAATACCTTCGAGAATATGCTATTAAGTTATTGCAGAATAATCTACCCAAGTATGTAATATGGTCTTGGTGGTTGTTTAAGAGTTAGGAATTTTTGTGTTTTAGTTGGTTAGAAGTTTTTGTGTTTTAGTTGATGCTAAATTGTGTTGTAGAGGAACTTAGTATGAAGCTATGACCTCCCATCAAGAATCAATATATTTTCCTCCGAGTTTGCCTTTCGGTCTTCTATTAGAAGAAATGTTTGATCTTTTGCTTATTTTTTTGTCAATTTGCTATTCTTTTTGTGTTATTTTATTACTTTTAATTATTATTTTTTAATATCTTTTTGCTTATTATTATTATTGCATTTTCATTGTTGACAATTTCAGTGTAAAATGGCCATCTGTGATGTATCTGGAATTTTCTTAATAAATAAATAAATTTGTGACGTCATCATCCTTTGCTGTTTCGTGCCTCTGGCTGGCTCGGCATAGAAGTCAAGCCATTTCTTCTGGTCTTCCACCACTCCTCTTTTTCCTCTTCTCTTAACACTCTCATCCTCTTCTCCTAACACACTCCAGTATCTGCTCTTTCCACCGACATCTTGGTGTCCCCCTTGGCCTTATTCCCACTCCTTGTGCATTGTAAGCTCTCACTGCATCCATCCTCTTCTTGTGTCCGAACCATCTTATCTGTAAGGCATAACTTACACCACGTGCCATCATTTCATTAAGTAGTAGAGACCAGTTTGCCATGTACTTACTTGGTTCTCAAGCTTTCACCACATCATGTGGCTTCCTCTGGAGATAGGACAAGTATAGTAACGATTTAAGACATGGGAAGGTAAGTTAAAGGTTAAAAGGATAAAAAGTAAAAGACAAAGCAGTGCCCTGTCACTCCTTGCTACTCCAATTCTGACTGGCAACTGACTGTCCTATCCAATATGGCTGCCTGGCTGACAGGAAGTAAAGATGGCTGCACATCCTGTTGGTCATTTGTTTATTGTGATCTGATCGTCTGGATTCCACACTGAAACACTGCACTTTTTGTTGGTCTTTTTTTCTAATAATAATTGCCATCCTTTGTCTAATGGTCGTGCATGTTCATTTAAGTTGTGTGTTGTTTTTAAGATGGCAAATGACTCTCTTACATTCAGTTCAATTGGTCCTTTTACAAAAATGCAAATTTTTCACTTCCGCTGTTTTACGCGTGTGGAATTGTCTCTCGTCAGTGATACTGCAACATGATGTTTTCCTTTCCTACACAGATGACCACTCCACTCTGGAAAATACTAGGTACTGTGACGGCACCACTGTTTGAAGACCAACAGATTCTGGTGCAATATCACTGATGAGACAATTCTATATGCTTAAAAGAGTGGAAGCAACATATTAGGTGAAGCCATGGCTTGTTTGGTAGCTCAGTTGGTGGAGCAATGGCAAGGTGTGACAGAAATTCATGTTTGAGTCCAGGTCGAACCTGGTGAAATTTCTGTGTAGTACATCTAGTGTGTGTGCCAAATCAAGAGGTACCATTTGCCTACATATAGACTTGCTAATTTGCTATTCTCGACGTTGTTTCTTCATTTTTAATATTTGAAGTTTTAGCTGCTGCTTGTTATGATTTGACATACAGTGGTTATGTTGTAAATTTTTGTATTTTATTTTTGTTTCAAACAGAATATCATCATCCGGATCACAAGGAAGTATCACGAGGGACTTGCGTGACTTAAGTGGGATCATGCAGAACTTTCAGAGTTTGCTCAAGGAAGGAGAAATCACTCGATACACCAAGGAGGAACAGGCTCTTGTGTGCAGGTTTGTCTGATAAAATTAATAGAACATTTTTTGTGTGTTCTGTAATATATATAAAGCTGCCCAGGTATGCAGTCTAAAAAACAATCGTCCATTGGTATATTTTTCAAATCCCTTATCTCTCCTATTGAATTCTGCTCCCCCTATCTGGACCATGGCTTCAAAAACTATTATATACTCAGGGTTGCTAAGCATTTGGAAAACTGGGAAATGTCAGGGAAAAATCAGGGAAATGTCAGGGAATTTTGCAGATCATCTGGAATTTATATGCATTTTGGAGTCTGCAACAGAGAAAGTTGCAAAATGAACAAGCAGTTCACTTCCACTTCTGGATTCGGTTCTTGTGATTCCACTCCCAAAAAAGATTGAGTTTAGAAACTTGTTTGTTTCGTTCTGATTCTCAGTCTTCTGCAAAATTATTGTTCCTTTGAATTTGTGTAATAATTTTAACTTTTATAATACTAGAAAGAATATCAATGTAAAACTTGTAGTCCAGATATCAAATTGATAACTAAAGTACATTGACAATTTGATCACAATTATCGGAAGGGTGGGTGAAGATTGTGTTATTGTATAGATCTTTGTATTGTTGACATTTCCTAGAGAAATCCTATATGCAACAAAGAATTTTGCAGATTCTGTGAACTTATAAATGTAAGCAAAAAAAGCAGCATTTTCTACGACACTATAAATCTGCTAGAAAATAAAAAAAAATGTGTATTGTTTATGAACTTTTTTTTATATATATTGTGGAGATCTGTTATGGTGAAATAATGTACCTCTGTTACCTTAGCCTGAAGGCTAGATGCACGTGATAATAGCACCCAATATATTTGATGCTGATTGTAATTTTACATTTTATTCTTCGAATTTGCATGTGTTTTTGGGCATGTAGAATGAAATTTGCTAAAAAAAAGCTATGAAAGTGAATGTTCATAATAATTAATGGATTATATATTTAATTGAAAAAGGGTTCAAAAGCAAAAATCATTTTAATAAACATGTCTGGAAACATTTCATTTTTGGACTGGAAAACCTGCAAATGTCAGGAAATTTCATAATAAAAAAAACGTAGCTACCCTGATCCTGAATTGATTCTGCTCTCAACTTTTCTCATGCCGTTGATCATCATTGAATACATTCCCTGAGACACTTCCATGAAACTGATACAGTATTATGTCTGTGTTGAATATCCAACCACCACCCACTCATCGTAAAATAGCAGATATTAAATTTTTGCATAAAGTTATCAATGGCAAAATTAAAACAAAATTCATGATCAACCAATTTCATCTATGGGTACCAATATGGCCAACCTGCAATGTAGAGATCTTTCACAATCCCATTACAAGGATCTCCCTTCTACAACAGTCTCACTTATATAATAACCTGCATCCAAATGTTGGCATATTCTTACTAGAACACAGTATGTGGAATTTTTATTTTTTTCAATGCCATCTTGTATTGTTTTGTTTTGTTGCTATTGTTTTCCTGCTGATAATGTTTCAGTATAAAATGGTCGTTCTGTGCTGTATTTGAAACTTTAGGTAAATAAATAAATCAGTTGAATTGTATCAGCATTGAAACATATGTTGTTTCCGGAAAGAGATCATGCCCAAGATTTTTCATTCTACAGTATGTGTGAAAAGTCCCATGCCATAGGGCAAATTACAGTATTTGTTCAATATGTCTTCCGTCGATATACTAAGTTTACTGATTAATTTTCAAAGCTGCTCCTTGGTTATTGGTAGAAATTTCTTGTTATTTTCTGTTTAAAGTAACTTGAATGCTTACTTTATCATATCTTTTGCAGTGATTTATCCATGCACTGCCAACACTCCCCCAAAATTTCCTCAACACCCCTATTTTTTTTTTTTTTTTTTGCTAAGTCATATAGTCATTTTGGCTCTATTAAATATACCCTTACAACCCAAAATGCATATTTAAAAAAACTCCCTGATCTTTGGTACTTAACTCTGATGAAGTTTTTATTATTTTGTAGCATTTTAACAACAGCAGAATACTGCCTGGAAACTACGCAACAGCTGGGAGAAAAATTGAAGGAGAAAGTGGATCCACTTTTGAGAGATAAGATCGATCTTTCTGCTGAGCAAGATATTTTCCATAAGTACGTGAAAGAGAAAGAAATAAAGAAATTTACATGTTTTTTTTGTATTATAAAGTTTTATCTATTTAATTATGTTTTACAGCATTACGTTACATTGTTAAGTTACACCACACCATACACGACTATTTAGACATAAGTTACAGCGAGAAATTTTTGAGTGTCAGTAAACAAAAATATTAGAAGCTATAAGGATATTGAGGTGTGGTTTCATACCAGTAGGCCTCATGTTATGTATACAATGGAATTTTGGTTTTTATGTTACTCAGGTTGTATCTCCTAGAAAGCATACAATGCTGTTTTCTTGTAATGAAGGGGTCATGTCTTTAATTTCTGAGGGGAGGTACAGGTTTTTGTGATGGCATAGTGGTAACTTGCTGCCTTGTTGTCAAGGGGTTCTAGATTCGATACCTCGTGAAGTCATAGTGGTTCGATCCCAACTGTTTTCAGTACTGATTAGGAGAGGCATGCATATTTCGTTTTTGACGAAAACACGAAATGTGAAATAACACATTGTAATGTTAATTTTTCATGTTTCTGAAAGGTGTGAGGTGCATTTCCCTACCCTGTTTTGTCACGAAATGATGTAAAATGAACTGAAAAATGCGAAATAGACTCTTAAACACGAAACTTACTGACGCAACACTTTCTGAAGTATCCTGTAAGTTATTAAATTCATGGAAAATTGATTAATTCTGCTGCAAACATTTGAGAAGCAAAAATGGATCCCTTTATACAGGAATAATCTTAATATTCTGGTAATGATTTAATGTGCTATTAGAAGGGATATGTTTATTTTGTGTAATAGTGCAATTTTTAACTCAAATTAAGATTATATTCACATTTTTAAAAACCAAAATGTCATTTTGTATTATGCTTTTTTACCGCTATAACAGGGAAATTTCATTTTATTTACCGCTTTTTAACCTGAAATTGACTGTTTTTGTACCTAAATTTTGCTTTTTTATTTACCAAAAATATGTGCCTCTACTGATTAGCCTATCTGTGCATAAAGTGGACTTCAAGCAAACTTCAATTTTGCTCCTGTGGGAGATACAGTACAAGTTTACAGATATCACTTTAAACTGTAAGTGTAGTTGTGATTGGTTCGTTTGGGTCTAAAGTGAACTGGAGGACAAGATAATAACACTTAAAAATGAAGGAATTGCATAGAAAGTTTCATGAAAAATGAAGACTCTGGTGTGCCATGTCATTGAGGCCTGGTCTGTATTTTTTTCTGAATTTTTACATAGTACATCTCTTGAGTGCCAAATCATTTAACCAACATATTAGTATAATTAAAGTTAATGACTCATTTTGATGCTCAGGAAATTTGCACTTGGCTTAGTCGGGGAGAAGATGAATAAAAGGGGTTCTTGGATGTTCATTATAAAAATTAGTATCCAGATGATATCTAAAACGTTTTATAAAACTAAATATTACTTTATCGGGACCACAAACATAAGTGTAGGTTTGAAAATGTAAAAATCATAGTTCTACTGCATAATACCAGATATTATGTAGACAGAATGTCACAGCTGACTTTGAGGTATGCTTACTAGGGGAGGGAAACAATGAGAGCATGTTTGACTTCAGATAACACCCTAATATTAATGATTAAAGTCGTGATTGCGGAACTTCTGGATCACTGCATTTCGTTGTTGTTTCTTGTACTGGAAATTCTTTTGATTTTTGTAAATATTTACTTGGAATTATTATTCTTTCCAGTGTTATTTCTAATTGCATTCAGTCTTTGGTCCAAGACCTTGAAACAGCTTGCGAGCCAGCTCTCACGGCCATGAGTAAGGTAAATATTTATTTTACAAAGCTTTCGGTTACTTATTCCATAAGAAAAATATCACAGTTAATTCATGTTGAGGGGAATAAACAACGTGGTTGATAATATATGACGTAAGCGAGTTACTAAAGATATATCCGCGAAACTTACTTGTAAATGTTCTATTAATTTTAGTGGCCTCTGCCACCATCCACTTGGAAACTCGATGCTTTATTGTTAGGTTGACTTCCGGTTCCTGTTGTTGTTTCCTCTACTACCGCTAGGGGTGCTGGTGTAGCCATTTCGTCTGCTGCACGCGATGGGAACAACAACAGGAACAGGAAGTCAACCTAACAGTAAAGCATCGAGTTCCCAAGTGGATGGTAGCAGAGGCCATCGAAATTAATAGAACATTTACAAGCAAGTTTCACGGATATATCTTTGGTAACTCACTTACGTCTTATAACACAGTTAAGGTGTAAACTATTTTCAGAAATATCAGGTAAGTTGGCTTTGCTGGTTGTTATTAACTATTGAGTAAACACCATCCTAAAAATATTTCAAATACAAAATAACCCCCTCCACCCCACGTGAGTGTGTGTGTGTCATTGTGAACTTAATTTTTAAAGTAAATTTTTATATGTACTGTATTGTTTTAAATCAAATTTGTGTTTCTTTCAGATTCAGTGGGAGAGTATCGAAAGTGTTGGGGACCAAAGTGGGTATGTGACAGCAGTAACAACTCATCTCAAGCAGACTGTTCCAATCATTCGAGATAACCTTTCCTCTTCAATAAAATACTTTACACAGTTTTGTGTAAAATTTGCTACGTAAGTATTTTTTGAACTTTTAATGCTTATCTTATGAAAAATTAAATTGTAAATTGAGCCTCCTCGATGGTGCAGTGTTAGCGTTGTTGCTTTGTAATCAAGAGGTCCCAGGTTCGATACCCGGTGGAGGCACATAGTGGTTCGGATCCCACTTTAAACTGTAGGCCCAGTCCCGATTAGCCTTTCAGTGCACAAAGTGGACTTAAAACACCAAATCAAAACCAATTAAATTGTAAATTTTATTATTTTCAAGGAATGGGAGAGATTAATCGGTACTGTATTGGCATTGGTCAATATAGATACAGTGTGTTCCAAAATTGTGTTTACACTCTTTGGATGTTATTAGCAGAGAAACGATTAAAGATAACTTGACTGGACTTTTTGTATTTGGAGCTGTAATATCTACATTGAGTGTGTGTGTGTGTGAGTGTGTATAAGCATTTTGTCGCTTTGTATTTACATCACAGCCCACTAGGCAGTAGGCATTTGTGTACCCGAAGTGGCAGAGGTGATCAATGTAAGAAGTGTCAAATAACCACCCAGCTCTCCCAATTTAACACCGTTAGATTTCTACCTCTGGGAAACTGAAGAACGATATGTACCCCACAAAGCCATGGCTACTGGATGACATGAAACATGCGATTGACACTACCTGTGCTTCCCTTCCTGTGGAAACCATATCTGCTGTTTGTGGATTTGTCGATCTGTTCTATAGCATTGCAGACAAAGTATTGCTGCCCATGAACATATATAACTTTAAGGTAATGTGACATGCAAAACAGTTCATACTTGCTGTTATTAAAAAAAAAAAAAAAAAAGGTAAAGTACTCCCCTGTGCATAGCACTATGCCATGAAGGCGTATAGGGGGTGTGGGGGTAACGCCCCACACTTTCTTGATCCGGTCGTGAGTGGGGGTGATGTGATCAGCATCACGCCCCTGACCGCCTTTACCCCCCAGGGTTTCCCCCAGGTACCCATGTTATTCGACGCTGGGTGGGCGCCGGAGCCGCTTCCATCGTTAGAAAAGTTCTCGGATTTGAACCGGCCGGGGATCGAACCCGGGACCTTTAGCATGGTAGTCAGACGCGTTACCGACTGAGCCACCGCGGCCAGTTATTAGTGTTCCCATTATTAATGTTCAAATAGTGTAAACACTATTTTGGGACACCGTATATAAGTATGTATGTATGTAAGTATAAGTACACTTATGCAAAATGCATTAAGAGAATGACTTTGATGATGACCATGGAGAATCTGAAATTGAGGGCAATGTAGATGAGCATGAGAAAACTCTCTCTCTCGAAATGTGTATGGACCCAGTCATAACCCGGCTTCATTTTACTGAGCAATTTTATTTCATTTTACTTTAAAATTGTAAAAATTAAATAAAATACAATAACATAAAGTTATGCATTATATATTAATACATAGGAAACAATTTAAATTGTGTACAAAACCTCCGGAGTGAGTTTCCAATGAATGGTGTCAAATTTATGGTATCAGATGAGAGATATCATCACTCATCCTTATTACCATAATTGCCAAAAGTGGCAGAAAAGCAACACTAGAAGTACAAATACAATACAGAGGTGTTAATTTAGTGTTTTTTAATTAGTTGTGAGAGAATTGATATTTAAGCTTTCATCATTGGCTTTCAGGCTTACATTTTCAAACAGATTAGCTTACAACGACCCTTTCTGTTACAGGTCATTCATTCCGAAGTTTATCCAGCACATTTACAAGTGTAAACCCATTAGCACGGTGGGAGCAGAGCAGTTACTTCTAGACACTCATAGCCTAAAAACGGTCTTGTTGGATTTGCCTTCGATCGGCTCCCAGGTGCATCCAAAGGCTCCATCTGCGTAAGTATGAAGTTTTCCTTACTTAATGTACACTGCTTTAAAAGTTCTTCATAAATATGGGACTACCTTCAGTTTGCGGGCCTTTGATCCTAGAAAATTATCATTGCAATTCCAGTTATTGTACTAAAATAAGTGTCATCTTTGCATGTAAAGGGAACAAATAATTTGTGGGGATGTTCCTTTGCTAGAAAAAAATTATGAACAAGTTGTTTTCAAGCTTTGATTATTTGTGTATATTTACTAAATACTCTCAATTATGCCAAACATTTCGGAGAATATCAGATTATTTATACACACTATCAGAGTTCTATAAAATGTGTAAAATATTTACTATAAGCTGCTTTTAGTTTTTTACTTACAATGTCCCATTTTTTTTCATATATCTTCCCTGTCATGGGAAGGATTGAAACATTGACAAATAAAGTGTATGGGATTTATAATGAAAGAACTTTGAAACCATAGTTGTTAGGATTTTCTTTGCATTAATCAAGTGAGAATCATAGCATTGTGTCTTCTTCTATGATCAAACTTCCAAGCTAAAAAATTTAGTATGGTTTAAGTATCAGATTTTTACCTGTTCAGTATGGGTGTCTGTCCGTATTAGATTTTCAGCCATTAGTTGCATACCAGTCGTGAAAGTTTGAATATAATGATGCTGAAGAACATAAAAATGTGGTTTTACTGCATCTTCATGTACTTTGAAGTGCACATTTCTTCTCTTTGGTACCCATTTCAGTGTCAACATGCATTCTTTTAGTGCAAATATCACAGTTTTTGGAAGCATATTCTGTTTGTGTACCAGTCCCCTAATAGTGTACTTATCTTTGGTTGCAGTTACACTAAAATAGTTGTGAAGGGAATGACGAAAGCTGAAATGATCCTGAAGGTTGTGATGGCACCCACCAATCCTGACAAGGCATTTGTGGAGCAGTATGTGAAGCTTTTACCAGAAACAGACCCAACAGAGTTCCAGAAAGTATTGGACATGAAGGTGCGTAAATATTTGTAACCATCTTTATTGCGGACAATTAGCATGATCATTCATCGTGTAAATTGTGAATTCTGTTATGATCTGCTTCAAGGCAATACAGTTTAAGAAATATTCCACACAGACTCAATTTTGACTGTGGTGGTGGTGATGTGAGCAGCATCATCCTCAGGACTCCATTGTTGAGAGCCACTTATGCCGAGACAAAGTAAGGAAAAATCTGTATCTGCAATTATCTGTATTGGGAACCAAACGTAGGCGTCCCACATGCCAGCCATACCCTACCAACTTAACCACTACAGATATTTTTATTGTTATATAGAGTGTAAAATCGGAGAATATGAAGTTTTGGTTACGCTGTGTATTGCCCGATAAGAAAATTTAAATAGTTATTAAGAAACTTCCTGAGTACTTAATGTAACACATTCAATTCTTCATAACATGCTTTCCAAAAAAATCATAGAATTCATAACAATTCTCAGAATCTTGAAAAAATCAGAAAATATAAAATATCATTGTTGTACATTTATTGAATATGTATTTTTTCATGTATTTTTAACACTAATTTGCCACAATGATGTTTTGTATGTGAAAAGAAGTACTTTAAGTAATGCTGTCTCTCGCATCTGGAAAACCTTACTTTCAAAATTCCACTCTAATAAAAGTATACTTTAAATTGAATTTATAATACATTCAAAAATAAGAAGTCCTCTTTCGTGGCCGTGTGGTCTATGGCGCTATGCTTTGGATTCCGACTGCGGGATAGCATGGGTTCAAGTCTGCCTGGGTTCAGTCTCTGGGTTTTTGGCCTGTGTATAGAACCGGTGGCAACCCACCATCGTGAGGAAATTGGGGAGCTACGAGTAAGTAGCGTAATCTGGTCTCGGAAATCTACAACGGCTGAGAGTTGGATGTGCTGACCCCACGTCACCCCATTACTGGTTGAAGATCTCCACACCTGTAGGTAGGATTGCAGGATAAAGACTGGCAGTCGGGGGATAGGCCAATGCCCTTCTAGGCCTACAGAGCCATGGATTATTATTATTAAAAAATAGGAAAATTATATCGAAAAGTCAGGTAATTTGATTTGGAAAAATGAGTGGTAAACCCATAGAATCACCATTCATTATATTTAGCAATTAATTTTTATCGTTTCTGCCTTTTCTACTCTACTGTGTATGAAGAATTCTTCCTTGCAGTAACAATACCATCAATGATTCCTTCCATTTGCATTTTCAGGGCCTCAAAAAAATTGAACAGAATCCTTTGTTCGCATTGTACAGGTTGCATCTTCCTACGCCATTGCCATCCATGAATGTAGGATCACATGCAGAGCAGGTAGTTGGAAATCCAACTTCTCCGGCACATTCATTGAGCGGGGTCAGCAGCCCGGAGCATGAATCAAGTCGGATAAAGAAGCTGGAGAAACTCATAAGAAAGAGATTATAGTTCAGTGAGGTAATTGGTCTAACAAGTAGTTTATCTGAAGTATTTTTTAACGAATTATAAAGATACATACTGTAACTACAGTGCATCCATTTCGATCTTCAGCCGAGAGATCGGGAGAAGCGTGGCGGGCGGCGCTAGCGGAGATGCCGACATTTGCAGCCTGTAATGCCTGCTTAATTTTTATGGACATATGCAGACATTTATATAAATATTGCAAAACGAGCACTAACATGTGTTATAATTTATCATCTGTAATTCATCCAAGTTCTGGCCTTACATACACAAAAAATACGCTTTAGAAACCATGTTAAGAGCCACAGATAATAAAACATTTTAATCATAGTTTTGACCAGTAACGTCCTGCTTAAGTTAATATCCTTGAAAGAGTTTTGTGCCGATGGGGATCGTTTGGAGGTTTCGAATGTGCAACACTGTATCAAGATTACGCTGTAGACGAAACCGTTAAAAGTCAATGGTGTTTGTGAGCTTCCTTGCAATCCGAAATCTTCGAGCTCGAGTTTTTTTGTTACTTCGCGACAGAGCTGTGAATGAATATAGTGGCGAGCAGATGTAAACCAAGAGCATGTTAATTTCGTACTGTGTGCAAGAGTGTTATTATTGGTTACTTGCCGTTACTTGTTTGTGTTTTTGCAGCGTGTATATGTGTTGTGTCAGTGAGAGGATTGGAATGCCAGCTGCAAGGTTCTTGTTACGAGGGGTGAAGATCGAAATGGACGCACGGTATTAATGACATTGGGCTCCTGTGTAGTCAAATGGTTAGTGTTTTTTGCCTTTGGTGCCCGTGTTTCTAGCGTGAGCCTCCAGAATGTTCCAGCAACATGAGGACAATTGAGGAGCTACTTGAAAGGAGGAAGTAGTAGGTTCCAGTCTCAAGAGCCAGAAAATAGTGGCTATGGAACTCGATGTGCTGACAACACATCACCCAATGCAAAAGCCACTCTGGCAGGCTCTGGACCTTAGAGAGGTGTTTCGCCATGGCGTTTTAGTTATCAATAACATTATTATATTCTTGTGTCATATGCATAGTAGTTTTGTAATGTATATATATATGTATATGTGAAAGAGGGGAGAGGGAACGCTTACCGGACGCAGAAAAAATTCAAATTTCCATGATGGTATGTCACATCTTCAGGAGTAGAGAGACGTTGTAGAACTTGGTGACAAGAACGAAGAGATAGCGTGACCTGCAGTGTTGCCAGGTTCTGAAAAAAGTGTTGACAGTCCCACAAAAAATATAGGTGGTTCTTTCCCTAGGCTTGTCGAAAACTGTGAGTGGTGGGGGGAGGGGGTTGTGGAAAAGTGGTGGAGGATAGAGGATGAGAGGCATACTGGGTGGCCTTGTTCAGGCCTGGGGATGTGGTTGCATTCATGGTCGATAGGTAGGCCCTCTCCCATCTTCTACGTATTGAGGTGTTGGTGGATTGGGGCAAGGAGTGGACGATCGCTACCAGGAATCAGTCATTGAAAGGAATATTGTGGTGATTGGTGTGAATGTGCAACAGCAAAGTCCAGGTTTTGGGTGGAGGAACGGTGGTTGTTGATGCGAAGGTTCAGGGCTGTGGATGTTTCCCCCAGGTAGAAGCTTCCACAGATGTTGCAGGTGAGGATATAAATTAGGTTAGAGCTGTAGCAGATTCCTTTGGGGTAGAGGGTGAATTTGCGGGTGGCAGTGTGGATCTGGAGGGTGCGGGAAGTGACAAATATGGGGCAGGTTTTGCACCTTGGGCAGTTGCATTTGTGGGCGGGTGCGAGTTGATTGTGAGTAGGTGGATTGTGGTGGACCGGGATGTTTTAGAGATTGGGAGGGCATTTGAAAACCACTCTGGGCTTGTCGGGGAAGATATTTCTGGTGTCAGGATCACTGTGCAGGATGGGAAGGAGGGAACATAGAGTGTGTCTGATTTTGTTGAGGTTGGGGTGATATTGGGTGACAAGTACAGGGGGATTGGTGGCAGGTTTCTTGGTGGGAGTGTATGAAGTAGCTCGGGATATTTGTTTAGTAACCAGGGTGGAAGTATATCCACGGTTGGTCAAGGCTTGGTGTAAGCAGAGGTTATAGTTCTGTTGGGAGGTGGGTGAGGTGTTGAGGCATTGACCTCTGAGGGCCTCAAACACCAAAGCTGCACCCACAATTCTTGCACCTTGGTAAGCAACCAGTTCACGGACAAACCCACCCCACCAGACCCATGGTCACCAATGACCCTAACCTACCCCAACACAACCAAGGTGTACTAAATTTGTCCAACCACAATCTCGCCCATACCAAAATTGATATTCTATCCAAAGGCCTCACCTTCTCCCCCACAACTCCCCACAACCAATTCCGTCTCCTCTTCGATATCCACACCTTTGACAGACACCTCAGATGCCAACACTTCTGGGCAGAAGAACCCTCCCCCAGACCACGACCAATGAAACCCACTCAAGTCTCCTCCAATTTTGCCCACCATCCTCCCAAGACCCACCCCCTGCCCACCAACCAACCCCTGGAAAGATAGGTCACTGCCATAATCTCCACTATCACTGACAGCTCATTTCTTGAAAACCTCCACAACAAACCCAACCTGAATCGCTCTCAAGATAGTCCTTCAAGATCTTCGACAGAAGCCACCACATCAAAATCCTTCCAGCTGACAAGGGGTCCACCACGGTGGTCTTGAACTCTCAAGATTACCTGGCGGAAGCCACTCGCCAACTGGCCGACTCCTCCACCTACAAAACCACCACGGCCGACCTTTCAGCCACACACCTCAACAGATTCCAGGACATTATCCACACCCGAGGCCCCCCCCAGAGGGCCTGACAGCCTCCACCATATCCATGCTCATCCCAGACAACCCGCGCACCCTCACTTTTTACCTGCTGCCAAAAATCCATAAACCTGGCAACCCTGGCAGACCCATTGTGTCCAGTTACAATTCACCTTCTGAAAGAATCTCAGCCTTTGTCAACTCCCACCTCCAGCCTCTTGTTAAAGCTCTGCCCTCCTACCTCCGGGACACCAACCACTTCCTTCAGAAAATTAACACACTCCCACCATTACCTGCCAACACTATCCTTGCCACCATCGATGTTACTTCTCTCTATACCAACATACCTCACTCCCATGGCCTCTGCTCCCTAGAATCCTTCCTCAACAACAGACCAAAACCCCACAACCCCAGCACTAATTTCCTGACCCATCTAGCTCACCTTGTCCTCACATGCAACAACTTCACCTTCGAGGACAAGCACTATCTCCAAAACCCGGGGCACATCCATGGGTACCAGAATGGCCCCATCCTTTGCCAACCTCTCCTATCGATGACATCTTCATGCTTGGACGCATGGAGAACCTTCCCTGACCACCTTCCCAGACAAACAACCACTTCAGCTCCATCAATTTCACCTGGACCCACTCCACCAACCAAATCACCTTCCTGGATGTGGATGTGAACATGAAGGACATTTGGAAACCTCCATCCACATCAAACCTACCAACCATATGCAATACCTACACTTCTCCAGCTCCCATCCGTTCCACACCAAGAAAGCTATCCCATTCTCCCTGGCCCTCAGAGGTCAACGCCTTAACACCTCACCCACCTCCCAACAGAACTATAACCTCCGCTTACACCAAGCTTTGACCAACCGTGGATATCCTTCCACCCTGGTTACTAAACAAATATCCCGAGCTACTTCATACACTCCCACCAAGAAACCTGCCACCAATCCCCCTGCACTTGTCACCCAATATCCCCCACCTCAACAAAATCAGACACACTCTATGTTCCCTCCTTCCCATCCTGCACAGTGATCCTGACACCAGAAATATCTTCCCCGACAAGCCCAGAGTGGTTTTCAAACGCCCTCCCAATCTCCAAAACATCCCGGTCCACCACAATCCACCTACTCACAATCAACTCGCACCCGCCCACAAATGCAACTGCCCAAGGTGCAAAACCTGTCCCATATTTGTCACTTCCCGCACCCTCCAGATCCACACTGCCACCTGCAAATTCACCCTCTACCCCAAAGGAACCTGCTACAGCTCTAACCTAATTTATATCCTCACCTGCAACATCTGTGGAACTTCTACCTGGGGGAAACATCCACAGCCCTGAACCTCTGCGTCAACAACCACCGTTCCTCCACCCAAAACCTGGACCTTGCTGTTGCCATTCACACCAATCACCACAATATTCCTTTCAATGACTGCTTCCTGGTAGCGATCGTCCACTCCTTGCCCCAATCCACCAACACTTCAATATGTAGAAGATGGGAGAGGGCCTACCTATCGACCATGAATGCAACCACACCCCCATGCCTGAACAAGGCCACCCAGTAATGCCCCTCATCCCCTATCCTCACCCTCGCCACCATGACCTATATTTTTCTTTGGCACTGTCAACACTTTTTTTCAGAACCTGGCAACACTGCAGGTCATGCTAACTCTTCGTTCTTGTCACCAAGTTCTACAACGTGTGTCTATTCCTGAAGATGTAACATACCATCAAGAAAATTTGAATTTTTTCTACGTCTGGTGAGTGTTTCCTCTCTCGTCTTTCACTTTTTATTTAGCCCTTGTGGCTCTCCTTCCATTTATATATATATACACACAAACACAGAGAAACTTAGTACTCACTTTTCCACGAAGCTGTTTTTTGGTTCTGTTAATTTTTTGAGTTTTGAGTTTTTGTTTTATGTACTTTTTATGCACAGATAGGCTAATTAGTACTGGACCTACAGTTTAATGTGGCATCTGAACCACTATGTCCCTCCACAAGGTATCGAACTCTGGACCCATTGATTACAAGGCAATGACGTTACCACTATGCCAATGGGGAAACCCTGTTGTTCTATTAATGTTGGTGCTAATGCACTAACAGCAAGTTAATGGAGAATTCACACGAAAGCAAGAAGTGACACTTCACACATGTCACTTTGGGACTGGCCAATCAGCACCAATGTTTCACACCACAGGCTGCACAAGCCTGTGTTCGATTGGTGAATTCTTCAAGTGGCACAGGCTGCCTCCTGCTTGTCATTTGTGTGAATTCTTCCTATTAGAACAACTGAAAGTAACTTTGTGGAAAAGTGAGTCTGCACCACATGTCTCATTTCTCAAAATGTGAGTACGTACAATGTATGCTTAATACTTCTTTTTTCGGTTATCAGAAACAAACCCAGTCCATCAAATTCAGCTTAGTATAATGGAATGTATTACTTTATTTTACTTAATAATTCTTGCTGGAAGAGTGTGAGGTATGTTAAAGTATGAGAGACAACATATTTTCTAGGAATGCTGAGAACAATGAATAGAAGGATATAGTTAGTCTCTGTCATATTGGGATATGCTCCCGCTTGTGATCTGCAGCAGTTGGAAGAACTTGTTCTATGGTTCTTTGGGACATATGCTGTCTGCCATCCTCTCCAACATAGTCGTGTGAGTGCAATAGAAACCAATGTTCTGGCCTCACTCCTGCTCTCTGGAATTGGCTATAAATAATATGCAGATGACTACATCCATGAACAACTGCAGCAAGTTATAAGACTCTTAACTTGGCCCTCCCAAGCACCAACTTTGAGCCCGAGGAAGACAAGGACAACAATGTACTAACTACCTTGACCTCACCATAAGCAGAACATACTTTCCATACACAAAACAAAATCGAACTATCCAAAGAACATAGACACTCACAATTACAATACCAGACAAAAAAATAACTTCCACATTCCCAAAGTGCAGGTAGCTACATACCAAACAGGAACTTTTTACACAGGCATCCAGTTATACAATATGTTACCAAATAGTTACAAAAATTTTGAAAGAACCACACTATATACGAGGAAGAATCAAATGAAAACCGCAATTAATTTTTTTCCACTATTTTAATAGAGAGAAAATGTTTGATTGTACATTATTTTTTTAAATAGTCCCCTCCCAGTTCAATGCACTTATGCCATCGGATAGGTAGTGCTTCGATACCACGTGAGAAAAATTATTTCGGTCCACTGTGTAGCCACTCGTGCACCGCTGATTGGCCGTCTTAATCAGACTTGAACCTCTGCCCTCCAAGGTGCTCCTTTAATGGACCAAAGATGTGGAAATCAGATGGTGCCAAATCTGGTGAGTATGGCGGATGTGGTAGGCACTTGAAGCGTAGGTCATTGATGGTTTTCATGGTTGCACGAGCAGAATGAGGACGGGCGTTATCATGTTGAAGCAAAACACCTGCACTCAGCAATCCCCTTCACTTTGTGCATATCACTGGCCTCAAATAGTTCTTGAGAAGGTCGGTGTAGGTAGCACTAGTCACTGTCGTACGTGGAGGCATGTAGTGTTCCAGAATAGGACCTTTCTTATTCCAGAATAAAGTCAAAATGGCTATCCCTGCAGAGGGCTGGCTGCGAAACTTCTTTGGTTTCGGCGAAGACGAATGTCGCCATTCTTTGCTTGCACGTTTCGTCTCCGGTTAAAAATGGTGCACCCAACTTTTATTCCCAGTGATAATGTGAGCTAGAAAATCCTCCCTCCTCTTCATAACGCCTCAGCAGCTCTTGACATACGTCAACCCGACGGACTTTTAGTTTCTACGTCAGCTGTCGAGGACACTTTTCTGTAGCGGAGTTCGTCATGCACTATGTGTTATACTGAACTGAAGCTCATATTCAGCAAGGAAGCCATTTCAGCCAGGGTGACATGCCTGTTTTCCTGAATAAGCCGATCTGCTGCGGCTATGGACTCCTCTGTCACAACTCGCTGAGCCTGACCCGAACAGGGAGCATCAGTCAATAAAGTCGTACCTTCTGCGAATTTCTTGCACCAATCATAGACTTGCTGCTGTGACAGACAGGCATCCCCATACTTTGTCTGCATTCTTCGATGAATATCAACCGGTTTCACACCTTCACTCCATAAAAATCTAATAACTCCATGCTGTTCCTGCTTGGTGCAACTGCGTAGTGGTGCCGCCATCTTGAATCAGCTGTTACTAACATCCAACCCCACCTACCGGCACCAGCTCGGAAAGACGTCAAGGTCTGTGTCTGCATATTTCCAAACGCCTAGAAAGAAAAAAGATTTTTAATGGCACTTTTGCGGTTTTCATTTGATTCTCCCTCATAATATTGTACTTTTACAGCACTAGTTCACGTAAAGATATAATTTGTCACTGTATGATTTTACTATTATATTATGTTATACTATTATAAAAACATACTGCTTGTTTGATGTATAGATATATATTATGTGCAATGTCAACATGATGTATTTTATAATGTACATGCACCAATGCCCCTCAGGGGTACTTTTGGTGTGAAAATTTCTCAATAAACAAATATCAAATTCAAGATCTACAAAAAGCCCATCTCTGGTTTCAATACATACACAAGCTCTCCGGCAACTCCACATAATAAAAAAAATATATTGACAAACCTCTTCCAAGATGGCCATCAATATGACTTCGGAACCAGAAGACATGAAAACTGAAATTGACTAAATCATCTCTATAAGCATCAGTAATGGCTACAATATATAGAAACTTTGTAAGCCACCATCTTTAAAATTTAATGTAACGTGTCCCAGCTGTATGCAAAGTGAGAAAAGTGAAAATAAATGTGAATTGGTCTTTACTGGCACTCTGGCTTAACCAAAAAAATAAAAAATGTTCTGACCAGACACAATTGCAATGTAGCTGATCAACTCCTTCCTTCCATAGCTTTCCACCTAACCTGTTTCAAATGCTATTACACCAACCCAAATGATCTCATGAACCTGTGTAAATATGTGGGTATGACCAAGCACAGGCCAGAAGATAAGCTCAAGGAGCATGATGCAGGCCACCGACTTGGAAGGAGAAGAACGGGCCTCACTTGCCACTTCACTGTGATCAAAAAAATTGCATGGAAAAATAATCCATAAATGAATTAGCATGTAGATCCGTGTCATATAATACAGTTCAGTTATGCATTTTCTTGAACTAAAATGAAATTCTTTCCCATTCCTAGGTTTGAACTTTGAAATGAGTACCTTAGTGAATGTAAGGTGTCCTACTCTGACTTCCAAATGGTGAAGTTTCTAGTCTCCGTAGCAGCCGGCTACTGAAAGGACTTGAATTATGTTTTGCCGGAGTGCAGATGCAAGATGAATGTGAGCTATTTATAGATAGCTTTGAAAACATTCCAAATTGTATTTATGGTGTTACTGTATATTTTGTGTAAATACATTTGTTTTAAAATAAAAGTTTTATAAAGTTCGCAATAATATATCCATGTGTACTTTTTTGTAGTTTTGAAACCTTTGTAACACCATTAAGCCTTGTTTCCATGATATGAAAAACCAAATATGCTGACCAAGCCAGAAATTTATTTTATTATAAGACATAAACTAAACATAACGTTTCAACCTTCTAGCAAGGTCTTCTTCAGACTCTGTACCAAGTACAAATGTAACAAGGTACACAACATGACGATATATATACACAAAAATACTCCCCTCCAGACTATTAGAAAGTAGTTAAAAAAAGGTAAAGTGCTCCCCTGTGCTTAGCACCATGCCATAAAGGCATATAGGGGGTGTGGAGGTAACGCCCCACACTTTCTTGATCCGGTCATGAGTGGGGGTGATGTGATCAGCATCATGCCCCGCTGGATGGGTGCCGGGGCCGCTTCCAACATTAAAAAATTTCCTGGATTTATACCGGCCAGGGATCGAACCCGGGACCTTGAGCAAATTGTCAGATGCATAGCAGGTGGCTTTCCCTTGTCAACTGTACTTTCACCTGAAAGAGAATGTGGTTGGACTCTTAATCTCACACTCTATTTCCTTCATTCTTCTTCCTTCTTCTCTCCTCTTTCTCTCTTGTCCTGTCCATTCTTTCTAACACCTTCTTCCATTCTTTGTGTAACTTCAGTCCCCCATTCAAGTTCATTGTGTCTTCTTCACCTTTCTTCTCTATTTCATTGGACTCCTTCCATTTTCTCACTAGCATTCTCTTCTCCCTTCCTATCTGCTTAGCCTCATCCCACTCTATGTCATGTCCTGTTTCTCTCTTGTGTTTAAATATCGCGTTTCTCTCTCTCTTAAGTCGTACATCATCCCTATGTTGATTCAACCTGTCTTTCAGCCTCTTTTTTTGTTTCTCCTATGTACACACACTGACATTCTTTACATTTCACTTCGTAGATAATCGTTTCCTCTTCTCTGTTTTCCTTTTTCTTGTTTGCATTCTTCGCTATTCTTAAGATGCTTCTCCCTCCCTTCCTGTAACTTTTAATGCCCGCTTTTCTAAGCACTTTGCATATCTTTTCTCTCTCTCTCTCTCTCTCTCTCTCTCTCTCTCTATCTGTCTCTCTCTCTCTCTCTCTCTCTCTCTCTCTCTCTCTCTCTCTCTCTCTCTCTCTCTCTCTCTCTCTCTCAAAATTTTGAAAATACAACATTGTCACGAAGTTAGAGACTCACAAAAACCATACCAATCCAAAAAATGTTTCCTGCTAAAGTTATTTGAAATTAAGAGACCTAACAAATAAGATGTCACTCGACCCCACTTACCATTTAATTTTTTTTCAGGTAGTACTCTTAGTGGTACTGGGGCATCACATATGTTTCACATCACATACTGCTTTCCTGTATTGGGGGGTGGGAGTCTCTACAATTATTAGTGGTTGTTGTCTTTCTTCCACCATCAGTATTATTTTTTTGTTAAAAATTTATTTTTATTTTTTAAGAGACAGTATATGGTCATGGCCTGCATAAACAAGCTTTGTTCGTTTAAAATTACAAAACATGGGCTTGTAGTGGCCAAAACAAACAAAACTAAAACAAGTCACTAGTAGTGTTCAGTTTCCTTGGCATATTTTTATAAAAGCCTATTAAATGTTCATTGTTATTTGATGTAATGGCTAAAGCATGCATGTTTTCTTTATTTTCAACATCACACCCCCAAAATTTCATTCCATCCCCCCTCAGCACACATACATGATTAATACTTGTGCTGTCGCTGCTCTCGTATCATACGTTCAAAAAATATTCAGATTATATCTGATTGTTGCGGAACTGATCTCGTGTACCAATGTTTTGTTAAACTGTACCAATTATTTTTTGGTCAAAAATGAAAACATGAAGTAGTGCAATCATTTCATTAAATAAGGGACTACTACTATATCACTAAGCGCAGTTGGCTTCTTTCATGTGTGGTGCCAGAAAATTTTGACCGGCTGGGCAGGAGCCAAATACTGATAAATTAGGGTTGACATATAAAGTTTGAGTTTGACATGCAGATATTTCCCTGCACTCTCCAGAATTCCTTTGTATTTCTTTCACCTTTTCTCATTGATATTGTACGTCTTATTTTTCCCTTCCACCATTTTTCTCTGCTTGTATTAACCCCGTTACCCCGCTCTCTGTGTTTTGAAAAACACTTCTGCGTGCACGGGTAATCCGTTCACCAAATCTTCTGATTAAAATTCTCTCTATCCCCTCCAGTCTAGAAAAAAGTAGTGAAAGTAACCGATGTCGTCACCTGTTGTAAAGCCTCTTGGCTATCATTAGCCTTACTGTGCATAAAGTGGACTTAAAACACCAACTCAATCAATCTATCTTTCCTGTGTGAATCTTGATATGGCCTCCCTACTTCTCTCATTTGTGTGTCCCTTCCCTGATGCCTTTCAATTGCTCAGTATTTACTTCGCTTTGTACAGTCATGGACACTTCTGGGTTGTAACGATTCCATTGAAAGTTAATGGAATTGTTATAACCCAGAAGTGTCCGTGACTGTGCAGGGGATATTTTATCTTATCCCTTTAAATTAAGAAGACATTTATCATAGCCCATACTTTATTAGTTGAACGACATATTACATTAATTGATTTGATTTATTTGTTGTATTTAACGTCGCTTTTCTTCCACTTTTGGCTAATCGCGAAGACGTGGATGAATTGTGATAAGATGAAGCAGACGAAGTGACAATCACAAACACACATGGGCAGATCACAAAACCACAAAAAAACTCCATGTATTATCCGTACCAGCTAACTGTAGACCAGGTGAACGAGAACAAGTCTGTGCGCAACTAGTGACGCGAGACGGCTCCACCAATGAACAGTGAGAGAAACGAGATTGTATAATGGGTGACGGGAATTTTCCCGCTTTCCTCCTTCGATATGCAGCGTTGCAAACGTTTGAAAAAGGATAGTACCGAACGCACATGGCAAACGGACCGTATTTTTGTCTCCAGGTCTAGGGGGGTGCGGGACAGAATTTTTTGGGTGAGACGGGAATTTTTTTAAATCCCGACATTCGGGACGGGAAATGTTCAAAATTTCCCGAAGCTCTGGAAATCTCGAATTCTACACGTCATTTTTACTTTAAGTGATTGTTTTCGCATTTCTGGTACAAAAACGAACAATTTTCGATATTTTCCAGACATTTACAATGCAGAAAACGTCGAGAATTAACGACTTTTAAAAATGACCATTCGGTATTTCCCGACTGCTCGGGATCCCGAAAAGTCGGGAATTCATTTCCCGAAGTTGGGATCGGGACGGGAATTTTTTTCCCCTATCCCGATCCCGACTTTTCGGGATCCCGCACACCCCTATCCAGGTCCGTACGATTGGTTTAAGAATTTCTTAGGGAAAAATTAGGGATAAAACTGCAAGAGCAAATTTTGACAAGCCGTGCATTTAGCGTACTGGCTAAAGTCTGGACCGTACATCCGTACATGTAAAGTAAGGACTGTACGGTTGGCAACGCTGCGCTTTCACCACTCGAATTTCCTCCTCCTTCTCTGCCGATATGCGCGGCCCTGCTCTACAGTTAGCTCGGACAGGGTATAGGATTGTACTGGCTGTGAGTCCAGACGCCATAGTCTCGTTAGTCTGCTAAATGCAGTCCAGGGTGTACCACGTGGAACACAGTCTGACATTGGGTTGGTAGATTAGAGTATAAATTCATGATGTAATTATTGAAATATGGGTCGAAATCCGTTTTCCCTCCAAAATTCGCTTTCCCTCTGTAATCAGTTATCCTTCGAGAACCTGTCTTGCCTCCGTAATTCTTCTCGCTCCGAAATCCGGATTGCCTCCGAAAAAATCCGGATTCCCTCCGAAATCCAGATTTTATCCGAAATCCGGATAGTATATTTTCCGAATCCGGATTTCAAATTTTCCGGATTCCGGATTTTTTTGACCATCCCTAGTTCTAACGCCTCGACTCGTTCCATGCATTTTGGTAAATTAACAATAGATTATGAATTATCTGTTACGAATAAAAAAGGCTAATTCCAAAAGGGCCGAAAACGTTGATAAATTAATCCTTTTTAAAGACGATAATTTGGAATTTCCCAAATTGGGAAAAGGACAGGAAATAATTTTCTGAGGTTGGGATCAGGATGGGAATTTTTATTTCCGATCTTGGTACCGACTTTTTGGGATCCTACACGCCCTTAAAACATGTGGTTGTGACTTGCAAGAAAGGAAAGGAGAAGCGATGCAACATTCTCATCTCTATTTTCTTAAAGGCAACTATCCGACAAGGAATACTGTATACTTCTACCACAGTGATTGAGGTGATAATAATTACACTGCTGGACAAAATAAACTGGACACTTGCATTTTTGTGATAACGCATAAATTTAGTAGTGCTGCGTAATTCATATAATAATTTGTTCTCTGTTGAATATATTCAGGTTTTCTTATTTCCAATAATTTCTGCAACATTTAGTTAGCCTCCGAAGCAGAATTGTTAATAAGTTAAATTAGAATAAAATAATAAATAATTGCAATTCAGATGTCAAATATTAAGGTGTCCGGGTTTTTTTGTCCAGCAGCATATATTCGACATCCAACTGCAATATATGTATATACTGTGACGTTTTTCCTGCGCGATTTATACTAAAGAAGTATTACGTCATATTTTGCGTAGGAAAGCCCTCACATTTCCTCCTTCGTAGTACGCCTTGCGTCATGCTTGCTTTGTTGGTTGTGCCAGTCGCCGCTAGGTGTCTCCACCTATCTTTGCCCTGAGCTGCATTCACGAACGTGTATGCTGAATCAGTTCCGATCCGACCGACTACCACGTAACAGCCAAGTCCTCGCAGGGAAACGAGCGAGAAAAAGAAGGAGGATGACGTGCGATTAGCGTGGAACGGTGTCTCGCTGGACGAGACTTGCTTTTTTTGGATCCTAATTGCACCTGCTCCTTTTAGACTATATCTCCGTACTTCGTATAATTACCCGAAAGTGGATTGTACTCGCAAACTTCGGATCTTGAAGTTAAGTAGTGGAAAGATTACATTTCTTGTGAGGAATCAAATACGCGTGTTCGGAGTCCAGTTTGACGTGTGCATAGACTGTTTGTCGTATTATACAGGACACACGTTACTACTACTTCTATGGAACGTCTTCATGGAAACCTGATTGTGAGGAAAGTTGAGTTTCGTAATACCAATGTGAGGGAAAAGACGACCGTACGTGAAAGAAGCCAAATCCTATTAGATTCTTCAGTTGCAGAGTTCGATTGACCAGATGGAATGGTTTTGAGTGGAGTATTGAGGTATGTACTGTGTCAAATCCTTCCTTTTGCGCCATATCAAA
Source organism: Lepisma saccharinum (assembly GCF_977018435.1). Taxonomy (NCBI): domain Eukaryota; kingdom Metazoa; phylum Arthropoda; class Insecta; order Zygentoma; family Lepismatidae; genus Lepisma; species Lepisma saccharinum. Next base: position 79,861,729 of record NC_139237.1, read on the forward strand.
GATAGTGAAGTGCGTCGGGTTGAAATACTTTGAATCTCCAATTCAAATAATTGGAAGTAAGAAGATATAAGTGTCGGGTTGTGGGAACTATGCAAAAATGGAATTAATCATGTAACTGTTCGGACAGATGCGTCGTCGCCACTATTCGTCGCATATAAAAAGGGTAAAGGAGAATTTCTAATTTTCTTAATGAAATTGAGCAAGGCGTACGCTAGTGTAATTTGTTATTGCGTCTAAAGGGGTGACAGAATGCAATGAGAGATAATGTTTGTCTGGCACGAAAATAATAGTATAATGTAAGAAGAGAGCATCAAAGTAAAATAAGGGGACAAATTGTTACAAGAAGGAATAAGAACCTTTTTTATTGCGAGGTGTTATTGAGAAATTTAACTTGTTAAAGATATTTGATATTACGTGATTATATGGTTTGGTTGAATAGATTCTTGTTCATTGTCGTAATTGTAACGACCTAATGTAAGAAACTATGGAGTAAACGGGAGGGAGAAATAATTGTTGAACCTATTTTTGGAAATAATCTTGTGCTATTTAAAAGACGGGTTTCTCGTTAATAATTGCTTTGATGTACATGTTTTCTTGTTGGGACGTTAATCATTCTTCGTTGCGAGATTAACGCAATAAATTCTGACTTAAGGTCACAAATGAACTTTACTCTCTCTCTTTTTGCCTTTTTTTTTGTTTTTGAAACCTTGCTTGTTAATAAAGAACGAGAGATTACTAGTGTTAAATGAAAAGATGAATTGATTGATCAGAGTGGTACGCATTTATCTTTTTGTGACGTTCAGCGTACACACCCGTACATGAATATACGCATGTATATATATATATATATATATATATATTGAAAGATCGACATAGTGTGAAATTTTCCACGATATTCTGTGACTATATATTTATTATATACTTTGTTTTTGCTTAGCGTTTTGGGAGGGTCTCATATATTTAAACGCGTGCACTCCACCCCCCTTTATTCATTGGTTCTCAATAGAGACTGAGGCGGTAGCGATAAACGCTGGCCATTAACCTCAACACTTTTGTGACTTTCGTAACTGGTTTGTTGTTATTCGTTTCTACGAACGTACGATAATTGATCCCGGACCTTCTGCACGTTTCCAAAAATAACTTACCTTATCTTTTCTTACGTACGCAACAACCACGTTACAAAGTTCCTGGTATCAGAGCAGGTTATTTTTTTTATAACTTACACAGTCGAAATTTGCAAAAATTTTTTTCCCTTCCGGATATTACTATTTTTGGTAGTATTGGTGCTACGATAACTCTGGTTCATACCTGTTTTCCTTGCATAACAATTTTTTTTTTGCTTTGCTAATTTTTACCCCCCCCTCCTTTTTTTTTTTGCGTTCCTTCCGTGTAAAATTTTTGAGAAAGCGTTGCCACATAGGAATTTTTTGGGTTTACTGTTTCTACTTATCTCACTGGATATTTTGATGTTGCACCTTTGCAATTGTCTTGTCACTTGGTTACTATTGGCCTTTTTTTTGTTCGGGCTCTTCCCTTGTGGACCTTTTGGATATCCTATCCAAGTGATAAATATAATGTCGCTTCCTCCCCAAGGCCATTTGCATGGGATTGGGTCGGTTTCTTTTCCCTTCCCGCCCGTTAACATACAACCTTCACCATTTTTGCAGACCCCAAATCTTCACACACCTAGGGAACTTTTGTTGCCTCCCGATTATTCACATATTACAAATTACATCAGATATACGACAGCTGTAGATCTTTTACAGGTATTACCACCGACGGATGGTTCGGACCCCGATCAGTTGTTTCATTTTTTGTTAAATCTCCACAAAATTTTTAAATTAAACCTTCTAGATTTAGAATCCTTATTACTGATGGCATTTGCATCCACACGGGGACCCCTCCGGGAAACTTGGTTTGATTCTCTTACTGAGAAATTCCCATGGCCAACGTTTAGACGCATTATGTGGTATCGCTTCGTCCCTTATCCCAAAATGCAAACGTTGCTAGATAAATACCTCCTTCGTCCTCAGCGAACTGGGGAAATGCTTTCCACTTACTTGAATGACATTTATGATGTTTATCACGTATTACCCGTGGACTGGTCTGAATCTAGCCTCTTGGAATACGTGTTATTGAATTTACAAGATACCACCCGCTTGCATTTAATGGGCTTTGATCGACCGACTTCCATCACTAGTTTTATTTGTTTGTCTAGGGAGCTATGGCCCATGGAATTACGTCGACAGGACCACCACGAGGAAAACTGCATTTTACACCCTATTGATTCTCATCTCCCACAGTCTCTACCAACTTTACCTGTATTCACTTCTTCTTCCCCTTCCTTGGAATGTTCAACGAAACCTGATGATCTACCCTTTAATGTCGTTTCACGGCATAATACTAACTTATTGAATATCGAGCCTTCTCCTATTGATAAGGATCGTTCTTCACCGTTAGAGACTACCAATATAACTCATATCGAACACCCTTTGACGATTACTAAAAAAGTCATGCCTATTATTCATGCCACCTTGAATTCCACACCGAGTCGTCTTCTTGTCGATTCCGGAAGCTCTGTGTCCCTAATTGCGAGGGGATTTTTAGCCACCTTACGTCCTGTACCATCTATTGTTCAGGACATTAGTCGTACGTTGCAAACTGTTAACAATCAATCTATATGCCTCGACTCACATGTGATTTTGACATTGAAGTTACAGGGATTGTCTTGGAAATGGACCTTTTGAATTTCGGACACTTTACCTTTTCCCGTTATTCTTGGCTCAGATTTTTTTTTCACATTCAAAGGGTACTATTTCCTTCGACCAGTTAGTTGTTTCATTTCCCTATTCAAATGATCCTATTCCTTTCGCCTCTTCGGTCCCTCAGATAAAGAAACATCAGGTACGACTTATTGAGGAAGTTAGTCCCTCTCCAACTAATAACTTGTCTACCAGCATTACTAGTTTATTACAGGAATATGAGGATGTTGTCACAGAACGCGTGGGTACTTGTACGCTGGAACCCGTTTCTATTCCCCTAATTACTAATGTTCCTTTTCGCTCAAAACCATTTCAATTAAACCCCACCCAAACAAACATTTTACGTCAGCAAATTCAGGAGTTGTTAGACCAGAAAATCATAGAGGAGTGCGCCTCCCCTTATGCATCCCCTTGTTTCCTTGTAGATAAGAAAGATGGCGGTCATCGCCTTGTTTGTAGTTATAAGCATCTTAACCGGCTTATTGCCTATGACGCCTTTCCACAAAGCCGTATAGATTTGATTTTTCAACATTTACAAGCTGCTAAAGTATTTTCTTGCTTGGATCTTTGCAAAAGTTTTCACCAGATAAGACTAGATGAACCTAGTAAAGACTTAACGGCATTTGTCACCTCTTTTGGCCAATACCGCTATACTAGGGTTCCGTTTGGTATCAATCTTGGTACCCAATTATTGACTCGTGCCTTGGACAAAATATTGGGTCCCTTTAAATATAAATTCCTGGTCAATTACGCTGATGACGTTTTGATCTTCAGTCCCGATGAAAAGACTCATTTGATTCATCTTAAATTGGTGTTACAGGCATTTCGTGAGGCCGGCCTAACTGTAAATCCCGTTAAATCCAAATGGATGCAAACGGAGGTTAAATATTTGGGATATATTTTGCGCGAGGGACAACTTGTGTTAGATCCAGATCGTATTTCAGCAATTCAAGATATGCCCTCTCCTAGGAACGTCAAAGCCGTTCAGCGCGTTTTGGGCTTATTGGGATATTATTCGCGCTTTATTCCATCGTATTCTGATATTACCTCCTTCTTAACAGACAAAAAGAAAAAGGGTCTTCCCTTTACGTGGTCTGAGAGCGATCAACAACAATTTGATCATCTTAAACAGGTTTTTCTTAAACATACCGTTTTGGCTTTGCCCGATTTTTCACGGGAATTTGTTTTGCAATGCGATGCTTCAGGATTGCCTCTGGGAGCTACCCTGAACCAACGTATGCCAGATGGATCATTACGTCCTATTGCCTTTGCTTCTCGCAAGCGTACTGACATAGAACGTCGACAATCCATATACGAGGCCGAATGTTGTGCCATTGTTTATGGATTTAAAAAGTTTGAAACATACCTCACCGAGAAGCATTTCACTCTCCAGACGGATAATCAGGCACTTTCCTGGCTTTTACGCCATCCTGAGCAATACGGCAAGTTTGGTCGTTGGTTGCTTTATTTGTCACGTTTTTCTTATTCTGTAGAACATATTGCTTCTCGCCTAAATCCCGTTGCTGATTGCTTATCTAGAATGTATTCACCGGATGAATTCCAGATTTCTCCTCAATCCATTACCTCTCTTGCTTGTGCTGCACCAAAATTCCAAATTATTCCCTTTAGCAAATCGGACATTCTAGATCTTCAACACAAAGATTCTATTCTACTTCCAATTATTCAGAAATTGCAAACGGGTCAATCCTATAAGTATTATGCTCTTTATAATAACTTACTCGTCTGGCAACCTCCACGTTCTAAGTTCTCATTGGTTGTCGTTCCTCACACTCTTCAACATCTTATTTGCCGTTACTACCACGATACCCCCGTGGGAGGTTCACACTTGGGTGTTCAAAAGTGTACCAAGAAAATTATGAGTATATTTTGGTGGCCATCATGTATTCAAGATATTAAGACATATGTTAAGTCTTGCGACATTTGTCAAAAGGCCAAATTAGTTATACGTAAACCTCCTGGTTTTTTATCATCGGAGATCATCAAACATCCTTGGCGACGACTGTATATTGACCTTGTTGGTCCTTTGGTACGTTCGTCCAAAGGAAATTCCTACATCTTGGTAGTGGTTGATGCATTTTCCAAGTGGGTTTCTCTTTATCCTCTTCGGGGACCCACATCCAATCAAATAGTGGAAAAGTTTCGGTCTTTGTTTCTGGTGTTTGGGGCGCCGTGTGAATTGGTATCTGATAATGCATCATATTTTCGATCTCGCTATTTCAATTCCTTCTTGTTTGAGTCTCGAGTCAAACATATATATACAAGCTCCTACTATCCAAATCCTTCATTGGCAGAACGCTTTATCCGTAATCTCAAGGCCTCTCTGATCGCCTATCACTCTGACGACCATACCAAATGGGATGTCCATTTAAATGCAATTTCGTTTGCTTTCAATACTGCGGTACAGGATAGTATACAAACTACTCCAGCACAGATTTTGTTTGGACGTGACATCGACGGCCCTATGAATTTTTTTTGGGAATTCAAATCTGATTCTGAATTAGCTGGTCCTCCTTCCGCTGATCGTGCAAAATGTTGGGCGCAAGCCTTCCATCATTTACAAAAAGCATGGCTAACGCGGCGTAATAGATACGACCCTAAAAGGCAACCTTCCTCCTTTAAGGTTGGGGATTTAGTTCTTTACAAAACCTTTCCCCAAAGTAATGCCTTTCAGAAAGTCACTGCAAAGCTCCAACAACGTTGGACAGGCCCTGCTAAAGTTTTTAAGGTTTTGGGTCCTGTAACTGTTCTATTAGTCGATCCAGAAACTGAGGTTTTCCTCCGGAAGGTACATATTTCACATGTTAAACCGTATTATCTGCGAGAGGAATCTTCATTAGAGGTGGACTTATCAGACTCCCAGATGGCTTCCCTTTTGTACCCCAACCGAGAGCAGAATCCTCACCGTTCTTCCCGCCCATTTCAACCATTATACTGTACCTTTTACCGCCGAATTGGACACTCTGCTTCACATTGCCGACGTCGTCCCCCTACCACCCGTTACTCTTCTCATGACCCAGTTCCTCGCATCTAAGAAATGCATGGAATACCACAACTTTGGATTTTGTATTTTGCTTGGGTATTTGACTTAGAATCTTAACTACATTGAAGATATATATATTTTATGCCATTTTGGTGTATACATGATTTCTATGTTAATTTTTTTGTTATGTTGTAATTTAGCTTATGGTAATATTTTGTCTTTTTTTTGCTTAATGTTTCTTGTCAGATCTAAAATCATGATTCATTGGTAAATAATTCTTATTGCATATTACTTAAGGCAATTTTTGGTATATATGTAGGATGACTGTTTTAATCACCAATTGTAATTGATGCTCCTATCTCTCATTGTATTCCCCTCTGTTTATGTTTCCTCTCCTCTTTCCTATCCTTTTTTTTTCTTCTCTTCCATTATTCTCTTCTAATTCGCTTTTTTTCTGTTTATTTTTCATGTTTATTGAGGAAACATAAATATCTTGGAATCATCATTTGACGCATTAAAATGGAATCACAACTACCATATTACTCTCTAGGAGTACTGATTTGATTGTAAAACGTCTTCTCTTTTTTTTTGAGAAATTCTCCACATTATAGTGTTTATTTGGACCTTTGTTTTCTACTTACAGGTGTTGTTTAACGGGTATCTTTGTATTGAGTGTATTGTGAAACCTGCATGTTTAATTTGATGTAATGCCCTTTTAAATGGCACATATACTCAGATATCAGGTAAAGAATATTCTTATTTGTAATGTTCACTTTCATCCAGTATGGTCATTTCATTATTACGATTGCAATCGACTTTTCATGCTTACCTTTTTCGCAATCATTTTTATGGACTATTTATTCATCTTATTATCTATTATGTCTAAATTGGTTACCAACATTGTGCATATTTATGTCATTCGTCAATCTAGTCTTAATCTAATCCATTTGTGTGGGATATTTATATTTATATATATTTTTAGGTACTTGTTTGCATATATTCTCACATGCTATGTGTGTTCTCTATTTTTTATTTGTCTTTATGGTTCTTTACAACACATACATTTGGGTATTTCTTCTTTGATTAAGGGGAATTTCTTTATATAGATATTAGGTGCTCTCGAAATGGTATATTTGTGTCTTGTTGGTTCATGTGCCTTTCTTGCCAAATAATTATGGTTGTGCTTATCATATATATTTGTTCTTTTATATTTGTTAGCCGGGGGAGTTTGTGACGTTTTTCCTGCGCGATTTATACTAAAGAAGTATTACGTCATATTTCGCGTAGGAAAGCCCTCACATTTCCTCCTTCGTAGTACGCCTTGCGTCATGCTTGCTTTGTTGGTTGTGCCAGTCGCCGCTAGGTGTCTCCACCTATCTTTGCCCTGAGCTGCATTCACGAACGTGTATGCTGAATCAGTTCCGATCCGACCGACTACCACGTAACAGCCAAGTCCTCGCAGGGAAACGAGCGAGAAAAAGAAGGAGGATGACGTGCGATTAGCGTGGAACGGTGTCTCCCTGGACGAGACTTGCTTTTTTTGGATCCTAATTGCACCTGCTCCTTTTAGACTATATCTCCGTACTTCGTATAATTACCCGAAAGTGGATTGTACTCGCAAACTTCGGATCTTGAAGTTAAGTAGTGGAAAGATTACATTTCTTGTGAGGAATCAAATACGCGTGTTCCGAGTCCAGTTTGACGTGTGCATAGACTGTTTGTCGTATTATACAGGACACACGTTACTACTACTTCTATGGAACGTCTTCATGGAAACCTGATTGTGAGGAAAGTTGAGTTTCGTAATACCAATGTGAGGGAAAAGACGACCGTACGTGAAAGAAGCCAAATCCTATTAGATTCTTCAGTTGCAGAGTTCGATTGACCAGATGGAATGGTTTTGAGTGGAGTATTGAGGTATGTACTGTGTCAAATCCTTCCTTTTGCGCCATATCAAAGATAGTGAAGTGCGTCGGGTTGAAATACTTTGAATCTCCAATTCAAATAATTGGAAGTAAGAAGATATAAGTGTCGGGTTGTGGGAACTATGCAAAAATGGAATTAATCATGTAACTGTTCGGACAGATGCGTCGTCGCCACTATTCGTCGCATATAAAAAGGGTAAAGGAGAATTTCTAATTTTCTTAATGAAATTGAGCAAGGCGTACGCTAGTGTAATTTGTTATTGCGTCTAAAGGGGTGACAGAATGCAATGAGAGATAATGTTTGTCTGGCACGAAAATAATAGTATAATGTAAGAAGAGAGCATCAAAGTAAAATAAGGGGACAAATTGTTACAAGAAGGAATAAGAACCTTTTTTATTGCGAGGTGTTATTGAGAAATTTAACTTGTTAAAGATATTTGATATTACGTGATTATATGGTTTGGTTGAATAGATTCTTGTTCATTGTCGTAATTGTAACGACCTAATGTAAGAAACTATGGAGTAAACGGGAGGGAGAAATAATTGTTGAACCTATTTTTGGAAATAATCTTGTGCTATTTAAAAGACGGGTTTCTCGTTAATAATTGCTTTGATGTACACGTTTTCTTGTTGGGACGTTAATCATTCTTCGTTGCGAGATTAACGCAATAAATTCTGACTTAAGGTCACAAATGAACTTTACTCTCTCTCTTTTTGCCTTTTTTTTTTGTTTTTGAAACCTTGCTTGTTAATAAAGAACGAGAGATTACTAGTGTTAAATGAAAAGATGAATTGAGTGATCAGAGTGGTACGCATTTATCTTTTTGTGACGTTCAGCGTACACACCCGTACATGAATATACGCATGTATATATATATATATATATATTGAAAGATCGACATAGTGTGAAATTTTCCACGATATTCTGTGACTATATATTTATTATATACTTTGTTTTTGCTTAGCGTTTTGGGAGGGTCTCATATATTTAAACGCGTGCACTCCACCCCCCTTTATTCATTGGTTCTCAATAGAGACTGAGGCGGTAGCGATAAACGCTGGCCATTAACCTCAACACTTTTGTGACTTTCGTAACTGGTTTGTTGTTATTCGTTTCTACGAACGTACGATAATTGATCCCGGACCTTCTGCACGTTTCCAAAAATAACTTACCTTATCTTTTCTTACGTACGCAACAACCACGTTACAATACATATACATACATATTTATTCTGGAACGATTCAAGGGAGACTCTGTAAAAAAGGTAAAATCTCTCGGTCAAGCGATAATTTACAACACAAGGTAACATTCCACAAAAAGCAGAAACACATGACGTCAGGAGACATGGCATTCTTCGATACTACCAGGTTCAAGCCCGTCATTGGCTGGCAAATACGGACTCAGGACTCCGTACTCTGTCGCCTGACGTCCACACAACCGCTTGGCCGAGAGGTAAGATGTACGTCGTCTACATCCCTTGAAATCATTCCACTCCCTGTCAGCGAGATTGTATGGGGACCATAAACGTAACCTAGCTCTACCATCAGACCCCTAAAGCGTTCACAGTAACGATGATCCCCGTAGTTTAAGTAATTGAAACCAGTGAACGCATCAATATATATATATATATATATATATATATATATATATTACAGGGGTATAGATAGAACCTCGTAAGGTTTAAGGCGATTCAGTTCCAAAACTTTCTCTTGGTAGACAAAGGTTAGCATTAGTGCGGGGCCAAAAATGGAGAGCAACTGTCTTCCAAATCTGCCACTGTTTAAGCTGCTGTTTTTTTTGGGGGGGAGGGGAGTGATGTCGAGACATATTTTATCACTCGACTCCTCTGTTGCAATGTATGAACGTTGTGTTTGTGCCGAAACCATCTCAGTATGTGTATGTGTGTCCGTTTCACGAAGCTGTTATACAATGGACAATCCATTCGAATGTGTTCTCCCAGGTTTGGATATGATCCTTTACGGTGTTGTCGCCTGTCTTCCGAAACTTAACCTTAACAAAAATCCTAATTTTCCAACCTTGTGACTTGGATCTTCAAGATTTAGGAAGAATTCAGACCGAAGGCACACACACGTCGTTTGCAATGAGTGACCCAATCAACATAAACTTTTCACACCGTAGCGGCACGACAAGCTGCACAAGCCCGTGTTTGATTTGTGAAATCCTCAAGCGACACGTATATCTTGTAGCTTCGGTGTGAAACCTGGTGGGCAGTGATGTGCTGTAGACTATAAGTTTACGTCTACATGCGTTGTCTACGCGTAATCTACACAAATATTACATTGACTTATAGTGTACATAGTCTACTGTAGACAATGCAAACAACAGGGAAGAAAAAAATCCCAGTGCTCTTTGAAAGACAAAGTATTTTTTTCTTCAAACATGTTGATAGTCTGGGCCTATAACCAACTTAAGACCATCTAACGGAATCAAAGTTATCGAATTTTCACTAACGAGGGTATACTGGAAGAAAAAAAAATAACAGCCATAGTGAAAACTGACATTATATTTTACACTGACAAAAGAGAAGGCTAAAAATATGCTTTTATCTACTTACTGCTTAGGAAAGTGCATGTGTCAGCAGATTTTTCCACGTGTGAAATGGGTGGAAATAGAAGTAAAACAAATCTTGTCATTCTACGGACATCGCATTTTCTTTTTGGTATGTCTCCATGAGAAGCATATGATGTACCTGAGGATTATTTAATATCCTCTAGTTTATAAGGGGTACGGAGGCCTTCCCGCGAAAAAACAACAACTTAAAAACACTGAGTTTTAGGCCGTTTAGATTTGAAAATGTTAAATTTCCTCGCTTAAGTAAACAAATATTAATTAGTATATTGGTTGTCAGTTTCAAAAGAAGCAAAACAGTACGATTATTGCATTTTGCATTTCATTATTTTTTTATTGATACAATACACGTATTACTTTAAAAAAGTTACGGTACAATAGTAAGCTTCAGAAATTTTAGAAAAAATAAATTGAAAAGTTCTTTGATGCTTTAACAGCAACTGTTGACTCAACACAGTCATTTTACGTTTATCTTTCTTCAAACTGTACACATCAATCAAATCGTCTAAGTTATTTTTTTTAACAACATCTGATTCAAAGTATAAGATCATTAAATTGTTCAATCTCTCTTGACCCATTGTGCAACGCAACCAGTTGTGGTTTCGCCTCATAGCAGAAAATGTCCTCTCACAAATGGCACTATTTGATGGCAGGGGGGAGCAATTTTCCAAAGAATGCTAAAATTTTTGTATGTTTCTGTATGTTTGTTCAAAACTGTGTCCACTATCTTTGGAACAACATTCTTCAAAGGCGCACTTATCAAACTCAAACCTAAACATTCCATTCCATTTCTTAAAATTGTCATTTCTGCCTTCAACATTGTTGTGTCAATACCAGGAATGGAGTAAATCTAATTGAAACGTGCAGCTTCTTCTTCATCATCACCCAGAGGAATAAATCTTTCACTGGCTTTAGCAACTTCAAAAGTTTCACCACTAAATCTACTTTTCAGTTCGGCAATCAAAATATCCAGCAATGAATAAAAAAAACAAAAAACATTTGTATTTTTTCTTTCAGTTTTCTTCACTTTCAAATGTAGAAAGTGTTTCAGCAGATGTCTCTCTTCTTTGGTTCTCTGGCCAACTGAAGAACAAACCAGATAAACATCTAATTTGTTTCATATCAGTGTAGGCCGTTTTGGATTTGTACCTTCTTTCATCTCACCTCCACCTTCAAAAATGTTTAGACCTACTTATTTCTTAACACCCTTTATTCCATTCCATTTTCTGTCCTAAGTGTTTTCGTTTCGCTGGGACTAAAGCTACGAAATCACTCCGTTGGCTACACTGGAACTTTGAGCTATTGAGGGAAGGGGGAGATATTCAGAAAATACTGATAAACATACAATGAAATCCAACGATTTTATAGCTGAAAGCAGGGCTTTCTTTATCTAAGTTACCTCCAATAGCTTTAGCCTTTTCTTCTCTGTCACTTTGTTTCAGAAAGAAAGAACGAATGTCAGTCTTAGTATTCTGCTTTTTACTCATTGTTACCTGGTTTGTAGTAGTGATGGGCACCATCGACTAATTTCCACCATCGACTAATTAGTCGTTAGTCGAAACAAAATATCGACTAATTAGTCGAAAAAATTAGTCGACTACTTTTTCGACTAATATTAGTCGAATTAGTCGTTTGACTAATATTAGTCGAATTAGTCGTTCGACTAATATTAGTCGAAAAAGTAGTCGACTAATTTTTTCGACTAATTAGTCGTTCGACTAATATTAGTCGAATTAGTCGTTTGACTAATATTAGTCGAATTAGTCGTTCGACTAATATTAGTCGAATTAGTCGTTCGACTAATATTAGTCGAATTAGTCGTTCGACTAATATTAGTCGAATTAGTCTTTCGACTAATATTAGTCGAATTAGTCTTTCGACTAATATTAGTCGAATCAGTCGTTAACGACAAATATTAGTCAAAGTGGAACTATATATTTTTCTTATTATTTTCAAATTCCTCCACTCTTGTGCTGAGCTGAGCCAGGCTAAATTGGACTGTTTATAAACGAATGTTTACACACACACACACACACACACACACACACACACACACACACACACACACACATATATATATATATATATATATATATGTATATATATATATATACATATATATATATATATACATATATATATATATATATATATATATATATATATATATATGTGTGTGTGTGTGTGTGTGTGTGTGTGTGTGTGTGTGTGTAGGCGCACAGAGAATAGACCCGGGATCTCTTCATTACAAGGTCACGCATGAGAACATTGAGAACAGTCTCTGTGGCCCGAAACGTTGAGTTGTGTACTCACGATGTCAGTCACCATCAAGGTTCCGGCTTCAAATAAAGACGTAAAGAAGACATAGGCAGGCCCATAGACGGGAATTATCATGTGTCTTGGGTGGGGGGGGGGGGACAAATCCTAATTGGAACAAAGAAAAGATGCGAAATGTTGTTTGTTGGAGTGTCAGATGTGACCGATAACTTTACTATAGTAGTATTACAGTTAGACATACAATTATAGAGATGCTACATTAAATATATATATATATATGTGTGTGTGTGTGTGTGCGTGTGTAGGCGCACAGAGAATAGACCCGGGATCTCTTCATTACAAGGTCACGCATGAGAACATTGAGAACAGTCTCTGTGGCCCGAAACGTTGAGTTGTGTACTCACGATGTCAGTCACCATCAAGGTTCCGGCTTCAAATAAAGACGTAAAGAAGACATAGGCAGGCCCATAGACGGGAATTATCATGTGTCTTGGGTGGGGGGGGGGGGGGGCAAATCCTAATTGGAACAAAGAAAAGATGCGAAATGTTGTTTGTTGGAGTGTCAGATGTGACCGATAACTTTACTATAGTAGTATTACAGTTAGACATACAATTATAGAGATGCTACATTAAAATCTAAAGTAACGGAACAAATCAATCTCACTGATAGATACCTCGCATACGTCGTACAGCTTCATGTTTGATGTTTACATATATTCTTAGAAGTATTCTAATAGTATTCTAATAGTACTGTATTCCTTAACAGTGTTTTCAAATTTCCTTTAATCAACAGTGGAGGCGAGTTCTTGCTCCCATACTATCCAACACATATTGGTCGAAATTTTTAAAGGGGTGTGACCATTATGTGAACCTTTTAAAAATATAGTTCTGATCAGTTAAAAATTATTTATTACGATGTAAACTGCCTTTGGTGCAATATTAGGATGAATGAAATACTAGCGAATAAGTTGAAATTGAATAGTCTAAAACGACAAACATAATTTATTTGTGACAGTAAGCCTTTTTTCGGTATGAAACAAAAAAGTAAGACATTAGTTGTTATTATTTGTGCATTATAGTCGAAATATTACACCTGAGAAAATTTACCAGAGTATTGCGAAACTGTGTCGAAAGATCATGCGCCGCTATAATTGGTTTCGTTCTCTAACGCACCAATGCGACGATTACGAGATGAGAGATTATAAACCATTTTTTTGACTGAAAAAGCAGGGTGCGACGGTTAGTTAGAAGAAACTCGGGACAGGGATTAAAAAGATTTGACTGTCCCAAAAAATGTGGATGTCTGGTAGACTTGCATCAATTGTTATAAAACTACCTGGGTACAATTACCAAATATGGTAGACTGGAGCCTGCCTCTCTCCGCGAACAACCCATTCATTTATGCAAGGACGAAATAAAATTAATTCGTCAATTAGTTTGATAGGTTTTATATAGCATCACATTAAAACATTTCATAATTCGAAGGGGTAAATGCCCTCATCGCCCCTTGATTACGCGGATCTACATGGCTTTCTTTGTGAGTTTCGATTCACTAATATAACCAACCAAAGGTTGGGTATACATCCCCAATACATACAGGCAGCACTCCACTCCAACCAAAGTACAAGGCCAATTCAATTCAGGTAGAATTAATAGGAATAGACATTCCCAGATAGGTTAAGATTAACAGAAATTAGGCCTAATTAGTAAAAGTATGATAAAACATCAAAATATTAAGTAAATAATAAGCCCCAGACCAAAATTCATTGGTTATCAAAAAAAAAAAACCTTTTGTTGATAGATAGAATTCAGAGAGCACATGTTACTTTTCATGCAATTTTTTTATTAATACAGATATTTTCAGGATAATATTTGTGCAAGCACAAATTAACTTGCTTTCCCTGAAAATAACTGCAAGTCACAAGTATTAGTACAAATAAACCACAAAAACATCAAAAAATCGATGTTTTTGGACAAAAGACAATCGGTCTCACAGCACCAGAGCCATCTGGTGAGAGTCAGTGGAACTAGCCCTGACTAGACTGCCATCTATTGGGCTTCTCAAGGTACTTGATAAAGGCAAGTAACCCAAGGTGCTGTGAACCAATCAGATGGCCTCATGGGCGTGGCTACCAGACAATGAGTCTGAGATAGCTTTTAACATGAGAGGAAGCCATCTTGATTCCACTTCTTGCTAACAGTTGGTACAGTTAACATCGCTCCAAGTTTTGGGCCAGAGTAGGCCAGTGGAGAGAGGACAATGGAGTCACCATTGTGTGAAATATCTAATAAGTGCTTGGGAATAGTCCTGTAGTGTATAATATGGACGAATTACAGCACTTGAAGTGCCTTAAAGTGCATGGAACCAATATCCATGAAAATCCTGAAATTCTCAAAACCACATGGTGAGGACAATGAGCCTTCAGGAAACCATGATGCTTTGTATCCAAAGACATCCATAATTAATCGGCACATCCTTTGTGATATAGCTCCCTGAAACAGTTCATTTGCAAGACAATACCCATATGTCTTAAGATACCGCTATATTTTTAGTGTAAATTCACAGAAAATCTCCCCATTTATAGTTGGAGTGAAAAGTGTTTGTTTCAAGGCCCATGTGTGATGAGGTGAATGCAGAATATGTAAGTACCATGTTTTTGTTACCCATTTGTTGGTTCCATATGTAAAATCAAACCTATAAGTTTGTGCAGTGCTTGTATATAGTTAAATGTAACAATACCCCGAATATTAAATGTGTCTTTCCAACATCTTGATTTATCAATTCATATTTGGGCGGGTAAGTCCGGGAAGCGTACCTCTCGCTCCGGAATAACTAGGCTGAAAGTCCCTATGATAAACCAGCAATCATTCCTCGGAATGGATGTTGGTCTACTGGGGACATCCTCCATGTTAATGGTCACTGGAGGACAGCGTAGAGCTGCACGGGGATGGGTGCGTCCAGGTTGCACAGCAGAGTAGTTTCATAGGTTCAATCAAGCCCAGAGTGGGTGAGTAGGTTAGGTTAACCTATCCTATCGTTCGGCAACGTAACCTGGAGGCACGTATCCCTGGACCAGCCGCGTAGACGAAGCCATTCGACTCCCGAATATATCGTCTGTCTTTTGTCTCTCTCGCAAACGCGGATCGCAAGATTATGAGACTCAATACCGGCACTCCCCAAATATGAATACCAGATCAAGGTCGCTGGAACGGCCAGCGGGTCGTGGGTTCCCACCCAACAGTAGTGCAAGTACCAGTAGTAACCCCCAACTTGACCTCATTGTGGCAATGCTCCAGGAGCAAGCGAAAGTCTCTGAAGTGGTTAGTCAGAAACTTGATGCGCAGGGTCAGAAACTTGATGCGCAGGGTCAGAAACTTGAAGCGCAGGGTCAGAAAATTGATGCTCAGGGTAGGGAATTTGCCAAGGCATCGGCGGAAGTAAATAAGAAACTTGAAGCCGTAAGGACGGAATTCCAGGCCAGACTGGACTCCATCCACAATGCCACCACGAAGACCTCAGAATTGTTAACAAAGCAAGTAGCGACCAACACCAATAGAATTAACCAAATAGAGATCCAGTGTAATGACTTAGAGTCAAGGTTAGAAAGGGATTTTACACAAGTGTCAGGCCAGATTTCGCAACTGAGGGAACTCGTTGGCGAAGTGCAAGGCGGTGACAATCAGACCACCACAGCTCAGATTCTAGGGAGGTTAGATGCCCTAGAAAATATATGCAGAGAGCTCACTTGCAGTGACCACATGGTCATGATCGAGAACAGGGTTCTCGAGCAAGTGAGGAAGGAAATGCCGAACTGCCAGGCGGAAGGCCGCAGCTCGCATGTATGCATTTCCGAGGGCCAAGTCACTGAGCAGCGCACCTCCTCACAACAAAGGGTTGGTGAGGAGCAGCTGCCAGCAGAACAAGGGTCTGACAATGCAAGCCTGATGAGGATTCTTGCTTGCCTGAAGGGATGGAGAGACGAATTACTCAGTCCGCCCTTCCGCTCATGTCAGCTACCAAGCCCGTCTCACCTGCACGGAATGTGTCTGTCTACCATGCCTTGCACAAAGCCAAACGAAGACCTAAGGGTTACGAAAGCTCTGACCAGAGTAGTGGCTATGTGTCTCCCCCTAACAAGTACCACCCACTTGGTAACTCCCCGGAATCCAATTCCGAAAGCTCGGACGCCGAAGTCCGCAGCCAGAGGAAGAGGAAGAACCGGAGGAGGAACAAGAGCAAACCTAGGGTTAGGTTTGCTGATCTCAAACAGCTCCCAACCTTTAACGGGCAGGGGAACAGGCTGGCCTCCGATTTTGTGCAGGAGCTTGAGAGAGATCTCACTCTCCTGGAGGTAGATTTGGCGGATGCCCTCCAAATAATCTCGTTCTGTCTACGGGACGAGGCAGGGCAGTGGTACGAGAGGAACGAACGAAAGTTCAAGTCCTACTCGGATTTCAAAAGGCAGTTCCTCTCATATTTCCAAGGGGATGGGTGGAGAGCTTCTTCCCTTGCGAAGGCTCTCAATGAAAGGTACAACCCATCCCAGCATAGATCAGTGCACAAATATTTCTGGCGCCAAGTCAAAATGATTAGGCTTGCGTTGCCAGAAATCGCCGACAACCAGGTTTTCACCCACGTTGTGCAACAGCTGCGCGCAGCTTGAAGGACCAGTTAATCCTGGCTCCCTTCATCTCTCTTCAGGAGGTGGCCAACTCCATACTTCGGTATGAGAGTGTGCAAGTGCCACAATATCCTGAGAGGGAAGTTGCAAGGCCAGCACGACCCAATTATGGGAAAACCACGACTCGCATTAACCGGACCTATGTGAGTCGTGGTCAGGGTGAAGCGAGCGGTTCGTCCAAAAAGGAGGACGCTCACATGTGCAAATCTGCGAGGGGCTCCCGGCCTAAGGAGTACCCGAACAGAAAGGTAGACCGGAGAAAGGGTGGAACGTCCCAGCGTAAGAGTTCCGCCAGCTCACACGGGTCTTCTGAGCATCTCGCTGAGGTGCATCCAAATGTGCACAACCAGGGAAACTAGGTAGGCAACGTCCTGACGTGGGGAAGGGCGATGCCAAACCTAAACCTATCCCACAATGTTCAGATTCATGCAAGCACACTCCACTGATAAATCAATATCAGGCAGTAGGTGACTCAATGTTGTCACGTCTTGCGCAAAGAAAATTCGGGTATCCTGTCCAAAGAGACAGTGATGGTAATTACCACATCGGACTTTGCATATCTGGACAAACCTCAGCGCAGTTGCTCAGTGCTTTGAGAAGGGAAAAGTGTGTTCATAAAAATGTGTTATTAATGGTATCCACAAATGATATGCTCCGAGGGAAGGACACCAACCAGGTGTTCCGGAACCTCCAGGATATCATTTACACCCTAAAGAGGAAAGGTGCTCAGAAGGTCATTGCTCTGACTCCTCCACCAGTTCCCAGGTTAGCCAATGAGAACCGACACAGGTTCTGGGCCATGTATGACTCATTGATTGCAAAAATATTATCCCTTGATCTAACGGTGAAAGCGGCTCCGGCGCCCACCCAGCGTCGAATAACATGGGTACCTGGGGGAAACCCTGGGGGGTAAAGGCGGTCAGGGGCGTGATGCTGATCACATCACCCCCACTCACGACCGGATCAAGAAAGTGTGGGGCGTTACCCCCACACACCCTATACGCCTTCATGGCGTGGTGCTATGCACAGGGGAACACTTTACCTTTTTTTTTTTTTACTTTGATGATAATAGCAATGTAAGGGTTCTGGATTCCTCATCGAAATTTGTGCACAAGGGCCAAGAAATGAACATGTCGCTGTTCGAAGAAACCATGGGTTACGGTCAAAACATGAGACCCGACCTGGTTCACTTCAGCCCACGAGGTATGGATATAATACTCAATGCACTCGATGAGGTAAAATGGTTCACCAAACCAGGTCACACACCCAAGGGTAAACAAATGGGATCTCAACAGAGTGAGATGAATGCCATTCTGCCCTACGACCAACCCTCGGGAAACTAGCCAGTGCTGCTCTCGCAGGGGGTGATGGTGGCCAAGGTGTAACAAATCCTCCTAGGTTAGTAAATATAGCATTTTTGAATTTGGATGAATACGACTCAATAGAGAATGAGTTCTGTAGCTCCAGTAACAATTGTGTAGTCCCTATAAATAAGCATAACAATAGGTATGGTACGGTAATACAGGTGACTCTGGTGGATGTACCTACCAAAGCGCTTGTCGATTCTGGAGCTGAGGTATCTGTGCTGAGTTCCAAGATGTGGAAACAGATCACGCACAATGCATCCCGGCCCAGACTCATTAAGTGTGACAATATCAAGTTAGTAGATTATTCAGGTGCTAAAAAGCAAAAAATCCTAGGAACTGCTTCAGTAGGTGTCATTGTCGAAGGTACGGAGATTTGCGTAGAGTTCGTGGTCGTAAACGAACTCAGCATAGAATGTATTTTAGGTTTAGACTGGTTTTATGGGATTAATGCACAAATAGATTTTTCATCCCACCAATTAATGTTCAGAAAAGGGTCACACTCCACGATCACTAAGTTCTTGCCGATAGGTCCCGATGCAAGTCAAGACGAGGAAGCACAGATCCACAAGCTGGATATATTTCCCCTGGATACCTTCCAGAAGTCTGACATGGCATCCATACCCGAGATACGAGATGTCGCAAACAATGCAACCAGTATCTCCCAAGCTCAAAAGGAACAGTTGTTTGAAACACTGTGTCAAATGAGAACTGTTTTCAGTGACCGCCCAGGCAAGTGCAACATTCACGAGCACA
Source organism: Lepisma saccharinum (assembly GCF_977018435.1). Classification (NCBI taxonomy): domain Eukaryota; kingdom Metazoa; phylum Arthropoda; class Insecta; order Zygentoma; family Lepismatidae; genus Lepisma; species Lepisma saccharinum. The sequence goes on from NC_139237.1 coordinate 79,881,086, forward strand.
AAATTACCCTCCACAAGTCTGAGTATGTAGCTAGAAAAAACTATCCCATCCCTGTAAAATACAAAGATGGTGTAGCGGAGGAAATCAAACAGCTCATTGAATGGGACATAATTGAGCCCTCAAATTCTGAATATGTATCCCCAGTTTTGGTAGTACAAAAGCCGAATGGATCTCTACGTCTCACGTTAGACCAACGAGAGATCAACAAACTTATCCTGCCTTTAAAATTGAAACCCCTCAACATGGAGGAAATTTTCACACAATTCCAAGGTAAAAAGTACTTTTCAACCTTAGATATATCTTCTGGTTTTTGGCAGATAGGCCTAGAAGAGGAGTCTAGGAGGTACACTGCTTTTACTTTCAATGGCAAGATGTACCAATTTAAGCGATTAATCTTTGGTCACATCAATAGCATGCAGGTGTTCATTGAAGTAATGAATAAACTGCTGAGTGGTACCGAGGAGTTTGCCTTAGCATATGTCGATGACATCACAATCTTCTCTGCCACCTTTGAAGAACATTTAGTCCACATTAGTAAGGTACTTGCCATCTTTCAAAAGGCTAACATGACCCTCAAATTGTCCAAATGTTCATTTGCCAGAGAACAAATTAAGTTCTTAGGGCACATAGTCAATTCTAAACACATATCCATGTGCCCGGAATATGTGGAATCCATATCCAACCTGCAACCCCCTGCTAATATCAAACAATTGCAGAAAATATTAGGTTCTTTCGGGTGGATTCGTAAGTACATTCCCAGCTATAATGAATACACCCAACCTCTTTACGACCTGCTACGAAAAGGATCCAAATGGCAGTGGGACGAGAATGCCCAAAAGGCATTCGAAGGTTTGAAGTCAGTAGTCCAGGAGGACTGCAAACTATTTCACCCCAACTTCTCAGAGAAGGTTTACCTCCAGACCGACGCCTCAGGATCAGGGGTGGGGGGATTCTGCTTCCAATATTGTGAAGGAGAGAAGAGGCCATTGGGATACGTTAGCAGATCTCTGAAGAATTACGAGTTAGGATATACCTCCACAGAACTCGAACTCCTAAGCATCGTATGGTGCATAGAGAAGTTCTCATTTTTATTGCAAGGTCAGACCTTCACCATCCTATGTGACCACAAGAGTCTATCCTGGCTCAACTCAGCCTATTCATGGAACGTACGCCTCACCCGGTGGTTCCTCAAACTCCAGAACTACAAGTTTGATGTGGAGTATGTGGCTGGTCGTATGAACTGTCTAGCGGATATGCTATCCCGCATCCCGGAAAGACAGCAAGAGATGGTTAGACGTGTCAACCCAATTCAAGTGTTACCCCAACCCATAGCTAATCTGTCCGGAGACGATCTCCAGAGAGAGCAAGAAAGGGATCCCAGGTCCAAAACAATCATAGACTACCTGCAAGGGGGGGAACAGGATAGCAATCCTAGGTGCAGAAATTGGAGCAAGCAATACCAAATGGTCAATGACCTGCTAGTGGTCAAAGACTTTCACTTTGCCGATAAGTTCAGAATATACATTCCCGAATCTTTAGTTTCACAGGTGCTCACAGCATATCACAATGATGATGGGCACCCAGGAGTAGACAAAACACACAATAAGGTGTTCCGTAGTTTTTTCTGGCCAGGTATGAGGCGAGGAGTCAAGGCTTGGGTGACTGACTGTGTTCAATGCCAGCAGGTGAAACCGAACCTTCATCCCCCTCGGCAAGTCTTGCAGGCTCATCATGTCAAACAGTTAGGAGCAACTCTGTTCTGCGACCTCGTAGGCCCACTCCCAACCAGTAGGCGCCAAGAGAAGTACATTTTCACCATTCTGGAGGGATGTTCAAGATACATAATGGCTTACCCGCTCAGAAATTCCACCACTCCCTTAATATTGAGGAAACTCATCGATGTATATTTTGTACATTTTTCACTTCCTCAAAGAATTGTAGTAGACAATGGTCCCCAGTTTAGGGCCAAGCAATTCACTCAAACCCTTGAAAATATGGGCATTCAGGTTCTGTTTATACCATCGTATCTCCCATCCGCCAATCTAGTAGAGAGGACCCACCTCGAGATGGGAAAGCTCTTAAAGCTCATGTGCAATGAGAACCATAAGACATGGTCAGACAAATTACCAGCAGTGGTTAGCATTATCAATCACTCGATCAATGACACCACTGGGTACGCACCAGCAGAACTTAGGCTACATGTTTGACTCAGGAACCCCGTTATGGAACACTTTCATATTCCTACAGGTGAACAAACCGAATGGGATCAGCAATTGTTCATGGCTGTATCCCGGACGGCCGAAAGGCGAAACAAAGCCAGCAATAAGGTAAATGAATCACAGCAAAACAGGACTGTGATCAAAGTGTATGATTTAGTTTTTCTTAAATCCCATCTCCAAAGCAAAGCTCTAGAGGGACAGACCCACAAATTGTTCCACACCTTCTTCGGCCCATTAGTTTGTAGTGATCAGGTGACGGATAACATATTTAATCTTGTTCATTGTGTTAGCGGTAAGAGCCTACCCAACCAACATGTGAATAACATGAAGTTGTGGAGGTGTAGCTATAAGGTGTATAGTCATTACATTGAGAAGCTCAGACTACTACATCCGGTGTTAGCATCGAGAGTACCTCAAAGAAGTTAATTCAAGCCAAGGGGCCTCTGAATTCAACGAGGACTCAACCTCAATCCCGACGGGGTGCAGCCGTTTCCCTACGACTTGCTTTGTCTGTTGGTAAGACGAGTAACTGCGCACAAATGGCTCCACCCTCGTACCCTTGTGATACTTCCCCATGGAAACTGTAGATGTCTGCTCGTCAGCTCTACGTTTCTTCCTAAACCCGATATCAGTAGGACCTAGGAGAGAAGTACGCGACGGTACGGCTCCTGCGCTATAGTATTAGTCGCATAAGAGGTATTAGTATCCCTCTAGCGCATCCAGGGTAAGACGCACGGATAGGAGTGTACAACAGGTACAAGATGAGGAGAAAAAGCTACACATTTTTTGAACACTAGTATTAATATATGTTAAAGGTCAGAGGTTTTGTGGATGAGGTTCTGTCTGGTCTGTGACATTCACCCATTTGTACATAGGGTAGAAATTTTTTTGTCAAGATCATGTAAGGGATTATTTTATCATTGTATGCAAAAGTCAATTTCATTGTTGTATGCAAAAGTCAATTTCATTGTTGTATACAGAAGCCTATTTCATTGTTGTATACAAAAATATTATTTCAGTATTATATGCCAAGGCAATTTCATTGTGGTATAAAGGGTAATTTCATTATTGTCGACCAGGGCCATTTCTTTGTTGGACACAAAAGTGAGTCCAACCGTCATATAGAGATTTATTTCCCTATGAGTACAAATCTATGCTAGATCACTCACTACCAACCAAGCAAAATATTGTTTAGCAATCATTGGGTATTTGCACTACCGATGGGTTAGGTTCGACCAAACCAGGGTTAGCGGTAATAGAAATATGCAAGCACCCCCAAACATATAGGGTTGTTTATGAGGAACAACCCAAAACCAACAAGGGTAAGGTCAAAGCCTGCGTGTGAAGTGGGGCCAGTGAGTACATCACTCCAACTCCCCCTCAGTGTCACCACAAAACCCCGGAGCAAACATACAAAAGTGCATGGTGTCATAGGCAGCAGCAGACCCCCAAGCATATTATACCAGGAACTAGACAATCTTTTCAGCGTTCCAGCAATATGGGGAAGCAGGGAGTGTGTCAGGGGTTCGTAATCGAACATTGACATCCAGAAACGAACCACCATGACAATCCTACAGACTTCACAAAATGAGTGCATTCCACAGATTGTACACAATCCCAATGGGCAGCCAGGTCGAAGCATTGCTCGGCCAAGCGAGCAACAAATACTTTTGATGGCAACGCAAAGTGCACAAAGCCAGGCGACAGGGATCTCCACCTAAGGAGATATTGAAGAACAATTGTGAGGTGATCAAATGTGGACAACATACCAAGGTGTATGGTGAACATTTTTTGAAGGTACTGCACCCTCAAGTGAATGAGGGGCAGATACATTAGATACGTACCTAAAAACTACTAAGCAATTCAGTTCGAATACAAAAACTGTATTCAGTGCGACAAAAAGCAGACATAACATGGATAACTAAAATCATTTATTGAAAACTTTTAAGTGTGTGTTATATTAACCATGTATATACCGTCTAGAAAATCGTTCGATATATCGAACAGAACAATTTCTCAAACATATATCCAAGTGACGGGCAAGAATAATTGCAAATTTATTTTTCTTTCATGTATATGTTCTTTTCGGACCAGCGTGGTCATAACGATTCAGTGGGTATATAAATATTTTTGTGTATGTATTTGGGTATAGTGTAGTAAAGGGTAAAGAAAAATGATCCGCTTCACGTATCCTTTTTCTTTTCCCGAGGGCCCGGGATATGTATAACCAACCAAAGGTTGGGTATACATCCCCAATACATACAGGCAGCACTCCACTCCAACCAAAGTACAAGGCCAATTCAATTCAGGTAGAATTAATAGGAATAGACATTCCCAGATAGGTTAAGATTAACAGAAATTAGGCCTAATTAGTAAAAGTATGATAAAACATCAAAATATTAAGTAAATAATAAGCCCCAGACCAAAATTCATTGGTTATCAAAAAAAAAACCTTTTGTTGATAGATAGAATTCAGAGAGCACATGTTACTTTTCATGCAATTTTTTTATTAATACAGATATTTTCAGGATAATATTTGTGCAAGCACAAATTAACTTGCTTTCCCTGAAAATAACTGCAAGTCACAAGTATTAGTACAAATAAACCACAAAAACATCAAAAAATCGATGTTTTTGGACAAAAGACAATCGGTCTCACAGCACCAGAGCCATCTGGTGAGAGTCAGTGGAACTAGCCCTGACTAGACTGCCATCTATTGGGCTTCTCAAGGTACTTGATAAAGGCAAGTAACCCAAGGTGCTGTGAACCAATCAGATGGCCTCATGGGCGTGGCTACCAGACAATGAGTCTGAGATAGCTTTTAACATGAGAGGAAGCCATCTTGATTCCACTTCTTGCTAACAGTTGGTACAGTTAACATCGCTCCAAGTTTTGGGCCAGAGTAGGCCAGTGGAGAGAGGACAATGGAGTCACCATTGTGTGAAATATCTAATAAGTGCTTGGGAATAGTCCTGTAGTGTATAATATGGACGAATTACAGCACTTGAAGTGCCTTAAAGTGCATGGAACCAATATCCATGAAAATCCTGAAATTCTCAAAACCACATGGTGAGGACAATGAGCCTTCAGGAAACCATGATGCTTTGTATCCAAAGACATCCATAATTAATCGGCACATCCTTTGTGATATAGCTCCCTGAAACAGTTCATTTGCAAGACAATACCCATATGTCTTAAGATACCGCTATATTTTTAGTGTAAATTCACAGAAAATCTCCCCATTTATAGTTGGAGTGAAAAGTGTTTGTTTCAAGGCCCATGTGTGATGAGGTGAATGCAGAATATGTAAGTACCATGTTTTTGTTACCCATTTGTTGGTTCCATATGTAAAATCAAACCTATAAGTTTGTGCAGTGCTTGTATATAGTTAAATGTAACAATACCCCGAATATTAAATGTGTCTTTCCAACATCTTGATTTATCAATTCATATTTGGGCGGGTAAGTCCGGGAAGCGTACCTCTCGCTCCGGAATAACTAGGCTGAAAGTCCCTATGATAAACCAGCAATCATTCCTCGGAATGGATGTTGGTCTACTGGGGACATCCTCCATGTTAATGGTCACTGGAGGACAGCGTAGAGCTGCACGGGGATGGGTGCGTCCAGGTTGCACAGCAGAGTAGTTTCATAGGTTCAATCAAGCCCAGAGTGGGTGAGTAGGTTAGGTTAACCTATCCTATCGTTCGGCAACGTAACCTGGAGGCACGTATCCCTGGACCAGCCGCGTAGACGAAGCCATTCGACTCCCGAATATATCGTCTGTCTTTTGTCTCTCTCGCAAACGCGGATCGCACTAATTTCTTAATCGTCACTCATCATCGTCGTCGTGTTTACTCAAAAGTGGTAGAAAAGCGACTCTAAATAAAAATTCGAATACTATAAGAGGCTTCAATACACCCTTCTCAAGTAATGGGTTGCTGTTTTAAGTCCACTTTATGCACACTAAGGCTAATCGGGACTGAACCTACAGTTTAAAGTGGGATCTGAACCACTTGTGCCTCCACCGGGTATCGAACCCAGGACCTCTTGATTACAAGGCAATGACGCTACCACTGCGCCATGTGGGAGGTCCTCTCTCAAGTAATGATTACTTTCCGGTTCGAAAATAAGGTTTACAACTTAGAAGCAATATCATAATGTAAAATGCCTATTTTGTGTAGTGAAACAGCAATAATGAAACAACTTGAAAGAACGTTACTCATACCTGATGATTATTTGTTACAAGTTTCTGCAGTAAATAATCCTATGTCTTTCGTTATAATTTTCCAAATTTTTAGTCGCTTTTCTGTCTCTTTATGCTAATCAGGACAAAGAGAGAATAAATGGTGATTAAAGAAAATTAATGAGTAGAAACTTACAAAGGAACACTCCCATGAAAGGATTCGAACCCGGAGTCGTGATTGGCGGATAATGTGAATGGCCACTCAGCGCAAAGTGAAGATCAACATACAAGGTTGTATTATAGCGAGTGCAGCAAGTTTGAGATTGTACTTTACAGCGTAAAGTTTAGTATTTGCTCCAAGAACATAATTAGTGTTCATTTTTATTAAAACTAATTTTCCCTTGCCTTGCGTGAGAACTGGTTGATTTTAAACTATATTCTTAAGTTTGACATTAGTTTTAAGTTTAAGAATATTTTCATTACGGTACAATGCTTTTAAGATAAGATCTCTAGTTCACATGAAGGCCATACATTGAGATTTAAATATTGCGATATCTTTCTTGCACCACTAATGATACCTAGGGATGGTTAGGTCTTTGAATTCCAAGAAATTCTCCAAGTCCTGAATGCGTATCTCTTGAGAAAAGACACCATTGTAAACAACAAATAGCCACATGAATGACTACAGCAGGGGCACCTTTCGCTTTCAATTTGGCATGCTGTGAGGCGGTACCGGAATTTTCCAGTCATTCACTTTTCCAAGAAATTAAATACACCTAGGCCATTCTCCCTCGCATCACTTCTTAGCGATAAGCCCTCTCTACTTCAGTGGTCTACGCTTCGTCTGGAAACGGAATCAGAATCAGTTGTGTTCGATTTCCACTGATATTAGTCGGAAATAAAGTCGATTTCGACTGAAATTAATCGTGTGACTATTTCGACTAATATTAAATGTGAGAAAATTTACTAATGTTGCGAAGTACTTACTTAAAAAAATAATTCTCTGCGTCCAAAGATCATGTGTCGCTCTAACTGGTTTCGTGATCTGATGCGTCAATGCGACGATTGCGAGATGAAATATTATACTTTCATAGTGTTAAGCCTTGTCAATCAAGATAGAATCCTCCCCCTCCCCTCAAGTTTTGGCACCCAATCCCATCTATGTTTGAGAGCCTCCCCGATGGCGCAGTGGTAGCGTCTTTGCCTTGTAATCAAGCTTCAATACCCGGTTGAGGCACAAGTGGTTCCGATTCCACTGTAAACTGTAGGTCCAGTCCCGATTAGCCTTTCTGTGCATAAAGTGGACTTAAAACATCAATCAATCAATCAATCAAAACCATCTATGTTTGACTATCAATTAACCAATCATGATAATTAGATGTATAGAAAATGATATATTTTTAAATTAAGTATGTGATAGCAATGATACTTATAATGAAGAGCATGTCTGAACTCCACGAACTCTCCCTCGGAGTGCCCAGACATAAAACACGGAGCAAGGAAACTTTCCACACTGCAACGCCCAGACTCTCGCTCATACAAAGTTCAATATTCCTTTGGCTACCGAAACAATTCAACAACATCTCAAACCAAGTAGATATATTCACTGCATATTCGTCTTTTATCACCAACTTGAAAAACATTGTACATAAGTAATGCATTGTGTAAATAATCTGTTTACCTTGGTACTGTCTTGTCTTGTTTATTATTTATATTTTGTTTATTTTCTTTTCTTTATTATAATTTTTTAATGTTTTGGTCTTGTTTAGTGTTTAATGTGTTCGTTTTAACACCAGTGTACTTTTTACTGTTGTTTCTTTCCGGTTTAAAATGGCTTCTGCTGTACTGGAAATTTCAATAAATAATTAAATGAAAAAAAAATACATTTTTTCATCGTGAATGCAGTTCGAAGAAAGTCGGGACGGGGATTTAAAACAAGGACACTCTGGGCTGAATCCGGGCGTCTGATAGATATGCATCAATTAAACCTTTAAAGGTTATAATACTAAAATTATAAAATAACCAAATATTGTAGACTGCAGAGTCCTGGAGCCTATCTCGCTTCGCGAACAACCCATTCATTTATGTAAGAATAAAATCGAATTTCTTGCAAAATCTGAAAAATCGTCAATGTTATTTTCGTAGGTTTTACAGCTTCATATTAAAACATTTCATAGTTGGAGGGGGTAAATGACCCCATTGCCCCACCCCTTGAGTATTAGGCTGGACATGGATGTTCTTTTTGATCAATTCGTCCTCATCGTCGTGGTTACCCAAAGTGACATACATCCTCTATCTTTCTTTATTATTATCCTCATTTTACATCGCTTTTATGCCTCTTTAGGCTAATCGGGATGATGAGAATGAATTGTGATTACAGGAAATGGATGAGTGGAAACTTACAAGAAACACCCATGTCCACCACAGGATTCGAACCCGGAGCCGTAAAAGGCGTGAATGTGAATGAACCACCCTGCGCTCTCTGCCACCGATGTTGCTGGCAAATTTGTACCCCATAAGGGGCAGAAAGGTAAATTAACATCTAGCGACTGCAGCAAGTTTGAGATCGTTCTGGACAGCGTATATTTTAGTATTTGCCCCACGAACATAATTAATGTTTATTTTTAATTAAATTAATTTTACCTTACCTTGCATCAGAGCTGGTGGATTGTAAACTCTCTTCTTATATTCGACCGTTTTTTTAAGTTTAAGAATATTTCCATTCCAGTAAAATGCATTTATCATAAACCCTCTAATCCATCTGAAGGTCAGAAATGGGTTGCGGTGTCTTTCTTGCACCAACAATGTGCACTGGCCTGTGAATACCAAGAAACTCTCGGAACTATGAATGTGTATCCCTTCAGAGAAAACAAAAATAGCGACATGAATGACGGTAGGTATCGCCCCCTGGAGGTAGGGGGGGATAGAGCTACAGCAGGGTCAGCTTTCCCTTTGCATACCATCTCTGTCGCGGCATCAAGGGATAAAAGATTCCAGTCACTGACCTTTCCAAGACCTACCTGCTTTGCTTCCCTTCTTGACAATAAGCCCTCTGCTCAAGTAGTCGATTGTTCGTCTGGAAATGAGACATGTTCGGCCATTTCGACTAATATTAGTCGGAATGTTCCCGACTGAAATCAGTCGAAATGTTTCCGACTAATATTAGTCGAAATGTTTCCGACTAATATTAGTCGGAATGTTTCCGACTAATATTAGTCGGAATGTTTCCGACTAATATTAGTCGAACGACTAATCCGACTAATATTAGTCGAACGACTAATTCGACTAATATTAGTCGAACGACTAATTCGACTAATATTAGTCGACTAATTTTTTCAGTCGACTAATTTTCATTAGTCGATAATTTTTTCGATGGTTTTAATAATCGACTAATCGACTAATATTAGTCGACTAATGCCCATCACTAGTTTGTAGACAGTAGGCCTACCATTTATAGACGATACACTAAGAAAAAACATTAACAACAAAACAGTTCTGCTAAAGAAATATACACCAGAACACAAAAAATCACTTTCATAAAGCCACGAATGGAAATCACACAGTAGCCTACAGTAGTAACTGCAGATTGCACTGACAGAATGACTAGGAATTCGGACGAGTCTATTTTAGGATAAATAGGGGAGGAAGCTAGTGAGTTGAGTGTTGCGTCAGAGCCAGTGTTTTCAATCCCACTTGTAAGAACTACCCGCTATTGCGGCGCAATTACCGCACATGCCATCATGCCAAACGTCAAGATTTGCGGTATGGCTTCATAACAAAAATGTAATAACTGAACTTAATCATGTGTTATTTTTTAGTATTTTTTAAGTTAGGGGGCCAGTCCCCCCCCGGCCCCTCCAGAACTCCGCCTATGTATGTCGCGACAAGTTCATTTTGTAGTTCAATTAATACCTAGTGAATTGGTTGAACGTAAATAAATACCTAAAGCACTTATTTCTGGATAGTCGAATACTTCACGCTCTATGTCCACCTGCTGGTGCTGGTTGCTGCTTCTAGAACGATGCGCGTGCCTTGCACGGAGAACGCCGGACGCCATGTTGTCCACGTTGATTACGTAGAATACATACAGGGGGTGCTCGTTCGGCGGCGCAGATCGTATGCGCAGTTGTCCGTGGATACATGACGTCATCGTCGAGAAGCTCGGCACGGAAAAGGCTGGTTCCTTATGCAAATATTGAGATATTTGACAACGAATATCTTCTAAAATATAGTAGCAGGGGAAAAGTTACAACTTTTACTGTTAAGATTCATCCTTTCTAATCAATTTATCACAAAGTTGATTCAAATGTGTAAAATGGTTTTCAAGAAATCGTGTTACGAAGGAACCCCTGTTTTGTTCTCACCAGGCTTCCAATGTAAGGGAGTTTTAACTTAAGCGCGTTGGATTTATTTTTGCTGTATGTTTTGAAATAAGATTATTTTGTTCTTGTCAACTGAATTCATGCCTAAATGCTATGGAAAGCTGTGAAAACTATTATCAGAAAACTAACGGAAGAAATCTAAAATATCACAGCCTTTCCAGTCGGTAATTGCGTAAGTAAACGAAAAGACAAGATTGTTATAAAAAATGCGGGATTGCCCATTTCTGTGAAAAAGGCATTGTGCGAGATCTAAAAGCAGAACATTTTAATATTGTATGTAAATGTAAGGGTGTAATAAACGTGACTTGCTTCCAGTAAAATATCACTGCACTCTCCACGTTTCTCTTCTGTCTTTTCTTTGGCGCCATCAATAGCTTCAACACGTTGTTTTTTATATATATATATTTGTCACATATTTGTTTTAATTAGTATTCTGCTCGTTCCGCCACCTGAACGCAGCAGTTAGGGCTCAAAGGCCAGTGCAGTTACACCGGAAGAAGGCTCGGAAATGGCAGGCTTAAGAAGTTAACTCATCCAAATTAAATTAAACAGGTATGTGCTCTCTCTAAATTTAAATCATAGTTCACAAATAATTTGATTAAAAGTTTTAAAAGTATCTGTTTTATTTAATAAGTATTAATTGGTGCATTCTTCTCCAGCATAGCTATAGGCAGTGACCACGCTACAGGGGGGGGGGGGGCAGGACAATTTCTCTCTCTCTCTTATCTGCCCCCAGTATAACGACAAAAATAAATACATGAATGAATGCTCTTTTAGCCAAAATATGCATTTTTGTGTCGTATGTAACGGAATAATAAACACGATTTACCCCTCCATCTTTTCTATTGCGCCGTCACTAGCTACAACATATTTTGATTTCTATTGTTCCCACATATTTATTTTAATTTTAGTATTGTGAATCATATTCCACTGTGTTACCTCACGTAGCCCCCCCCCCGCCCACACACACACAGTACGATTTCAGTTGTAAGTTTTAGACTAAGCTTGTCAAATGTCCACTTATATCTTTGTATTCTTGAGCCATTTAAAAAGAATCATTTCGCCCCTTCTTCTGGACGATGTTTTCCCACTGGAAGCCCCTTTCCGGGGCTATAGTCTTCCCAAGCCACCGTCCCCTCCAAATACTGTCCTGGCCTCATGAAATAAAAATAGGGTCGACTGGGGCGAATAGGGCCACTTTTAAGAAAATCACCTAGAACTACTGTATTGAATGTTTTAATGTAGGATTTGTTTACACAAATATAATGAACCATATGTCTACTACAGAGTCCACATGAAATTTCACATTTCAAAAATATTATAATGTTATAACAAATAAAAAAAGAAAGACATACTTTGGCCCTATTTACCCTAACATGTCCGGCTGAATATTGCGGAGTTGCTGGGTGCACCAATCGTCCCATTGTTGTTCTACTTTGATTTTGACCCGTGGGAGGAGGTCAGTGTACGGCAGGCGCATCGGGGTAACAGTTTCTTTCGTTCTCGCTTGTTTAGCCATTACATCAACGCGATCTTGATATTTATTGAGGTCACTGTGGGCGCGACCCTGTTGTTGAAGGTCTAGCATGATTCGGAGAATAAGATAAGGAAATACCGTTAACTTATATGCTGCCCGACCTGTTCGTGATAACGCTTGAAGTACACTCAATGCGTCCGTGAGAATTAAAGAATGATCGAGTCGTAACTGCAGGGAAAATTGTAATGCTTTATATATAGCATAACATTCCGCCGAGAACATAGACATATCGGATGGGAGGGAAAATTGTCGAGTGATGTTATGAGATGGTACGTAAAAAGCGCATCCCACATCGTCTGCAGACTTCGACCCGTCAGTATAAATAAAAGTTGATATGGGCCACAATTCTCGATAATTTTCATGTCTGCCATGATATTCATATTGTATCTCTACTCGGGGTTCTGTGGGAATATTCAGTTGATATATAAGTGGGTCCGGATAGGTAAAGGTTTTGTGTAAGCTTCAGGGTCAATATTGTAACAGTAAGAAAAAAAAACGTTTAGTGGGGGAGGGGGGGAGTCGAGAGGCTAAACCATTGTCGTTGAATCGCAAATGTTTTATTAAAGGGATGAGCGTGTCGCACCCACGATTTGAACAAATATTGCACGATACGAGGGTCACTATTTATATTTTGAGCCTAACAATAAAAAAACAGGAATTTGGCATTGAAAACTGCTTTATTGTTTTTCGAAGTATTCTCCTTTATGGTCAATACACTTTTGCATTCGTTCGAACCATTTGTCAAAGCAGTTTTTCCAATCTTCTTGAGACACCTCCATAATATGGTTTTTGAACGCATCAACGGCGTCTTCCGCCGACGAAAATCGTTGTCCACGCAATTTATTCTTGACATTCGGGAACAAGAAGAAATCATTGGGTGCCAAATCAGGACTGTACGGCGGATGACCCATCAATTCGATTTTTTGACTGTTCATAAAGTCGGTTGTTAGACGAGATGTGTGACAGCTGGCATTGTCTTGATGAAGAATGATCCGACGGCGTTTGTTTGTTTTCCGTATTTGACCGAAGACCTCTGGCAAACAAATTGTTGTGTACCATTCAGAGTTGACAGTTCTACGTTCCTCTAAAGGCACAGTTGCCACATGACCAGTTTTCCCGAAAAAACAGGCGACCATTTGTTTCGATGTGCTTCGAGCGCGAACAACTTTTGTTGGATTGGGTTCATCTTGAAACACCCATACAGTCGACTGCTGTTTACGTTCCGGCTCATATGCACATATCCACGATTCGTCACCTGTTACAATCTTATATACGTCTTTTGAAGCACGACGATTGTATTTATTGAGCATTTGTTTGCACCAATTGACGCGAGCGTCTTTTTGAGTTTTTGTCAAATTGTGTGGAATCCAACGAGAACATACCTTTCTCACAGCTAAATGATCATGCAATATTTTATATATGCTGGTTGAACTAATGCCTATGGTTGCCTGAATCTCACAGTATGTCACATGACGATCTTGCAGTATTAGGTTTTGGACAGCATCAATGTTTTCTTGAACAACAACTGATTTTGGACGACCTTCGCGAATCTCGTCGGTGAGCGAATGGCGGCCACGATTAAATTCGTTATACCAGCGTTTCACAGTGGCAAAGGATAGGGCTTCATCGCCAAATGTGGAAGTAAGTTGATCGATGCACTCTTTTCTTGATAATTCACGTCGAAAATAGTAAAAAATCCTCGCACGAAAATGTTCACGAGTTAATTCCATTTTATTGTTGTCGCGCAATCTCCAAGGCAACATAAACAACACAAATGAATCTATTGACAAAACATTTGAAGTACGTTATGGTCAATAATGCCAGACGATTCCGTGCAAACGTCAAATTGCGCCTAACTTCAATCAGTGTTGCCAAGGCTCAAAATATAAATAGTGACCCTCGTAAGTTTGATACGTCGGTGTGACAAAGAGGATTCATTGCTTTCTAAATATACACTAACATTGGGGCTGGACGCCATGAGTCCTAGACAGGTACGTAAGGCCATCGTTGTAATACGTCTATAGACGTAAGAAGTTTTGGATTGGCTCCACCATATGCTGGTGCTGCATAATCAAACAATACGCGGAAACAATTTTTATAAAATAATAGCATTGTGTGGGGGTGTCCTCCCCATTTTGTCGTGGAAATACAGCGAAGTAAACTAACAATTTTTAACCCCTTTTCCTTGAGATATTGTATATACCTTGCCCATTTTAGTTTCCTATCGAAGTATACACCCAGGTATTTGACATTGTCGACTACTGGAATGTGCTGTATTTCTTTGATGTTGTTGGGGTAAGTGCTAATTTTTCGCGAGTTAAAAATAATAATTTTGGATTTCGGGATGGAAATAGTGAGTTCTAAGGTATGTAAGTGATCTGTAAAAATTGTGACGGTTTTCTTTAGGGCGAGTAGGCCTTGCGTGGCGTCAGGAGTGCATTTATAGCAGCAAAGATCGTCGGCGTATTGTAACAATTTAAGCCGTGCACATTTAGGTGATGTATATGGTGGGTATAGATATTAAATAGTAGGGGGCTAAGGGGCGAACCCTGAGGGATCCCCGTGCGACCTATAAGGGGGCCTTGCAGCCTATCTTCAAACCAGAATTGTAAATTTCGTTCGTGATATAAATTCCAGATTAGGGTCCCTACCATGGGTGTATGTTTAGTTGGACCATCATTTTATATAAGATCGGGACGTGAACAGCATCATAAGCATGTTCTATGTCAGTGAATAGGCCAAAGCAATATTCTTGAATAATCTGGCTATTTTGAATTTCAATTGTAAGGGTAGCTACGGCATCTTGGCTACCTTGCTGCATGCGAAAATCCAGTTGTGTTGGCGAAAATAACTTATTCTTTTCCAACGCCCAGTTAATGCGATGTTGAAGTGTTCGTTCGCAAAGTTTGGCGAGTACTGGTATTAATACTATTGGTCGGTATGACTTTGCCTCCGCGGGAGGTTTGTTAGGTTTTAATATGGGAAGGACTATATAGTGACGCCACTCTATAGGGATTCGTCCGGTGCGATAGACAGTATTGAATATGTGAGTAAGTAATTGTATACCAGTGGTGTATGCTGAGTGTAAGACCTAGACTAGCTCACTATGACACCTGGTCCTAGGCTATGGAGAAAGGGAGAAGACTATAGGCTCATTCTTGATGTCTCCAAGGAAACCGCGTTGCCAACTCCTGAGAATTCAGGTTGCCAACTTCTAAGAATTCCGGTTGCCAGAATTGCCATTATCTTCAGTATTTTACTTTCTAAGCTTTAGGCTTCGCAGATAGCCTAGCTAGCCTGGAATATACGCCCCTGTTGTATACCATGATATGGCAGATGTTTGAGCATGCCATAAGTGAGACCGTCATATCTCGGGGAAGTGTTCGGCACAATTTCTAAAATTTGTTGTATTTCGATATCATTAACAGCCGGGAAATCGTCAGTGAAATCGAAATTCAGCGCCAAGGATTTTGCCTCTCGGGCGCATACAGAGGGTGGCGTGAGTATTTGCATGAATTCTGCTTCCCACTGTCTATCGAGATTTTTCCGCTTTGGTTGGGTAGGATTTCTAATAGAATGAAATTTATTCCATATAGAACTAAGGCTATCTGTGCAATCGAGAGAATTACAAAAGGAATGCCACGCTTCTCTTTTCGCTTGTACAAAGGCTGTCGCAGAGAAGGTGAGACTAATTCCTGTATAGAAAAACGGTGACCTCCATTGGCTAGCAAATGTACTAGGGTGAAAATTTGGTTTATTAGCTGCCGATTGAGACCAAAATGAGCGCAATAGGTCAAAAAGTCGTGACTGCGTAGCAGTTAAAAGACAAGCATGTACATGGACCCCTCCAAGAATCATTAAAATGAAACAAAAAAATTACAAACCACAAAATTTTTATTCAGAATCAGCCATATCGAGTAGACGTACATCTTTTTCAAAATAGGCACCATTGACAGCTAAGCAAGCGTCCCTACGCTCCTACCACTTTGTGAATGTCTTTGAAAATTCGTCGTCAGGTAGCGAACTGAAGAAAACTTGAGCTGCGGTGATCACTTCTTTGTTCGTCATGAAATGACGACCACGTAAAGCGGCCTTTAAAAGTGGAAATAGGCAAAAGTCGCAGGGTGCAAGGTCCGGGCTGTATGCTGAATGCGGGAAAATTTCAATTTTTCTCTTCGTCGCGTAATCCTGAAAAGCCCTCGCGGTATGCGGGCGTGCGTTATCGTGGTGCAATATGAAGGAGTTCTTCAAATGCGGCCTCTTTTTTGCTACGTGCTGGCGCAGAGTCTCAATGACTCCTTGGTAATACTGTGGCTCTACTCAGTCTGTCTTGATCGGCATATGCCTGTTGAAACATTGCATAGGTTTCCGCAGCACTTTTCCCTAAACGCAAACAAAATTTTATGGCATGTAGCTGTTCATCTTGAATACTCATCGCGACAAGCAATGTTATGCACAAACACCTGGAGGGGTAAACGAAACACATTCGACGTAAATCAACACAGCTGCTCACTAACGTGGTTTCGCAACATGTGACATCTTGCTACGGAAACAGAATGAGTCATCCTACACGACGTGACTAGTGCCGAAACCATAGGCAGTGTTGCCAAGCCAGGAAAAAAATTGTCTCACCTTCTCTGCGACAGCCTTTGTAAATATATCTTCTTCGCCTTAGCTTGCAGTCGCCTAAGTTCGATTTTTTCCCCTGCGAGGGGTTTCGTTCATATCGTTTTAATTGATCTTTTTTTTACATTTTATTAAGGCACAATCTCGGGTCCACCAACTGAGGGAAAGAAATTTAATTGGACTACTATATTGACTTCGATGGGCACTATTGTCTATTGCAACTGTAATCATACGGAGAAAATTTTGGTATGTTATATTTCTGTCATTGTTGGGAGTTGTTTGCTCATAAATGCTTGTAAAGTGTGCTGTAAATGGGTCCCATTGTATTGAAGCTTTGGTCCAACGTTTCACTGGTACCGACTCCCTATTTTATCTCAACAAGCATGTGGAAACCGATCTACGGGCTATAAGTGATATGGGGGAATGATCACTGCCACGAAGATCTTGTTCCTTTACCCAATGAAAACTATGATACAAGCGGGGAGAAGTAATTGTGAGATCAATACAGGAGGGTCGATTACCATTTAATGGATACTGAGTTGGGCTGCCATCGTTAAAAAGGCTAAACCGATTGTGTGTAATCCATGCATCTAAATTTTTCCCCAAACGGTCCGCGTACGGATGTCCCCAAGAGGGATGATGGCCATTAAAGTCACCGAGAATGAGATAGGGACCCGGATCAAGGGAGATGATCTCTTGTAAGTCGTGAGAGTGTATTCTTTGGGAGTTGTTTGATGAGGGAATATATAATGAAATGATGACTATATATCGGTCATTAATTTTGACTCGGATAGCCACTAACTCTAGTTGAAAGGTCTGGACGAGGGAGTGGTTATGTGGAATTTGGATTTCTGTATGAGAAAGGGTTTCATGAACATATATGACAGTACCACGCTGATGCGTAGGGTTGCCGTACAAGTGCTAATGGGCGAGTCTGTAATTCTCGTGCTTCGTACCTTTAACTTCCTGTAAGCAAAGAATAAGCGGGTGGTATTCAGCAATTAAATCTAACAGTTCGAGTTTACGTGCGGAGAAACTATTCACATTCCATTGTAATATGGTACCCATTTCCAATGTCACCTTAGGCCGTGTCTTCTAGTAAAGTCAAAAGTTTGCTTGTCAAAAATTGAATGTGCTGGATGAGTCGAATTCGTTGGGTGTTGTCCCGTGTGTGTCTAACAGTGTCCCACATGCTGGGAATCATATCTAATAGAGCTTGATACACCTCGCTGAGTTCGGCAGGTTGTTCATTAATGTGTGAGTGTGGATTGTCATGCCTCTTGATCGGGTGCAAATATGTCTGACGTTGGAAATGCTTGGAATGGGAATTAGCGTTATTTCCTACGGGTTGGGATGTCTCTTCCTCTAGGTCGGTAAGGGTCGAAGAACTAGCATGGGACTCCATTGCAACGTCATCATCTTCCCATCGCGGACGGCGATGGATTTCTTTCCTCGGGGAAGGGCGGATTTTGGATTTCTTAGGGTTTCGTGTGTTAGAATTGGTCTTAAAGGATGTCACCTTAAAGCGAGAAGAATCAATTGACGTTTGAGAATCCTTATTTTCAGTAAAGTCTGTCAGGTTGATTACGTAGCGGGGAAAATATATTAGCATATGTCCTGTTTGAGGAGTGCAAAGTGTGATTAGTGAAGAAAGGTTTTTTGCGGGAGGTCTGCAATTCAGGGAATGCCTCTTTCGTCACTCGGGGTCGATAAACATCATCATCAACATATATTGTGTTCGGTTATGCTGGTTTGAACAGCTGATTCCAACCGCCAGCTCGCACAGTTGCGGGCTAAGGTGAATGTGGTAACTTGCAATTAATGCAAGACACTGTAAGTTCACAGTCATCTGGGTGGGAGTCCATTCCACACTTGGCACACTTTGGTTTTGATTTACAAACTAAATGTAAATGGCCGCACCGGAAACATTTGGAACATTGTTGGACGAACCGTATACGCGGACGAACCTCGAATATTTCACTGTTAATGAGAACTTCAGCCGGCAAAATATTACCGCTAAAAGTGATGCAGAAGAGTTTAGTGGGAACTAACTGAAAAGATCCATCTTCTTTCCAGTTCTTCATGCGCTTGGCCAGAAGGGCAGGGATAGGACTCTCGAAGCCATCGAGAACGTCCTGTTCAGACACGTCATGAGCTATGCCGAATATGAGTCCTTCCCGTTGAATTAACGATAATGGAATTCTCGGTTTGACTCCCATATCATGATGCATTGCACAGTTATAGCGGTGGGGAAAGTCACCCGAACGCGATTACGACCGCATTGTTCCACTAAATGTACTCGGACTTCCTTCTTACGGAGATAGTTACCAATACTTCCAGCGGCAAGAAATTTCTCGTTTTTGTCTATACCGTCAAATAGGACTATGTATGGACCCGGCATATCCGTTCCATACCAATATGTAGGTGGAATCTGGGGGGACACATTAAGTGTATCACGTCGTGAGATTTTATCGGGGTGAATATCGTCCACTTCTTCGCGAGAACGTTTATTGGAACATTTCTCAGCGTCCATGTCGGAGTGGGAGTCCGGGGTATGATTCCCGGCCATGATAGAACGGGCCGAATTCCCGGCCCCGTAAATTTAACTCGACACTCAAGCACAAGATCACTTTACAACACTGTCACTGGTTCACAAATATTTTCTCGTAAGATAAGGAGACAATTAGAACAGGTATACGGTGGTAGTTACTCAGGACACTATAACTACGGGTCTTGATCCTATCACGTCCTGTTACTCACTCCCTGTGCTGCTCGCTTTCTACCTCCGTGATTTTAAACAAATGAACAACGAGTGTGGAAACCAATTGACCTAGTCACCAACCATCTGTACTGCACGCTGTGTACTTGCGTCCTTCTGTTCTTGGCGCTTTCGAACTGTTCTAGGTGACGTCACTTCCGCCAAGACCATACTTCAAGTCTGTACTTTGTACCTTTCGGACAGAGCCATAGTTTACATAGTCTACATTGTCTACACGTAGAATGTAGACAATCGTTGTTTACGCGTAGACGCACATCACTGCTGGTGGGTCAATCTCATTGTCACCTTGAAACGGCAGCTCGTGTTGACCAGAGAATCAAAATATCTTGTCAACCGGTGGGAATGTCCCTTAGTTTTATTCTATCTCCTTTTTCTGTGCTTGTTAATTAAACAGGCAACATCTTACGGTTGGGCATACACAAGAGATGTGTTATGCAGAAATTTTAGCGGAAAATGCAGGCTCCACCAAGCATACCATGCCATTGAGTCTACAGCGACAGCAAAAGATCAAGCGAAGCCAAGGGTGACTCGGTTGCTCACTTGGTAGAACAAAGAATGGCACGGTATATGCCAGAGACCCTGGTTTGGGAATCATGGTCGAGCTTGCTTTTTCAGCTAAAATTTCCACATATGCAACATCTTCTTGCTTTCTCTTCTCGACATTCATAAAATTTTCGGCCTTCATGGCTGCCCCTTTGTGGTAGTTAGTGTTTGAGTGTTTTTCCAAAACAGTTGACTTAAAAGTCCTTTTTAACCCACGATACTCTCGGACTGCATACACGAAACTTTCTCCGGTCACTAATAAATCGTCACTCAAAACTTAGATTTTCAGTCGATCTGTGCAGCTTATTTCTTTATTTCTTTTTTCTTTTAAAAAAAATGATGCTCCAATGCCCATTACTGCTGAAATATTTACTTTAGAGAACTTTGATCTCTTCGGCTCATGACCCGAAACTAGCATTACACTGTCGGCAATGTCTTCAGCTTTGGACCCGAACTTGTACTAGTGGTAGACTTCAGCACTTTCCAGGAAAATGTGTCACTAGTCCTCTTCCCCCCTCACCCGACCCGAACCTTTACATCTTATAAAACTGTCAATGGACACTTGACTGATCACTAATCAACTGTCACACTTACTCCTGTAGTCAATTATTATGTTGTACAGACCAACTGTGAAATTGAATCCGCTTATTTATATCCATATTATATCCTGGAATGTTCCGCACATAAAATGTTTTGTTAATACTGCTAGTAGTTCGACTCCACCTCCTATTCAAGAACTTTCCCTCTCGAGCTTTTCAGAGAATTACGTAGTAATGCAACGAATCGCCCGACTCATGGCGCTACCTTCAACAGTGCTTTGTTGTGCAACTTCCAAATGCTCACAAATCTTTAAATAATGCTCAAGTTCGTTGTGACAACACCGAAAGACCAAGAAAAGTTTACATACAATATTATCAATAACAGGGTTATCCTTCAGGGTTCTACAACATTCTCCGCCTTTCTATTTTTTTTTTCACACATACAAGCCAAAACTCTAATTTTATCTGGTGTAAATCGAAAAATTTCGAAGGGGCCTCGAGCCCCCTGAGCCCCCCTCTGGATACGTGCCTGGTTTGAAGACTTGTTTGTCATAAAACAAGACGGATATCACACGAGATATTGGGCAGGCTGAATTCATGCCACACGTCACGTGAAGGAGATGTGTTTGAAACACATTTCATAACAGACTGGAAATGTCCAATGTAGCAATTTCACTGAACAGGAAGTATTCAAGATAAGAAACAGCTACAAAGTAGCAAGAAATAAAGAACTGTAAACTTAGATAACGTTACATATCCCTTGGAAAATTCCCCCCTGCAAAGTCATTTCGTGTATTTCAAAACATACAGAAGTTTCTTTCTCTTCTCCCATAACGGCAAAAAATTATGCCAGAGATAAAAAAGATACCAAACCGTGCCTCGCTGATCCTACTGTAAATGTAAGGTTCTACACGAGGGAATGACGGGAAATTTGAACATCATCTCTTTTGAAAGTGAAGGGAGACAGTTTCAGTATTTGTTTTTAAACATTTTGGTAAGTGTATGCACACAGTTCGTCACAAAAGTTTCATTCCTTAACGCGAAAACAGAAACACAAGCTTTGCATCCATTCAAATCATCGGGTAAGTCAGTTGACCATGCTTGCTAAATTTTTTAAGGTTCATCTCATCACCTTTCCTTTCTCTTTCTATATAAGCTTCAGTGTGGTATTCCAGGTGCTCCTTGTGAGAATTTGGGTTATATTTAGTTGTCGGAAGTAACGCGCTACCACTAGCGGCGCCACTGTAGCTATTCACTGTCCGGGGAATATCTGGAGCGGACGAACGCAAACAAGTCCTCTGCACAAGTTGTGACTCGAGAGGGCTCGAACAATGAACGTTTAAAGAGGGGAAGTGAGTGCATGGCAAAGCCCACAGTTTCTAGCGAAAATTTCGCTACAGCTACATTTCCTCTCGGCGTTTTGACGCAAAGTTTGTAGAAACAGTGTCGAAAAATTGGCAACAATAAATCTTACTTGTGCAGGAGAGTGAAAAAACTATGTTGGCATTTATTTTTCTTCCGTTTATTATTTGAATAATTTTCGCCTTATTTAAGTAATACTGAACTCACGCATGTTTCAACATTGCTGAAGGAGAAAAGTGTGAGAAAAAAGTATTTCATGCTGATTTAGGATATTGCCTTTCGGTTAACATTTTCTTGTACATGATTGACTGCTGAAAACCTGTTGCAGAAGAACATCTGCACAATTACCTCATCACGTCCAGCGTCCGTGTCAGGAGGTTATTGACAAGAAACAGCACTAATGCCCAAGGGCCTTTGCATGGATTCCAAAATCAAGCTCTCTATCTTTAGTTAAGTTCTGCACTTTGGAGGGAAAGGATTTGTAGTTGTCATCATGCCGAAATTTAGTGTGCCATTAAGTGCTAAGTTACATGGTTACGTCCGTGAATTTGGTGAAAATTGAAATGCTCTTCCCAATGTAGATTTTAACATTTTGCCAGAAATTATGGATAAAAGTAGTAGACTTCCAAATGTGCATTTTTTCGGTTTATTTTGTCTTTTTTCATTTTTAGTGCCTATTTTCCACATTATAAATGCCTTTTTGCCTGCCTATTTTAACGAAAATAAATGCCTGAACTTCCGGGCTCTGCTGATGAATAAGGTTTGAGTTTTTGTGTTAAGTCCACTTTATGCACAGAAAAGCTTATCGGGACTGGATTTACAGTTTAAAGTGGGCCCGAAGCACTATGTGCCTCCACCGGGTATCGAACCCGGAACCCCTTTATTGCAAGGTAACGACGATACCACTACGCCATCAGGGATGAATAAGGATTATTGAAGAGCTACAAAGTGTAGTGTATATATCTTCCAAATGTGGAATTTACTTTGAGATTTTTTTTAGTATGACCATCACTAACACTATTTAGTTTTTTACATGGCGAAGTTAAGGCATTAATGCTTTCTCTTCCACTTAACCGATAACTATAGTGTTAAATTTTTCTTTATAATTAATTGTATTCAATTATAAAATGAAAAGGCCTCCCCGATGGCGCAGTGGTAACGTCGTCTCCTTGTAATCAAGGGGTCCCGGGTTCGATACCCGGTGGAGGCACAAGTGGTTCGGATCCCACTTTAAACTGTAGGTCCAGTCCCGATTAGCCTTACTGTGCATAAAGTGGACTTAAAACAACAAATCAATCAATATAAAATGAAAAATATAAATGAAAAATAAAGTGACAATAGAAAAATAAGTAATAAAAGTAAAATTAAAATTAAAATAAAAGTAATACAGTTTGCATACGAGGAGTCAAAAACTGGATTAACCATCAATCACAGTAGATAATTTTTTACTTACACAATGAAAAATATATCTGAAGAGAAAATTAAAAACTAAAAATAAATGCAGTACAGTTTGTATATCAACACACACACACACTCACACACCCACACACACACAACTACCTATAGAGAAGGCACATTTCGTTAGCTAAGGGTATTATTCATTGTTTTCTGGGAATTCATTCTAGATCCAAAATGTTTAACATCTGTAATTTTAATTTTCTTTTGAATATTACAATTGAGGAAGAGGCTTGGATTTCGGTCTGTTCCAGTGTCCTGCAGAAGTAACGGTAAAAGAATTGGCGTAAAAGTTAGATCTGTGGAGAGGAATGGATAGCAGAGATTTATCACGTGATCTGGTGTTGCGGGAGTGAAAGTCCGAAAGATAATGAAACCGCCTGGAAAGGTATTTAGGATCGTTTATTTCTAGGGCTTTGTACAGTAGGACAAGGTTGTGGTAAATACGTTTATCGCTTAATTTCAGCCACTCGACCTTCGCATAATACGGCGTCAAATGATCAGAATATTATATGTCAAATACGAAGCGAATGCAGGCATTTAGCTTGCTCGTGATTAACGTCCGAATAAACAGTGTCACAATAATCAATTATAGGGACGATAAGAGATTGAACAAGTTTGCTTTTTTTTATGCGTTCGGGGAGGAAGTTTTTAAGCCGGTAGAGAGAGTGTAGTGCACCGAAAGCTCTTTTACATACTGAAGTCACGTGTTCTCTCCAGGTAAGATGATGGTTGTGCGTAATTCCCGGATTTTTAACTGTAGGGGAGAGAGGCAAGTGTATATCATTGACCACGAGCTTAGGGAGATTTAATTCGTCAATTTTGTTAAGAATCTTTGGGGAGCCTACAAGCATACACTGGGTTTTGGTCGGGTTGACGTGCAAGCCGTAGTCTACCGACTTTCTTCAGGTCGTTGTTTACACATTCGGTTGCATACAATATTTCTTGATGAGGGAAGGAAAAGTATAATCGAAAGTCGTCGGCATAGATGTGATATCTACAGTGGTTAAGCACCGACGGGAGGTCGTTTATATACAGTGTATACAGGAGGGGGCCCAGTACGGTGCCTTGAGGGACGTCACAGGGGATGCTTTTCCAGGATGACCTTCGATATGGGTCGACGACACATTGTTGACGTCCATGCAGATAGGAACGAAACCAGTTAACCGTAAAGTTCGAGAAGCTGAATAGGGATGATACATAGTTTAGTGAGTAAAATTTCGTGGTCAATGGTTTGGAAGGCTTTGGTAAAATCGAGAAGAACAAGCATTGTAAGTTCTCGATTGCCCATGGCTAACCTCATGTCGGTTACGTTGATAAGAGCAGTGCATGTGCTGTGGTTGCTACGGAACCCAGATTGAAGGTGGTCTATTAGGTTATTTCGTGCTAGGAAGTCACGGGTTGGCACACTAATAAGATCTTCTAGGGCCTTAGACAGAGCTGGAAGGATGCTGATTGGTATAAAATTGTTTACATTGGTTTCGTTGTTTGTTTTAGGTATAGGGCGTACCTGGGCGAGTTTCCAAAGCGACGGAAATGTGCCAGAAAGCAAGGAGAAAATAAATATGTCCGTGATAGGAATAAGGACGTGGTGGAGTGCGTTGCGTTATTCCGAATAGTTTCACTATTCGGAACGTGAACGTTCGTTTTCAGCTTTAAAAGGTGTGATAAACTATTTGCTATCCAGTTTAAACCACGAAACGTTCGATGTTCTTTCCATATTGTATATTAAAAGCGATATAATGTAAACAATTGACCTTGGCGGCGTAATTTAATTATTTGAAAACACTAAGTTGCTGACCGAGGCAGTTTATTAAGATAAAAACACTTAACGGGTAACCTTTCAACACTGTATCAGGGTCTTCCTCAGACGAAGAACTAAACTAAAATGATGAAATATACTACACACAGAAAGATTACATACACATAGCAGGGTCACTAGCCACACAATAACAAATCAAGTTGACAGTCCTTATCTAGGAAGATTTCTCCAAAGGAATTAAACATATCACCTCTTGACAGTTGACTAATGGGTCTACTACACTGACAGGTCAAGATTAGCAAGAGTCTAGAACCACCTGCTTACCACTCACCCACCCCTCCTGCCTTTTTGGATATGGATGAATACCTCCTCCTCTGGTCTCCTTCTTTTCTCTTCTTTCTTCCTTGTTCATACTTCTTTTTCCCTCATTCCTTTTCTTCATCCTTTCAACTTTCTCTAACACACTCTTCCATTCCTTGTTTATCTTGAGTCCTCCATTCCAATTCATGACTTCTTCTCCTTTCTTTTCTATTTCTTTGGCCTCCTTACATTTTCTCACTAGTTCTCTCTTCTCTTTTCCTATTTGCCTAGCCGAATCCCATTCAACTTCATGTCCTGTTTTTCTAGTGTGTTTGAATATGACATTCCTGTCTCTCTTCAATCTCACATCATCCATTTGTTGCTTTAACCTGTTTTTAAGTCTCTTCTTCGTTTCCCCTATATATACACTTTCACATCCTCTGCACTTCACCTCGTAGATAACCCCTTCCTCTTCTTCCTCTCTCTTTTCTTCCTTCTTCTTGCTGGCTATTCTTAAAATAGTTCGTCCTCCCTTCCTGTAAGCTCTTATACCCACTTTCCTCAGCACTTTGCATATCTTCATTGTGGCATCTGCTACGTCCCACGTAGCGGTGCACTTCACCAGTACACTTACCTTATAAGCTCAGCAGAGCATGCTGGATAATCCCAGGGATCGGGCTGAATTACTGCGTTCCTTCCCCTTGGATCCACAGGTGAAGTCCAATGACAACCCACGAGTGATGCAGGTATCCACAAGTACGAAATACACTTTCGAAATAAAGAAAAACCGCAATATGTTCAACTTTACGTTTATTTTAGACACGCACGTATATCATGTCAGACTAAAAATTACAATTCAAATACTTTTGAACGGTACAGCACGAGATGCGTAAGCCTATCTTTTCCGTAACGCGAAGCACCTCTGGCTACTTCAAATCTCTCCGCGCGACTCCTAACCGTTTTCCTGGAAGGCGAAAACACCTCCTCAGTTACACAGTGTTACCAGACACAATAACCCTTTTAATACTAGGAAGTTCTATAAAAGCCAACAGTAATATATTAGAAAAGTACAGTAATCTGGCACAGTGAATTTAGGTATGTGGTGGCAACAATGCAATGAAAAGCACGTGATCTTCTCACCCCACAAGAGTTTAAATACATCAACAATGGCTTTCAAAATATAAGAGAAACGAACGGCGTTTGCCAGAAACATGAAACAACAAATAGATATACGGAATTTAACTCAGAAATTATTAACTTCGGCTTCAATTCACTGATCAAAATGAAACTTATAACACTCCTTAGAACATTTAAAAGCAAATGAAACGATTAATGTTGAAACTATGTAAATTGCTTAAATTTGCCGCTTTTCATACTTGTAGATATGTGTATAATTTTGATTATAAAGGCGGCCATATTTATGAATATATATATATGAATTATTAACTGTATAATACTACTAATAATAATAATATAAAATATAATAATATAAAACCACGAAGTAATGGCAAACTCGGGGTCATTACAATATCCCCCCTCTTCCAAATAAAAAAAATCTTTAATGAGAAAAGCGAAGAAAAGTATTTTTTTTTATATAAAACAAATGTAAAACTTGTCTGTGCCAGAAAACGTATAACAACGAAGTATCTTAACATTGATTACACAAATGTTTTGCAACGTATTCACAATAAACAGATTATGGAGATAACAAACCAAAGTGTACTATTCCATTCTTGTACACAAAAAAAAAATCATTCCATCTTTAAATATCTTGTTTTTTCACTCAAAGCATTGTTACAAAATAAGCTTCCAAAAGAATTTACATTTGCACAGAGCTTAATCTTTAGCTTGCAATATGTTATTCGTGTTTTTCTTTGACAATCAAAATATTCTAGTTTTAACTTACATTAGAAACATATACGATTCGTAAATACAAGCGGTTCTACAATCACAGAAAACAATTACAAAAGGAAAAGTTGTCGGCACTTTGACAACCATCGCCGAACATGAGAAAAAGTTACCGATCTATATGCATTGTTACAGTCATGCTTCTCCACAAAAGAAAACAAAACAAAAGAAAACATACAAATATTTACAGGAAATTACAGTCGCAAGCTTCATTCATTGTTACAGGATTTTACAGAAAAAGCGCGTTCTTGCTTTGAAGAGAAATAAACAGATATCTTTCTTATACTCTCAGTTCTTTTTTTTTTCTTGCATTTCAACCTAACAATGGATTCTTTTGTTCGACAGTATTGAGTAATATAAAGAACAAAACAACAATTGAAAAAAATAGGTTTACTCGCACTCGCAGGGTTCTTGCGGGACGATAAGTTTTCTCCGTTCCGATGAACAATTAAAAAGTTTTAAATTATCCAAATTTACCTTCGCAAATTCTGTCAGGTTGTCTGGGTGTAGAAGAACAGCTGTGTTGTGTTTAAGTTCGGTGGCAATGTATGGACCAACATAGGTTTCAAATAGCTTATGGATTTCTTTCCGAAATGCAGAGCTGTGCTTGTGAGTTTTCATAAAGACCAGATCTCCGGACTTCAACGGTCTTGCATTCTTGGAGTTTAACTTCAGATTTTTCCGGGAAGTTTGCCGCTGTGAGACTATGATTAATTTGGATTTCCATATGTTCTGGTCTGCCTGTTTCTCTTCTGGCCAAAATGCAGCAATGCGCGAGTCGTTGGGTAACGGCCGGTTGAAGAATAGTTCGGACGGTGCATAGCCGGTTACTTCTGAGATCGCATTGTTTAGGAGCCAAACAATATCAGTAATGAATTTCGCCCACAATTGATGATCTCTATGACAATAAAGGCGCAATAATCGCACTATCTCCTGATTAGTACGTTCAACAAGATTGCTGCTCGGATGATAAGGTGTAGTGAAGACAGAGGAAATTCCCTTGGATTTTAAAAAGTCCTTCCACATAGATGATGTAAATTGAGTTCCCCTATCGGATATTATTGCCTTCACCACAGGATAGTGTGCTAAATATTGCTTAGTCAAGATTCCTGTAATTTCGTGCGTGGTGGCTCTTTTAATAGGGTACGCACTTACAAATTTTGTGCCTACATCAATCATGGTTAACAAGTAATTGTAACCTTGCGAAACTGGTAATTTTCCAATTATGTCTATGGACAATAGCTCATGAGGGGCCTTCGGTGCGATATGTAATTCTTCCTTGAGTAACTTCAATTTATCTACTTTAATACGCGCACACGTGACACAATCTCTGACATATTTTACAGTGTCAGATTTCAACTTAGGCCAGTAATATCTGTATTTAATCTGTCTATACGTTTTACTGATCCCAAAATGTCCTTTGTGGTCATGGTTTTGTTCCAGGATTTTAGTTTTCAAACTAGCTGGTACACAAAGTTTCCATTGTACTTCTTCCCCTGAAATCTTTCTAAATAATAAGCCATCATGCATTTTATATAACTGTTGCACTTTCGTTTCTCCTGGACTTAGATTCTCAGAGGTTTTCTGCAAAACTGTCATGATTTGGGAGCAGAACGTATCCAGATTTTGAGCGTTAGCCCAAGTTTCCATTTCTTCTTCTTCTTCTCGAACATGCCAGATATAATTATGAAAAGTAGTGGATTCGGGTGATGTGACAGTATTTTCTTCATCGATAGCATAACGACTCAGGGTGTCTGCAATGTGATTAGACTTGCCCGTGACGTACACGATCTGGAACTGGTACGCTTGTAACTTTAATGACCATCTGGTCAGACGGCTGTTCAAGTCCTGTGAATTTCTTAACCAGACAAGCCCGCGGTGGTCAGTGTAGATGGTAAAAGGTCGTCCCTTGAGATAAATAGAGAATTTATCGACACCGTACACAATCGCAAGAAACTCGAGTTCATGAATTGAATAGTGGCGTTCACTGTTTCTTAGTTTCCTGCTAGCGTAATGAATCACACGAGTGTCATCGCCACATTTTTGAAATAGCATACATCCCAGAACTTTCGTGCAGGCGTCGCACTGAAGACAAAAGTCAACGTTAAAGTCGGGTTGCGCTAAAGCAGCCGGATTCACTAAGTCATATTTTAGCTGTTCGAAGCTCAGCTTATGATCCTCTAACCACTTCCACTTCACGGTTTTCGAGAGCAGAGAATATAAGGGTTCCGCTTTAATAGCAAATCCTGAAATAAACTTACTACGCCAGTTGGCAAGTCCTAGAAACTTTCGCAAGTCCTTCCGACACTTAGGCACAGGAAACTTTATAATTGCATCATTCTTTTTCGGATCGGGCTTTACTCCGTCACCAGATACTATATGTCCGAGGTAACACACCTCACTCTTTGCAAATTCGCACTTCTTCAATTTAATTGTCATCCCAACTTCTGTTAAACGATTTAACACAAACTCCAATTGAGATAGATGTGTTTTGAAATCAGGGCTATGGATCAGAATATCGTCGAGGTACACTGTTAGAAAGTCAGAAGTTTCTGGTCCAAAGATTTGATGCATAATATACACAAAGACACTTGGGGCGTTTGCAAGTCCATAGAGCATCTTCAGAAATTCGAATAAGCGTCCACGATCAGAAAAAGCTGTATATTTTCGACACTCTGGCTTAATGTTTACCTGTAGATATCCACAGGCAAGATCTGCACTAGTGAAATATTTAGAACCATTAAATTGACGGATTGCTTCATCAATCGGAGGTACGTGATTTCGAGGCACAATGATCTTAGAGTTCAAAAACCTTAAATCTAATACTGGTCTAACTGATCCGTCAGGCTTGTCTACTACATGTACAGGATTTAAATATGGTGAGATAGTTTCTTGAATAACTCCCCACTGCTTCCATTGTTCTAATTCTTTGTTGAGGGCAGCACGTTTAGAAATGGGAATCGGATAAGGCTTCCGAAATACAGGAATTTGATCTATTAAATTTATTTCACATTCCAGTCCTTTGACCGTTCCTGGTCTGTCAGAAAACGTCGGTTGATATTTTAAAATTAAATCTAACAGTTCCTTTCGTTCTGAAAAACTCAAAGTAATACTTTCATCGACCTTGCACTTCAAATCCTCCTCACTAGCCATCCACTTGTCATACTGAACGTGGTGCACAGCCTTCCTTTGCTCATTTGCACCCACGTTAAAAACTATATGCTCAGACAAGGATGATTCATCATCGAGGCGAAGTATCAGCTGATTGGTTTGAAAGTCCACATTAGCCTTGTAGTCACGCAGAAACGGAACTCCTAAAAACATATCTGCCGGAATGTTTTTGATCACAAAAATGTCCACTTGAACTTCCTGTCCATCAAATGATATTGTAAGTTTTCGTTTTCCACACACACGTACGTGCTGTTTTCCTGTAAAGTCTGTCAGCCTAACTTGTTGTTCTTTTGTAAGTGTCATACCACTGAATTTCTGCACTAAACGTTCCCAAATTTCATAATTCAACAATGATACCTCGCTTCCGGTGTCGATGACACAAGATACCGGATGTCCAGCGATGTTACTATTCACGATCGGAGTGGTGCTATTTGAAGATAATTTTTGAATTTTAAATACGGCACCTCGGATCACAGCCTTTTCAGTTTCAGTTAAATCAATCGTCGTGGTCACTCCAAAAGATCTCGAATCACTAACGTGGGATAGCTCCTCAAGATGCCCTTGCCCAACACGGAGCTGATCAATTAAGCAAGGTGAGAGTTTTCCGGAGAATTCCCACCTGCCTGATTCATGTTCCAGTAGTAGTTTCGAGTGTCATTTATGGCCTGTTGCTGTTCGTGACTTAACGGCGGCTCATCAGTGTTTGTTTCAGCGTTCACCATCGGGTTATGACGGGGAGAGTCCGATCTTGACCGTTGGTAGCTCGGCCTGTACCGCTGTCGTCGACGAGCAGGTGGTGTCCATTGCCTCGTTCTTTCTGACCGCTCATCTGTTTGAGACGTCCGGTTCTGTTGATTCTGCCGTCGAGAAGTATTGAACGGATGAAATGAATTTTGGTTTTGATTGTTAGGACGGTTATTTTGTCTTACCATCCTTACTTGTGGAGCTCGGTTATTTTGTGTACGACGAAAGTTAGAGTCTTCCTGTCGTCGTACGCCAGCCGTGTTGTCATACGTTTGCCAACCCATCGGCTCTTCGCACACTTCGTAACTTTTAAGAAATGTTGTCAGGTCACGAATGTTCCTAGGAGCGTTGGCAAGGCACAGATGTCGCACTCGAAAAGGGAGCTGTTCGATTATCAAAGTCACCACTTCATTTTCTCGTAAACTGTCAGACAAGTTCTTGAAAGCAGCGTAGGTACTCCAGGCGTAACTTTCCATGGACGAATTAGTTTGCCTAGAATAACGACGCCGTCGCAAAGCAGCAAGTTGTCGTTGTTTAGCTTCCGGGGAAGCAAACTGTGCCCGGAACTGTTCACAAAAGTCCTCATAGTTTTGGAACTGGTCACGGTTCGCTGAAAGCCAATGTTCAGCCGTTCCCACAAAGATTCGAGACAACAAACCTACTCGACACTCATAAGGTACATGCATTAGGTGAAAGCTAAGGTTTAGGTCTGTCAGATATTTTCCCGCTGAGTACGCTTCAATGTTTCCGTCAAATTTTGGTAACTGATTTATGTCTGTCATGCGTGGCAAACGAAGATTCCACTCTCTTAAAGGGGCACTATCCGAATCGGACACTTCATCTCTTACTCGTCGTTCGTCAACGTCGTACTGTCCAACCCGAACTGTCTCTCGAGCAGGTACAACGGACTCGCGCAAAGAAGGTCGATGATCTCTCTCAATGTGCAAGGACTGCTGTTGTACGTACATTTCTGCAATGCGACGGGGCGACGAGGTAATGTTGTGGCCCATGTTTTCGCCTACGGGAGGGGTAACAGTTTCCTCTCGAACAACTAAATTTGTCACACGCTGCCGAAGGTCTGCAATGTCGTTTTGTAGGTTCGTGTGGGTCTCCGTCACAGTCTCCTTTAGCTGGGTCCGAAGACCAGAAATGTCCTGCGAAAGTTCAGTCACTTGATCCTTCAACACGCCTACATCGGACTCAAGGACAGTCTGCTTGGACACTAGACCCTGTTGTGCTTCTTCGACTTGCCCAATACGTTCAGATGTAAGCTGTATTTGAATAGGAAGATCACTTAGTTGTTGCATAATGTCACCAAACTTTCCCGCTATCTGTTCATTACTCTCCCTTTGTTTTTCCGATAATGCGGTGACGAACTGTTCTTGTCGTTGCCGGTCTCTCTCTTCCCGCTCACGTTCCTGGGCTAACCTGGTCTCTTCCCGCTCACGTTCCTTCTGTTCCATAGCGCTGACGAACTGTTCTTGTCGTTGCCGGTCTCTTTCTTCCCGCTCACGTTCCTGGGCTAACCTGGTCTCTTCCCGCTCACGTTCCTTCTGTTCCATAGCGCTGACGAACTGTTCTTGTCGTTGCCGGTCTCTTTCTTCCCGCTCACGTTCCTGGGCTAACCTGGTCTCTTCCCGCTCACGTTCCTTCTGTTCCATAGCGCTGACGAACTGTTCTTGTCGTTGCCGGTCTCTTTCTTCCCGCTCACGTTCCTGGGCTAACCTGGTCTCTTCCCGCTCACGTTCCTGAGCTAACCTGGTCTCTTCCCGCTCACGTTCCTTTTCAGCAATTGCAGCAATCATCTGATTCTGTCTCTCCATCACGGCCTTTATCCAATCCGGGATCACTGACACGGTGCCTAGTACAGGTTCCACCGGCCGCAAAGCCGTTCAAAGCACGTTTGACACAGCAACTCCTTGTCATTCTCGCCGACCACAGTCTCTGCTCGTGCCACACACCCAGTGTGGAATAACCTGTCACAATTTTGACATCGGTATCCAGATTCTTCTGTCCAAATAGTGCTGCAACACGCCGCTGTCGTCTCCTGTACTACGCTGCGTGATTGGCTCCTTAGGTTCTTCCTATCCATCTTCTGGGAAAGTGGTATAAATTTTGGGAGGACACAAAACACTCGGGACCACTGGGAAGCACTTCACACAATGAGAGAAAGGACAATCTTCACTCTTCACGAGCCCCGCGATGTGGCGCCAAAACTTGCTACGTCCCACGTAGCGGTGCACTTCACCAGTACACTTACCTTATAAGCTCAGCAGAGCATGCTGGATAATCCCAGGGATCGGGCTGAATTACTGCGTTCCTTCCCCTTGGATCCACAGGTGAAGTCCAATGACAACCCACGAGTGATGCAGGTATCCACAAGTACGAAATACACTTTCGAAATAAAGAAAAACCGCAATATGTTCAACTTTACGTTTATTTTAGACACGCACGTATATCATGTCAGACTAAAAATTACAATTCAAATACTTTTGAACGGTACAGCACGAGATGCGTAAGCCTATCTTTTCCGTAACGCGAAGCACCTCTGGCTACTTCAAATCTCTCCGCGCGACTCCTAACCGTTTTCCTGGAAGGCGAAAACACCTCCTCAGTTACACAGTGTTACCAGACACAATAACCCTTTTAATACTAGGAAGTTCTATAAAAGCCAACAGTAATATATTAGAAAAGTACAGTAATCTGGCACAGTGAATTTAGGTATGTGGTGGCAACAATGCAATGAAAAGCACGTGATCTTCTCACCCCACAAGAGTTTAAATACATCAACAATGGCTTTCAAAATATAAGAGAAACGAACGGCGTTTGCCAGAAACATGAAACAACAAATAGATATACGGAATTTAACTCAGAAATTATTAACTTCGGCTTCAATTCACTGATCAAAATGAAACTTATAACACTCCTTAGAACATTTAAAAGCAAATGAAACGATTAATGTTGAAACTATGTAAATTGCTTAAATTTGCTGTTTTTCATACTTGTAGATATGTGTATAATTTTGATTATAAAGGCGGC
Organism: Lepisma saccharinum; assembly: GCF_977018435.1. Classification (NCBI taxonomy): domain Eukaryota; kingdom Metazoa; phylum Arthropoda; class Insecta; order Zygentoma; family Lepismatidae; genus Lepisma; species Lepisma saccharinum. The sequence goes on from NC_139237.1 coordinate 79,915,634, forward strand.
CATATTTATGAATATATATATATGAATTATTAACTGTATAATACTACTAATAATAATAATATAAAATATAATAATATAAAACCACGAAGTAATGGCAAACTCGGGGTCATTACACATCCCCCATACTTCTTCTACCAAACTATCTCTCTTTATCTTTTTCTTCCTTCTCTTCCGGTCCTCACTCTTTTATCTCTTTCCTTCTTCTGTTGATGTTGTGTCTGTCTTTCTTTTCATAGCCATTCTCTTCTAGTTGTTCCCACAGGCTATTAATCTTGGTTTCTTCTTCCCCTTTCTCTGTGCATATCTTCTTTATTCGGTCTTCCATGCTCCTTATAAAATTACGTTTAGTTCCATCACCCACATCACTTCTTTTGTGGCAGAACACTCCTGCCGAACACTTCTTTTGATACCATGTAGCCACAATCCCCATTCCTCTCTTCTTTTCATCTCAATACTCAATATCCAAGAAATTTAATGTTCCTTCCTGTTCTGTTTGGAGCTCAAGGAATATCCCTGCTCTCTCATCTTCTATATCTTTAACAAGCTTACTCAGCTTACAACTAGAAGAGAATATGGTGATATGTTTAATTTCTTTGGAGAAATCTTCCTAGATAAGGACTGTCAACTTGATTTGTTGTTGTGTGGCTAGTGACCCTGCTATGTGTATGTAATCTTTCTGTGTGTAGTATATTTCATCATTTTAGTTTAGTTCTTCGTCTGAGGAAGACCCTGATACAGGGTTGAAACGTTACCTGTTAAGTGTTCTTTTTATCTTAATAAACTGCCTTGGTCAGCAACTTAGTGTTTTTAATATGGAAACAAGGCTTAATTATATTCAATTATTTGCTGAATCAAAGCTGAGGGGAAAATAGCTCGTGTGAAAATTGCCTACCTGCACACACTTCATGATATCTTCGGAAATGATTAGTCATATTAAAATATGCTATCTTTTCCTTTCTAAAATTAAATTATTACTTCTACAATTACTGTAGTTCAGAATTCCTCAGCATCTAAGTAACTAAAGCTTAAGATAAAAGTTATTTTTACAAATGCTTTGTAAATGTTTCGAAATATTGTGGAAATGCTTCCGAACTCCCATAAAAAGAACTATTGAGTTGATAAATGAATACTCTATGTTGACGTCATAAGAACAAACTTCTCCCTAAAATTATATTATATTCTATTGTCTATTGATATAACTGATTAAAAGCATTCTGTTAATGATGTTCTGAAAACTTGAGAGGCTTGGAGTGCGTGGGGGAGTAATCAAATACTTTAGTCTATGGCGATACAGGCCTTTAATCGGGTACTGAATATGTTTCATTAGTTCAATTTGGATTAATGAGTACTTGCACGTACAGTCACAGGCAATAAAAATGGGACACCTAGATCCTGAAATACTCGCTTTCCTGCAAGGCGTTATGTGTGTTGCCTACCTCTACAGCTATAAATAGATTTACACAGCAAATTTTCAATGAGAATTGCTACCACTGCCGAAGAGTTATTGAACACACATAACGCCTTGCAGGAAAGCGAGTATAGATCCACCAAGCTTTCTGAAACCTTGGAAAATATACGAACTACAGGCTTCCCCGAAACTTTAATTAGCGACACTAGCGCCACTGCTCCCACTCCAGGGTTTTAGATGCTTTGGTGGATCTATATTCCAGGATCTAGGTGCCCCATTTTTATTGCCGAAGACTACCTTTAAGACCTGTAGCAGCTGTCTGCGTGGCTCTGTACATCACGAGTAGGTATATTATCTAAAATGTTTAAGCTTTACTTTTTAAGTAGCGGCAAGTGTGTTGATTTGATTTTTGATGTTAGTGATGTAGCGTTGGTTGTCTGACATTTTTGGATAATCGTGACGATGAGGATGATGGATGATATGATGAAATTAAGCAATATTGACTGACGTATCTTTCTTTAATGACCACTGCATCGTGTAATTTATCGCAAGAACAGTGAAGTGCATTAAAAACTAAAAGAACAAAAAAGTTTTGTCAAACAAGTTGATAAAGTCCTCGTGGTAAAAGTTCAGCCTGTGGCTGCTCTACCACCTAACCCACAAAACTATTTATTTAAAAAAATATTTTTTCGTTAGTATCTAACTGCCTAATATTGTGCCAGTGGAAATGTTTAGTATTCGTTTCAAAACTCTTAACATTGTATGATCTCTTGACAAAATTATTTTAAGATGTTTATCAGCATTCTCAAGATACAATAAACAGTGGTCTGAAACTCTGAATTACTACTAATAGGCACAGTTACGTCAGTAGAGTGTACGATTGTTGGATCATCCACCCCCCTTCGTGTCAGTGTGTTTTGCACAGCGCGAGAGGTTTCCGGTTCGAATCCCGAGCCTACGCATGTTTGTTCTTTGTGAGTGTCTCTTCATCAACTTCATCAATATCATCACTCATATTCATATTTGCGATTAGCCAAAAGTGATAGAAAGCGAAGTAAAATAAACCAAATCATTCAATAGTTGTATCATCCACAACAATGAAGTCTACTGTTGTTCTAAAGACGCTTGTGATTGAGGTAGGTTTTTTAATTACTTGCGTCATGCCGAAAGGTTTCCTTGATTATAAAATACTGTTTTGCTACACATGTGTTATGTGTGGCGCAAAATACTCCGAATGGTGTACGGTGTTTCTGACTTGAGCAATCTAATTAAAAATGGTATAAAACACCAGTGCTCCAAGCATTTATTGCACACTGAGGCATCTTATTTTCTAGATAAAACAAGTATGGATCATGTTTTATCGGAACCCGTCTGACTTAATGTAATAAACACAATGAGATTTTAAATAGGCAATACATATGTCGGTTAATTCCATAAGTAAACTCTTAAGCAAAAAAAAGAAAGCATACCCTTCCTTCTAACTTGGCGTTCCCATCCGAAATGCTCATGCTACGCCACTGGTAAACTGCAGTTATTTCAGTTGCTTATCGTGCCGCTACAGCGCGGCCCGTATAGCGACTGGAATCACTTCGCTTGCCGGCGAAATTGATTATACGAAACCCCTTCAACTCAACGAAGTTTCGTCAGATTTCTCCTCAGTAAGCACACGGACATTTATTTAGAGCTTCTTATCGAGAAAAAATCCCATTCCTAAATTTATGTGGAGCAGGAACACTGGAATTTCCGTAAAAAATTGCCTTCTCATTCTTTTGCATGAGTTTGTTTTCATATAAGAATTGGACATAAAATCCTTTGTTCTCGTTTGGTCCCGTAACATTCTATGTAGTTCATGTGGGGAAGTATTCTTTACAACATGAGGCTGGCCTCGCGGTGAATACTAGGGAGAATAGTTTTCCTACAATGTCATTTCCAGGGATAGCAACTCATTGTGAAATATCATAAAACAGTGTTAAGTTGGTCCCAACATAGATGTTATTGTAATAATGTTTCATGGCGCAAAATATATTGCGGCATTATTGTATATTCTTCTTACTGCAGTGTGACCTGTATATTTCAAACCTTTTTCCAGGAACAGAAGAAACTGAAGATTCCACTAATGTGCAAAACTCAATCGAGTCTTGCGAGTTACCCTCCACTGCAGTAATGATAAAATATAAGAACATCAAAATACATTGTTTTTTATGCGGTTCAATGGAATTATGTGCTTCTTAAGGCCTCCCTGTAAACTATTTTGATTTCAACTTTCATGCTTCTGCTCGTCCGTGTCACGTCGACAATCGTTGAATAACCTTGGACGAATAACCTCTGTCACATGATGTGGTGTGTGATCAAAGTTCGATATGGTTTACTTTATACGCTCGTGATTGAAATAAATAAGACGGCTTTAATGTTTTTCCTCAGCTAAATTATTTTTAGTGCTCAATGAAAACAAACGCTTGTTAACAAGATGGTATTTCAATCTGTGCTACAACGAGGGCAATAAATACTCTATTTATTGAATTTTTAGAATGTCTTGTGCATTTTTACTTCAATTTTATGTGCAGAGGTTGCAGCACATGTGGTGCAGCATAAGTCAGTTAAGTTAATTTTTTGTATATACGAGTAATTTCAATATTTGTTACCGTGCCTAATATTTTATATAAGAGAATTCGCCACTGTGTGTGTGTGTGTGTGTTTAAACACTTACGGACGCCATATTTACGTCTCGTTCTGGCCACAGCAGAGAAGTGACGTCATGAATGTGCATGCGCTAACGAAAAATAAAGGTTCCATCCATTTTTTGCTAATTAACAGACTGTCTGTTAAATTTTAACGGTAGAATATTGTAAAATTTTACAGTAATTTCAAGCACTGTTATTACTTATTGTAGATAAGTTTATAAATTAGTTCTTAGATACTGGCAATAAACTTTTTAGATTTCACTTCTTAATCACTGGAACAAAAAAGAAAAGCAGTAAGAATTAGATGTAATTTAGATAAATGGTAAATGGGTATGTTTGTGTGTTCGAAACCAGATATGATCTAAACGCGTCGTTAAAGAAAAATCTCGCTTTGTCTCAAGAAGAGAATTGTTGCCTGGAGGTGTAGAACAAAGGCTGACTATCTTTCAGTGAAGAAAATATTCGAAGGCCTCAACGACAGCTCAATAGGCCATAGTTTACGAATTTGTGCACAAGCAAAAAATCTCGCCAAAAGACAAGTAAGTTTCTATAGCTTTTCGTAAAGTAGTACTACATATGATTTGATGCATGAGCAAATAGGGTGTGTATCCAGATCGAGAACGCGACAAACCTCTGTAAAGCTAGACGAGACCATGGACACTGTTGCCAATGCACTCATGTCGTCTGCTGTTGTGGCGGGAAGGCGACAGAGTCCTCCTCTTATCCTGCATATACGTATATATCTAGCACTACAGTTGCAAATTCTATTACAGGGTGCAGACCCATGTTTACTGAGACGTTTTTGCTTCTATTATCGTGTACTTTCAACTGTGTCAGTTTGCGCTATTACTTATGATACACCCTGTATAAATGTTGTAGAGATTTTTTGTGTAACGTAAGGCACCCAAATAAGATACACTCTTTGTTAACTTCCTATAAATGAATGTGGAAATGGATGTTATTAATCTGAATGAGTAGAATACATATACCCTCTTGTCTACTTTTCGAACTGACAAAAACATTTTGAGACAATTATTATTATTATTTAAGTTTTGTAAAGAGCAAGAAAAAAGAGGGAAGAATTGTGTTTTGGAATGGGGTTCCAAGGGGTAACCAAAGTGATTCTATTTATTTGTAAACATAGACAAAAATTATGATTAATAAGCTGAAAATTGAAGAAATACACAACATTGTTGAATCATATACGCTGTAATAAATTTAGGAACATTTTAGAATTGAATGGTCAGTGCCAAAGTGGTCTAACTCCTATCAACATCTTCATCATCAAATTCTTATTATTTATTTGATATTTTCTAGATGATATTAAAGTGTTTTTGTATAAAGATTTTAATGTAAAGTTACACAAGTATTTTTACCTCTTCATTTGACATTTGCGCTATTTGGAGGAAGTTGGACAAATGAAAAACTTTAAGGGTCTTCGTCAGCGGCGCAGTATTCGCGTACTCAATGACGATATTTCGAATAGTGACCCCTCCCCCCATTCTCGAGTTCTCTGATAAAAGTTCAGTGTAAAATAAACACTCTGCATCATCACCATTTCCTCCATATTCCATGCCACTAGAACCAATTAATTGCACTTCATCGCTGGAATGATTATATAAATTACATTAGGAGGTAATAGTAGAGAGGCAGCACTTCGTTCCTACGCGTCAGCAAAAATTCGATGCGACGGGTGTTATGTTACATCCGGTGTAGCGGGGTACGAGCTGTTTTATTGTTGAGTCAGCAGAAGGTGTCTGATCACGTTGAAGCCATCGGAAGCGGTGGGGGAGGGGGTCAATGGATTTGTCACGTTGTTTCTTGATGTATGCTAACCTAACACGTGCGTATGTTTGTGTGTGTGTGTGTGTGTGTGTGTGTGTGGAGGAAATGCGCGCGCAACAATTGCGTATGAAGCAAACACATGAAGAAATGATTTAAAGATGGCGCCGAATTTTGCTGTACCCCGAAAGCTTAGCGGCTAAGGTTATTGCTCTGTAAAACAAGAGGCGTCGAGGGTTCTATTCCTGGTAGAGTCAATATTGATTGATTCATAGATTGAGTTAGTTTTTTTAAGTCCATTTTATGCACGGTAAAACTAATCAGGATTGGACCTACAGTTGAAAAGTGGTGATTCGGACCACTATGTGCCTCCACCGAGTATCGAACCTGGGACCCTTTGATTACAAGGCGACGATGTCAATATTGAATGGTCTCGATTAGCCTGTGTGTACATAAAGCCAACAAAATGGTTGAGTTCGAAAATCGAGTTGGGTTAGTGGTTAATGTTGTCACCTGGCAATGAAGAGGTCGCGGGTTCGATTCTCTAGGTAGTTAAATTAGGCCAATTGTTTAGTCCCGCCATTATAGGTCCCCGATTAGTCCATCTGTGCATAAATAGTGTTTGAATAAAATCAATATGGCGGCCTTGGGTTAGTGGTTAATGTTGTCGCCTGGTAATGAAGAGGTCGCGGGTTCGATTTTCTAGGTAGTTAAATGAGGCCAATTGTTTTGTCACGCCATTATAGGTCCCAATTAGTCCATCTGTGCATAAATAGTATTTGAATAAAATCAATATGGCGGCCGCGTTTTGTGTTTAGCGGCGGCGGGGGCGCGGCGCGGGGCGGGGCGGCGCGGCGCGGGGGGTGTTTTTTTTATTCCGTGAGATGTTTTAACCAAGTGGTTGAGGGCTCCATTCCCAATGTTGGTGAAAATTGGATATTCAATTGTATTCGTTTAAAAGTTCCGATTAGCTTTTTGTGCACAAAGAGAAAATGAACTAATTGGAAATAGGATGTTTATGCTGTAATGAAAAGGTCCCCGTTTTCGATTCACAATGTCAAATTGGCTGATAATGATGTTGTTTTTTTTTTTTTAAAAAAAAGAAGTGTGTTGAGTCCCCATTAGTATTTATGCAGGAACAGATATTAAAAATCAAAACAAAATGCCTTTTGATTACAACGCAAAGACTTTACCGCTAATGTATAAAGATAAATTAGAATCTGTTGTTTTGCCGTGTGGGGCCCCAGTAACGATTAGCTTAAATGCATAAAGAGTAGGTATAATAAGCAAGATGGCCGTCACTATTGTTTTGTGATCAAAGAAGAGTCACAAGTTTGATTCAATCAAAGGAGGCAACATTCTATGTTTCAATTCCATGTAAAAGTCTAAAGTTATGTTTCGATTAACCTCAATGCATAAAGAGGAATTAAACAAAAACAAGCAAAATGGCGACAGATGTGATAAAAGAAAAATTGAATTAGTTTTTTTATAGTGACAAGAAAAAATAGCGAATCACTGTTAGAAATAGAATGAAAATAAAGATACTTGCCTTTGCGTGTCCAGCGCTGTGCAGAAAAGCTCTCATGCTTTATCTCCGACAAGTCCACAATACACATTTTTTTTATTGTATAGTTAATTATTAATGTTGTTATTAACACAGATTCTTACCAGTGTGAAGAAAAGCTTTCATGCTTTATCTCCGACAAGTCCACAATACATACTTTTTCATTATATAGTTAATTATTAATGTTGTTATTAACACCGATTTCTACCAGTGTGAAGAAAAGCTCTCATGCTTTATCTTCGACAAGTCCACAATACACACATCTTCATTATATAGTTAAATTATTAATGTTGTTATTAACGATTGTTACCAGTAAAAATATAATCCATGAGGATTTTTAAAGGGGTGATAAGTGAAAAAAAAAGCCAAGACATATATTTTATCCCTGTTTATTACCAATATTTAAAAAATTCAAAAGAGCCGCACACACACACACACATGTAAAATGTTTATATTGTGTCACCAGTTTATCAGCATGTTATTTAACAAGTTTTTATTTGTATAGACAAAGGCTCAGGTTTTGTACATCCATGTAGATGGGAAAGCACAAACTTCTCCTTATTACATGCATGGACAGGGGAAATATCTGTGCAACCGAAACATTGTTCGCGAAGGTCGAGAATGCAAGATTCCACGCAGTTTCCAAAATATGATTTGATTTCAGATACGGCGACACTGTTTCACACATAACTTTCGCATGCTCGATGCACACAAAAGTAGTGGTGTTTGTGGTGGGATAAACCCACGAAAGTATGAACTCTCCTCAAGCAGATTTGCTTACACTTAAAACAGGCTCAACATGCCCATATGAGCTTTTTGTTCAAGTGTGGAACCCCTGTTTAATCCAAGATTTTTGTAAAAAAGCCCTCATGGATTCCATGAGAAAGTATGACCCCCTCAGATTGATGAGGCTACACTTATAAAAGGCACTTCTGTGAGATTGTTGTCCATAATTTTGTTAAAAATATGCCCCTCTTTTGGCCACACCTAAAACTAGGCCACACACACACATACACACACACACACACACACACACACACATATTTATTTCTGGTTTAAGTTCAATTGGATACCAGCTTCAATTTGTTTATCTAATATTAAAACAATGTAATTCTTCTAGAATTGCTCCGTGACAACAGAGCCATCTATGTGCAAATGCCTGAACTCGGTGAACACTTGGGAACAAGTCCATTTTTTTTCATTATGTCAATATTTTTAACTCTTTTTGCCAGTAATAGGGAATGGTAATAAGCAATAAACAAAGTACTTTGGAGCCGAATATGCCTTTCTTAGACGTCGTATATTACTAAAATATCTTTAATTCACATATTTCTCATACCGCTGTATCTTGTTCTATTAGGTTTGTTCAATAAAATTGCCTCTTCAAGAAAATTGCACACCAGCAAAAGAGGTACCAATAGGGCAAGATACAGCGGTATGGGGATATGTGAATTGTTGGTTTCTTCGATTCAGATAAATGGATTGAATTGAAACTGGGATATTTTACATTTTCCGTGTAGAGGAATTGGCCATGGCGCAGCTCCTCTACACGGATCAATATTCGGGGGAGTTTCTTAGATTCCCGCGGAGCGGCACTTGAAGCAACAGCACTGCGAGCAGTTCATTTCGAGCCCAGCACCGGCGTGTCGATCAATATTTGGAGCAGCGATCCTTTACAAAATTGATTAGTTCCAGACAATTCCGCTCGCCTCGCTGGGGAGGCGCTGCGGTCTGGGTTGCATGTACGCTCAGCAGAAAAACGGGATGTGCATTCAGAAGAAAGTACTTCGGCAAAAATGTTAGAGAATAGCTCATGTTTCTGAATGCACCCCCACAGTGTTTCTATTGGCTCTGTAAAACTATAAAAGCCAGGGCACAGTGCAGATTCTTCACCATTGCTGGATTGGCAGTGGAACCCACAAGTGGGGGGGGGGGGGGCAGAACCTGAACAGGCTCCACCAAAGTATAGGAGACTTGAAGCATATAATTTGGCGGAATAACCTAAGTAAGGTCATAGAGACAATATACACTGATACAATAAAAGCCAATTTTTGGCAGGGGGGCCAAAGTGGTTCCTAAATACAATATCTCAAGAACTAATTGACATAGAGCTATGCGGTTTTTTTTGTCTGCACTGGAATAACCTAAGTAAGGTCATAGAGACAATATACACTGATACAATAAAAGCCAATTTTTGGCAGGGGGGCCAAAGTGGTTCCTAAATACAATATCTCAAGAACTAATTGACATAGAGCTATGCGGTTTTTTTGTCTGCACTGAACTCAACTGATCCAGCATAAAGTTTTGATCTGAATCCCAAGAAATTGTATATAAATACCAAAGCCAAAAATATTAAGTGTATACACACATACACTTACACACACACACACACAAAGCACAGTGTTGAACCCAACTGATATTTTTTATTCAGTATAAAGTTTTGAATTGAATCCCAGGAAATTGTATATAATAAACAACAGCAAAAATGCCAAATCAAAAATATTGTAATCAGTGCAATAAAAATATATCCAGCCCCAATTGGGCCAAGCACCAAAAAATTTGTAACTCGGACAAATACAGAACTCCTACAAAAATTTGCCCCAAATGCAATAGAAAATACAGCATGCAATACTTCACATATACACATAAAGATACTTGCTCTGCTTTGCCCTCTCAACCATCCACATCTGGCCTGAAAAGAAGGCACGAAGTACCTCTTAATGCTAGAGCAGCAAAGCAGCCACGCCATGCACCACCCATCCATAGCAGTTTTAATGGCCAATTAAGGGATCACTGTTTTGTATCAGAGCCAAGATGCGGCATTGAGAATTTCTTGAACAGTATAAATTCTGATCTCCAGGCAATTCTAAATGCACAAAATGGCTCTTATAAGCTATCCCTCAAATTGTATACACAATATAAGAAGCCAAACGCTACAAAATTTATACACCCCCACGTAACAGAAACTGTACCTGTATATTCAAATACAAATTCGGACAAAATAATATGCAGGTTGATAGATCAATTGAATATGAAACACTCTGAATTTGCAGCAAAAGAGTCCGGATGGACCCTATGCGGCTCTCCGCACAAGTTATATGTTAATATTTCTGAATTCAGCCCATTAAAAGGTTCTACATATCTGCCATTACCTGCTAATATTAAAAACAGAAGAGCCGTGGTTAATATAGAAAATACCGACCAGAAATGTTTTCTGTGGTGTATATTAGCTGCTTTGTTTCTAGTTTCAAGGCATCCTGAGAGAATAAGTTATTACAAACAGCATGAACATCTTTTTGACGATGCAATGGAGGGTTTGGAATATCCAATGTCAGTTCAGAATATTGATAAATTTGAAAAAAGGGCCAGGCACATCAATGGCAAGCAATTATCTATTAATGTATTTACTTGTTCCACTGGCAATTGCTTGATAGATCCTCTCAGAATCAGTACACTTGATGATGAATCTGCAATTCCGATTGATCTGCTCTTAATTGAAAAGGATGGTACATATCATTACACTCTGATACATAATCTTGAAGCTTTAGTGAGAACACAACTAGACAAATATAAAAAAATATTCAAGTTGTGCAGAAGATGTTTAACTGAATTTGATGGTAGAAAAATGGTGAATGGTGTTTGTGAAGAGAGTGCAGAAATTGCTAAAAACAAGTTAATTGAGCATCTGAAATACTGTGGCAACCATAAACCTGTTCATATGGTGATGCCCAATCCAAGTGAAAATTGCAAATTCAAAAAGTATGAAGCCTCGTTGGAACACCCAGCATATATTGTCTGGGATTCTGAATCAAATCTCAAATCTCTTGCATTCTGCAATCCAGATCCCGAAGAATCTTCAAGTACACCATACCAGCAACATGAACCTTCCAGCTTTTGTTATGTGGTTGTACAGGATGGTGTTGTTATTAAAGAATATTCATACATGGGAGAAGATGCCATCAAAATATTTGCACATAGAATAGAAAATGAGTGCCGTGACATAGCATCTAACATCTTATTAAAATCAAAGCCCATGTTGCCTTTAACAGAGGAACAGATTGAAGATTTCAACAATGCAGAAAAATGCCCGGTATGTGATTGTGAATTTTCAGATACAAATATCAAGGTACATCACCATTCTCATACAGATGGTCGATATAAACAGGCCCTGTGTAATAGCTGTAATATTAAGATCAAGAGACCAAGATTTGTCCCCGTATTTTGCCACGGAGCATCCAATTATGATTTCCATCATCTGATCAGGTACGAGGGGTTTGACAAGCAGAATTTAAATATTTTAGCTGAAAATGATGAAAAATATATATCTATTAGCAAGATAATTAAAGTTGATGGTGTTCCTATTCACATAAGATTTCTTGATTCTTACAGATTTTTATCTGCTAGCCTGGATACACTGGCCACTCAATTATCTGATGATCAATTCAAAATCACACGTGCATTGTTTCCAAATCAGGACCTGAAATTAATTAGGCGGAAGGGTGTATATCCATATGATTATGTTACAGGTTTTTCTAAATTTGATGAGTGTTCTTTGCCACCACAAGAAGAGTTTTACAGCAGAATCAGAGGATCTGGAATCAGTGATGAAGATTATCGCCATGCTCAGTTGATGTGGAACAATTTAAAATGCAAGATATTTGGTGATTATCACATGGCATATTTAAAACTTGATGTCACCCTCTTAGCTGATATACTGCAAGCATTCAGAAAATCTTCCATGCAAAATTATGGACTGGACCCAGTGTATTTTTACAGTGCCCCGGGTCTAGCATGGGCCGCAACATTTTTCAACACCAAAAAGCAATTGGATCTGATCCACGATCAAGATATGTATCTGTTTATGGAGAAATGTATAAGAGGAGGGATGGTGCAATGTTCCCAGAGATATGCCAGAGCAAATAACAAGCATATGCCTGATTATGATCCAGCACGGCCATCAAATTATATACTGTATGTAGATGCAAACAACCTCTATGGTCACGCTATGATGGATAAACTGCCATATGCAGGTCTTGAGTGGGTCGAAGATTTCAATATTGAGGATCTTAAGAACTTTGATGACAGTGAATATGGTCTATTCTTAGAGGTTGATCTGACAATTCCTGATGATTTGCACAATAAATTTTCTGATCTGCCCCCAATTCCCGAGGTTCAGTGCTCACCTGGCTCTAAACAGAAGAAGCTCATGATGACTCTAGAGCCAAAACAGGGATATGTGACATATTACAAAAACCTCCAGTTCCTGATGAAACATGGTGTTCAAGTGACCAAAGTTAGAAAAGTCTTAAGGTTCAGGCACTCAAGATGGTTGAAACCATACATTGATACAAACACAGAGCTTCGAACATCTGCAAAGAGCCAATTTGATAAGGGCTTGTTTAAATTGATGGTGAATTCAGTGTATGGCAAAACAATTGAAAATGTCAGGAAACATACCGATGTTAAAATAATTACTGACCCCAGCCGGAGCAAAAAATTGGTTGCAAAGCCCAACTTCAATTACAGAAGAATTTATGATGAGTACATGGCACTTTTCAACATGAAGAAAACAAAGATCAAATTTGATAAACCTATTTATGTAGGGGCTGTGATATTGGAATTGTCCAAATTACATATGTTAATATTGTATTATGATGTGCTGAAACCTTTTTATGGTGATCGTGTAAAATTATTGTACATGGATACGGATAGTTTTATTCTTGATATTCAAACAGAAGATGTTTATCAAGATATGTCACAGCCTGAATTGTTTCAATATTTTGATACCAGTGAACATACAAGGATTCAACCCCACAACAAAAAGGTGCCTGGCAAGTTAAAAGATGAGACACTTGGTGATGTTATTGTGGAATTTGCTGGGTTAAGTGCCAAGGTGTACAGTTTTAAAACATGTAGTGCAGTTGTCAAAAAGGCCAAGGGTATTGGCAGAGTTACTGTGGAAAAAGATCTTGTATTTGAAGATTATAAAAATTGCATCAAATCCCAGAGTTCAATCAGAACATCAGAAAATAGAATTCAGAGTGAGGATCACTTGTTGACTTCAAATGTTGTAAGAAAAGTGGCCCTGGACCCACATGATGATAAGAGATGCATTTTGTCATGTGGCATACATACTCTACCATGGGGGCATTGTGATTTGAAAAATGGGAAACAATGCCCAATTACAGAGCATGATTTGAAATAAATAAACATGCCTATGAACTTATTTGGGTTCAAAAAACAGGCTATTATGGAGCTGCCGACACCACAACCCTCTCCTGATATGCTGTCTAAACTGAGTGGCTTGTTAATTATTCATCTGAACAGCATACTTACAGATAATGATGATGAAACAGGCAAAACATTGTACATATTTAACAATAATTTAAATCATTACCAATTACCTGTAGGTGGGCAATTGCAATTTATTACAACCCCTGAGGGTGATGTTAAAATTTCAGTAGGGAGAAATATTTATAGAATTAAGCACTCAAACATGATTTCTGGCACTGTATATACTGTTTCTGCTGGTGACTGCTTATATATTGAGGTCCCTGGATCCTATGACAAGCTTATACCCTTTTTTATAGAATTAAGAATCAGATACTCTATAATAAATAACCAATAAAAGAAAATGCCTAATGATATATTTGGCCATACAAGACATGAAGATCACAGTGATGAGATTCTTATGCTTGATGTCAGAGTCAAGAAATTAAGAAGTGATTTACAAGCTTTACAAACTACACTCAATGCCAGTCTTCAATTAGAAATTACAAATTTACAATCACAATGCATGGACCCTCTTCTTAAAATTGATTCTGAACTCAAAGTGCTGCTTCAGAAATATACTGACCTTGCAACATTAGATAATTTTCAAAGTTTAGAAGAAGCTGTAGCAGCTCTTCAAGCCAAATTTAAGACCCAGGCTAACAACTCTGAGCAATTGAAACAGCAATTGGAAGAGCAGATAAATAATGTCCAGACACAACTCCAAACAATTGTCAAAAGCATAAAATCACAGGAAGATTTTGATCTAGTGATTTCCACTCTAAAGGAACAGATTCAGTCACTCCAAATACCTAATCTGGATCCCCTGAACAATGCCAGAGCCGAGGTTAAAGAAAAAATTGAGACACTTGAAAATTTTATGAACAACTTGCCATCTTCTGATGCTTTGAATGCAATAACTCGGAGTGTAGCCAACATTAAGCTGCAACTTGAAACGTATGAAGATTTTGGAAAAATTCAAAGTACCATAACCCATCTTGAAGGTACCATAGCAGCAGTGCAAAGTGATTTGGCAAATGTACTAGAATCCCGCCTGCCCGGGATTGTAGACACACTTGTCAGTGTCCAGCAACAAATCACAAAGCTTGAAAACCTCAACACTGAATCTGAGCTATCTCATTTTCATCACTTGATCGATGATATCCAAACAAAACTTGAAATTTTACAGCAATCAACACCCTCTCAGGCAGATATAGCCCTGCTCCAAAATGCTATGCAAAATGTGGCTGATGCTTCTGAATTAAATAATGTGAAATTGGCACTTGAATTTTTGCAAAATACTGTATCAAATCTTCCCACATCACAGGAACTTAAAAATATTAAGAGATCTGTGAATAGGATATTGAAATCAGAAGATATCAAGAATATCCAGACAGAGATCAAACAACTTACTCAGACAGTGGCCACTCTTCCAACCAATCAACATATTAATGAACTGCATGCCCTGTTTGAGGATATCAGAAGACAGGTCCATGATCTTACTGCTCAAAATTCAAAATTGGCAATTGTTGAAAATTTGCAACAAATTGTAGCTAATATCAAGCAACAGCTAGGGACCATGGAATCCAATCAAGCAAATGCTCTGTCTGTTTTTGCCACCCAGCTACAAGATATTGTGCAACAATACAAGAGACTTGCTGTGGACATAAAGATCAAGCCAGGCCATGATGATGTTGTTAGGACTATCAATGAGCACCTTGAATCTGTAACAAGCAGATTGCTTACAGCAGAAAAAGAAATAACGGGCATAATCGAGAATCCAAAACATTCAGTAATTCTTGAATTGTACAGCATCCCCAACAAAGAATATGATTCTCCATTTACAGCAGGTGGCAAAATATATATGCTGTCCCCTGCACAATTTTATTACCAATTTTTTGTTGGGGGCACATTGAGACCAATCAAGATCAAATATTGGCTTCAACCACAGGCACACCACTACCCCACCTTATCAATAACAAATGCTGACAACAAAGTAAAAATCACCAGTGTAGAGTTAGAGGATTTTACAGACCCCGATACATTAGAAACAGCCTATGCTGAAGATGATGGCTCTCTGGAATTTAAAATACAAATAGGGGACAAATTATATTTAGAAAATCCTGCAGTATCAGCTGCTGAACACCCCATAGTTGCAATATTCTTGTTTACATATTATGTCTAGTTGTTGATGAATTACACAGACAAGCCAGACATAATTTTAAGAGACTCCCAGTAGTTACAAAGGGCATAGATGATTTATGGCAGAGCGACTTGATTGAAATGGCAAGTGGGCAGTTGAAAAACTTAGACAAAATCAACAAGGGCTACAAGTATCTACTTACTGTAATAGACACATTTTCAAAATTTGCCTGGGCTGTGCCACTCAAATCCAAGACTGGAAAATGTGTTACAGAAGCCCTCAGGACAATCATCAATCATTCAGGAAGATCACCGCGCTATTTGCAAACAGATAATGGCAAAGAATTTTATAATTCTGTGTTTCAACAATTTATTAAAAGCCAGGCAATAAAACATTACTCGAGTTACAGTGACCTCAAAGCCTCAATTGTAGAGAGATTCAACAGAACCTTAAAAAATCTTATGTATAAACAATTCACACTGCAAGGTAATTATAAATGGATTAATATTCTTCCAGAACTTCTACATAAATATAACAACTCGGTCCATTCCACAATCAACATGAAACCCTCTGAAGTAACTTCATCTGATGAGCAAAAATTGATCAGGACTGTTTATTATCCTAGATACCAGCCAACAACAAGAAAGGCCAAATACAAGGTGGGTGATCAAGTAAGAATCAGCAAATATAAGCACTTATTCAAAAGAGGCTTTACAAGAAACTGGAGCACTGAATTATTTACAGTGGTTCAAGTTAAACCCGGGACCCTTAACACATATATAATAAAAGATCACCGAGGAGAAATTCTCAAAGGCAGGTTCTATGAACAAGAGCTCAGCAAAACTAAACAGCCTGACACATATCTCATAGAAAAAATTATCCGCAGAAAAGGCAACAAGTTACTTGTCAAATGGCTGGGTCATCCGGAAAACAGCTGGATCGATGCAGACAAAGTGATAATATGAGCACCTGGGATGTTATAAAAAGGCTGCCAGAACCTGAACAGCAGAATAAGAGAAATGGCAAGTTGCTGCCTGATAATATTAGGTGTCTTATTGTTGGGCCATCTGCTTGTGGTAAAACTACACTAATGGTTGATAATTTTTTATTGGCACCCAACTGGTTAGACTGGAAAAACAGGCACTTGTATGTCTTCTCTAAGAGCTTGGAACAATTAAAATATCAGCAGTTGATGAAGCTATATGATGGATTGGATATTGCCACTTTTGAATCAGAAGTTAAGCCACTCCATGAATGTCTCGATAATTCTGTTGTTGTGTTTGATGACATTATACTGGATAATCAAAACAAGGTTAGAAATTTCTTTACACAGGGCCGGCACAAAAACATTGATTGCTTCTACCTGGCACAGACTTTTTCTAAAATTCCGAAGCAGCTGATCCGAGACAACAGCAATTTTATATGCGTGTTTCATCAAGATCATACCAACCTCAAACACATACATAATGAATATGTAGGTGGGGACTTGAGCTACAATGATTTTTCCAAGTTTTGCAGCAAGTGCTGGAACCAGGACAGTTATGGGTTTGTCACAATTGATATGACAAGAACACCTAATACTGGCAAATACAGAAATAAAATCAACGATTTTCTAGACGTTGAGACATAAATAAATAACCATGAAACGACCAATCATTGATGATCTTAAGTTAAGAGATTATCTTGTAAAAAGATTTAAGGGATGGAAATCAGAGAACCGTGGAATTTATGAAAAACACAAACAAACAGAACAGCCTGTCATTGATGCTATTAATAATTTAGGTAAAAATATCAAAACTGTTACAGAGCAAAATCAAGATTTGATCACAGAGCTTGTACCTGTAGCTGCAAGGAACATATTAGATTATCCATTCACCCCACTTTCCAGCATTCATACACCTAGTCCTGTTGCTCCTAGAAGAATTGAAGCTACTCAGGATCCTATTGAATTGGGTCTTCTTGCTCAAAAATATTTAACCACACCTAAAGACAACAAAGATGAGGTGTTTGGCTTATATGCTGACACAGAGCTTGATGGCAGTATCATACACAGAATTGGCAATTTCAGAGTAACTTTTATGGGGGATGATATAATTGTTTATTCAGAATCTCGTCTCGGAGAAAAAGGTGCTTTTGTTAAGTACCCCGGCACACCTGGATTGTGGGAACTGATGACTAGGAAAAGGCCTGGCAGCTATACAGATCAAGATTATGAACATTACAAAGAAATATTAATAAAATCAGATGCTCTATACCAGAACAATGATCCCACACAGAAAAGGGTCAAGTCGAGCAGTGGGGCAAAATACAATAATTTAATCAAGCCCATATGGTCACAGATCAAGACTGGCAGTGGAATCAAACAATACAACACCCTGCCTAAAGAATTTGTGTGGGTTGATGATGTCAGGAAACTTGTAGATAGGTTATTGGTGATAGCTGGGGAGGAAAATGCTGGCAACCACAATTTTTACAATGAAAAGGTTGGAATTATGGACATGATAAGCACAAAATTGTCTAATTTTATAGTGAATGACACTAAGGGGATTGGATATCTCATAAAAATTATTAATACTCTACCACCTAAATTTTGGAATGTTTCTGAGGGTCGGGGCCTTGTTAATGACATTATAAACAAGTTGCCATTTGAACTACATATTCCAGGCTATCAGTATTGTGGTCCAGGCACAAAATTGGATCATAGATTAAACAGAGGTGATCCTGGTGTAAATCCCCTAGATGCTGCTTGTAGAGACCATGACATAGCATACAACACACATTCTGATCTTGACAAGAGACATGTTGCAGACAAGAAATTAGAAGAGGCTGCATTTGGTAGATTTGTAAGCAAAGATGCTTCTTTGAGTGAAAAAATAGCAGCATTGGGAACTACCATAGCTATGAGCACCAAACAAAAACTGGGGTGGGGGTTGTGAATATGTATATAATAAACCTACAATGAAGGCCAAGGGTGTTATGTATCAAATACCTTATGCAGGTCTTAAATCTCTTAAAACTATTGATAGTCTTTTAACCAAAAAGCAGCGCAAGAAAAAAAGCTCTTGTCTTGCAAAGGGACATGGTATGAAATTGTTGCTTAGTACCCCCCAATTAAAAAAATTACAGCAATCTAGAAAAAAATCACATGTGGGGGGATTCATATTTACCATCCCTGCCATCTTAGCTGCTCTCGGGGCTGTTGGGAGCTTGGCTGGGGGATCAGCTGCCATAGCAAAAACAGTAATAGATGCCAAGAAGAATAAGGCAGAATTAGATGAGCAGAAGCGCCATAACCTGGCCATGGAGAAAAAAGGCAAAGGTGTTAAGAGAGCCATGAATAAGTTTAAAAAAAACAAGAGCCGCTTACAAACCAAGATATTGAAGCTTTAATCAAGCCATTGGGCATCAAACATTTTAGAGGTGTGTACATGTCTGATTCTTTGCCGGAACAACCACTCAACAAAGAGTGTGGCATTGTTAATTTGGATGAGTACAAAAATCAGGGCACTCACTGGATCTGTTATCTTAAATATTTAAACGATGAGGCATTTGTGTTTGATTCATTTGGAGGTGTTCCACCTGAAAATTTAGTAAAATATCTAAAATCAGCTAATCTTTATTACAATAATGCCCGTGTTCAAAACTTCAAAGATGTTAATTGCGGACATTTGTGTTTATCTGTTCTCAGATATATGTCTCAAATAAATAAACCATCAATTGAAAATTTTCAAAAGGCCTTGTGGTATCTGAAACATCATGGGGGTATTCCATCTCACCAGCCAAAATTCAATATTGAAACTCAAATTGCATGATGACATAGTGTATCCCAAAACAATAGCTCTCAGGGCATTTTACGGCATGTACTTGATACCTAATATTACTCACCACAACAACACAATTGCAGTAGGGGATCAAAAAATTGTCATCACTCCAGGGCAATATAATCTGTCCACTCTAAATGATCAATTACCCAGAGGTATAGTGTTAAGTCAAAATTCTGTCACTCACAGAGTAGAGATTGTATCTGCTACAGAAACAGTGCATCTGGGTACTATAGGAGAACTGTTGGGATTTGAGAACAACACAAAACTTGAACCGGCCATCGAACACACTGCTATGAATATACCCAAATTCTTAGCCATAGAGACTCTGAATATTCACTGTAATGTGGCCGAGGGTATGATCACCAAATCAAATGGCATAGGCACTCACAAACAAACTGGCATCATTGCAACATTCAAACCTAATTCCGAATTCATGGAGCCGATCATCTACAATCCATCCCCAACATTATATTTTCCCGTGTGCCATAATAGAATAGATTACATTGAATTGATGGTCACTAATGAAAAAGAAGAATTAGTTGATTTTGCTGGAGCCACAACAACTGCTATCATAGAGATTAATATTTAAATAAAAATACATACAATGGAAAATATTGAGAGTTATGAGCTACAATCATTCCCCCCAAACAGGAGGACATTTGCAAATTTAAATCAACCCAACACAGAAATCGAGGTTGACCTTGATGTAGGGGACGGCTTTATACACCCCCACAGAGCAGATCTATACATCAAATTTGATGTTGTAAAGCTCGATGGAACAGATTATCCGGCAAATTCAAATATAAGATTGGTAGACAATTTTGTGCCGCATCTTTTCTCAGAAATTGAGATCAGAAAGCATGGTGTTGTTATAAACAGAGTGGATTATCCCGGCATTACCTCCACAGCTTTGGCCACATTAAAATTATCCAAAACCGAGGCTTCATACTACAGAATCGGTGGATTTGAAGCTGGTGATAAAATATTATCTAAGAACCACACAGTGCTGTTCCCTATGCGCCTGTTGCCAGGATTCTTCTCGGATTACAAAGAAATTATGTGGAAGGGTGGTTTAAGAATCACATTTAGAAGAGCTGCCAATGATAATAATGCTTTGATGAGGTACAGCACATTAAACCCTACAGGAGAAGCTCTGCCCAATACCCTACCTGATGAGGGCAAATGCATTATTCAGACTATGGAGCTAAGAATCCCGGTTGTTGAATATGAGGCCAGTTACGCTCTTAAATACAAAGCTGATATAATAAAAAATCCACAGATTCCTCTGCAATTTTACACATATCAATGCGTACAGAAGCCCGCATCTGGCACATATTATGAGTTTGATGCTACAAATTCATTCTCCAGCATACAATACGACATGCCTGATTTTGTGGTGGTATTGTTTCAGACTGGGAGACACAACAATCAGGAAAAAAATTCAAGTAAATTTGATAGCTGCAACATCAAGAACATATATCTTAAAAATGGCAGAAATGAGGTATTTCCTAGAGAAAATTATAATTTAGACATGTCCAAGGATGATTTTCTTAAATTATATGAGGCTTTTTCGGCTTTCAAACGTGTCACTACTGGCAGTACTGATATGTATTACTCACCAGATGAATTCAAAGCACGGAGACCCATGTTTGTAATCAACACTTCAAAAAGGAAACAAGTTGTGGTTAATGACAGGACAAACATTAAAATTATCTGTGAATTCCATGAGGCTTTACCTGAAGACACCATTTGTAGTGTTATTCTCATAGGAGAAAAATCATATGTTTATGATGTAAGAAATGAGAGAATCACGGAGCAATTCTAGAAGAATTACATTGTTTTAATATTAGATAAACAAATTGAAGCTGGTACCCAATTGAACTTAAACCAGAAGTAAATATGTGTGTGTGTGTGTGTGTGTATGTGTGTGTGTGTGTGTGTGTGGCCTAGTTTTAAGTGTGGCCACAAGAGGGGCATATTTTTAACAAATTTATGGACAACAATCTCACAAAAGTGCCTTTTATAAGTGTAGCCTCATCAATCTGAGGGGGGTCATACTTTCTCATGGAATCCATGAGGGCATTTTTACAAAAATCTTGGATTAAACGGGGGTTCCACACTTGAACAAAAAACTCATATGGCCATGTTGAGCCTGTTTTAAGTGTAAGCAAATCTGCTTGAGGAGAGTTCATACTTTCGTGGGTTTATCCCACCACAAACACCACTACTCACAAATATGTTCATAAAGTTCCGCCACGAACTTTCTACGATGAACACTATCTCCAGGGAACCGTAAGCTGGTTTCTTCCTTATAATGATCTGACGGCGATTGTACAGTGTGGTTATCAGCAATTCATGTTGCTCACTTAGTGGGTAGGAAACACGAGGCTGCTCACCTGGAATAGCGATGTAATTGTCGATTACTGGAAACAATTCCTGAAGAGCGTGCCACTCCTGCAACTGTAGTTCAACACCGGCCACCCCGCTTCTGTGTAGCCTGAACCACAGGTTGGAAATCCAGATGAGAGGAAAGTCCGATTGAGATAACCTTTGTTTTCGAAGCATTCAAATAGTAGACGTGATCAAATAATATCGACTGGCGTATAAGACTAGTTACTTGTTTTTGTTCTTCAGGTAAATGCTGATCGCTCTCTTTCTGAAGAACCCCCTTGAAATTAGTGTACGGTTGAAATCTTTTTTTCAGCGGCATCGAAATAGAGGATTCCATGACTAAGAACTGCGAGATACTGCATGTCGCAGCGTGCAGGTATATATTTGAAGAAATGCGTGGGGTGTGTTTTTGAGACGCATGCGCGCGTAGCAAACCAAGCATGTGCTGGACAAAAAAGGTGGATGGGGTGGGGCCTTACAAAGATCAATGGTGAGAGAAAAATCAGCAGAATATCATAAACGTCATATTGAGGAAATATTGGATAACAAATATTAATTAATTTAATTAAAGCATCAACCGCATTGTCGATCTGAAATTAGGTTTATAGACAGGGGGCAAAATGGAAAATATCGACGATGTTCTAGTATTGGATTGTTTCTGTATTTCCATCGGTATAATCCTCCACCACATTTGAAGCATACTGTTTTATCCTCTTTTTGAATGTAAAATAATCCTGCTTCGGACAGAGCTTCTACAAACGGGAATTCTTTTGATTGCCAGTTTCTGAAAGAGGACAATCTAGCATTGAAAGATCCCATCTCTGGATATTGCGTCATTGTTCTGTAAAGACACAAAACAAGATAAATATTATAAGTAAGCTGTTGTAAACTGTAACGCTACAAAATTATTAATATACTATTAGGACTATATGTAACTTGTATAAAATTTCAAACAGTATTTACTGTCAATATTTTCTAGTATACGTACAAGTATTATAAATTTAATTTACGAGTCAGCATATAAGTTGTTATAATATTGTCGTTTTTTATCGGTACTGGGAATAAAATTTGAAATTTATGCATGGGTTTACCAGAGGCTCTATGGAATAAATACAGAAAACAGTAATGCCCACAGTACACAGACCCGTAACTTTGTATCTGATGAGTGTTGTACGTATAGAATTTAGACTTACTTTCCAAAAATCGCAAATGGTTATGCACATGTGGAGGTTTTCCGTAACTATCAAAAAATTCCCCCCGGGAGTTACTGTCTATGTAAATTGCTACCCAGTGCTTCCCGGGGCTATCTTTGGGATCTGTATTTACAATCAACGCTGCTGGTAGTTCCACATGTACAGGTAATTCATTAGCTGCGAAAACCCCAACATGATGATTGTCGAAGGCTCTATTTGATATTAACCCGTGAAGCAAATTTAAAGTCGACAGCATTGCTGGACACTAAATAGTAATATTGTGCAACTCACCTTGTTATACAATTAATCCAGATGAATATCTCTTTGATTATTAATTTCCATGAGAGCGTCAAATTCAGAGTAGATAACACAAGTCACAGTAGATTCCAAAGCCGATTTGAAGTGGACTTCCAAGCTAACAGCCCCTTGCCGTTGAAGACTGCAGTGGGATATGACACTTGCAGCTGCGTCTGGTGTTATATCGAAAACAAGTAATGCGTATCCCTGGGGGTATTCCTCACGCGATATATTGTTTCCTTCATCCATATAGTATATCCCTGTTCCAGAGAATAATGTGTGATATGCTGTTATGTACTTGTTGTTTTCAAAGTCTGGTTGAAGTGGTTTGCCGGGAATTTGGACTCCATCAACAGAAGTTGTAATTGAAATGTTGAAAATTGAATGGGTTTGTAGACAGAGTGCCGTTGAATGCATCGTTGGTAACAAACCCCACAACTAATCGTTTCGGAAGACGTCCAAGTATCACATTGTCAATTGTTTTTGAAACAATATCTTTTGGAATAGTTACAGCTTTAAGTTGTACTCTTGTTAGAGGGTATTTTGCTGTATGTTTTTGCAATATGCGATTGTGACTAAGTTTGATGGATGAACTGACCGATACTTTTCTCACATATAGTGTAGCATCCAGAATTTCCACTTTGCCTTCACTGTCATCTAATCCCATCAAGCAGAAAGTGTTTTTCGAAGGAATCAGTTTTATTCGCATTTCCACTCCATTGATCAAAAATTTCTCTTGATTGAAAATATCAGAATGCAAGTAACCAAACATATCAAATGTTTTACTCTGTTTTGTTAGTTGGTTACGTTTTGTAAAGCCTTTGTTGTCTTCCGAAACGTTATCAAAAGCGCCTGCTGTATCCTTGTACCACAATGCACTTTGGAGATGAGATGATTTTGCAGATATGTCATAGTTCAGTGCTTTTTCAAAATAAGACCTGTATGGGTGCATGTGAGATGGAAACGAGATGAGTTTGTTATTTAAGTAGATTTGTACTTCGCTGAACATTGCATTGAGAAAATCATTGACAGACCCAATTGTTTTATCTGTGGGTAGCAATAACTGACCATTCGCTTTTACAATTCTGGCATCTATATTCAACATTGTGTGTGCTAAATCCATATAATCATCACCATGTCCAGGTATTACAAACTCGGTGGGGGCATTATCTGCCAGAGAACTAACAGGTTTGTATCCGATGGTGTGGTGTTCTAAGATGCTTGTCTGAGTAGGTTTTACCGAGAAAATATCCAATTCACTTTTAAAACACTCACATGATTTCTCCCTAATTAGCGCCATATCTAATCAAAAATATCTGATGTTATTTGAATTTTCTTACGGTTGCGTTTGGTTGTTTTCTTAGTGTTTGTATTGGCACTGGATCTCTTCTTTCTCTAAGCGGTCCTTCCAGTTCGCTGTCCCGAAGCAGAGTGATTCCTTTTGAAATGTTTATGCCCCTGATAACCTGAACCAATCATTTCCTTTAGCTTTGTTTCAGCTTTTCTTTTAAGATTTGATCTGGCATCCGAAATTCTGGATTGTAGTGACTGTTTTAGGGGTGTTTTGTCTACAACATCACCTAACACATATACCCCTGTTTTTAACATTTCTTTCCCTACAGCTTTCGCTCCTTTCTTGATAAGAGGCAAAGCTGACCGAAAAAGTCCTCCAAGAAAACTTCCAATGCCATGTCCTTTTTGATAGGCAGCACCGTAATATATGTTACCCACACCAGATCCAGCTTGTTGATGGTAGTATTGAAAATATGGGTCATTCATAATCAGAGCTTTTCACCACAACATCTAAAATGAAGTTTCAAACACACTAGTCCGAAGGAGAATGGGATGTGTGCACCAGTGCTGTCCCTTAAGTCAATTTTTATTTGTTCGAAATTATGTTTCTGCACTGGGATGTAATGTGGTGAATCGAAAATTTGCACACCATCACTTCCAAAAGTATGTTCCATAGGATTAATGTTTATAATACGTTATAGAGGGGCGATAGCATCTCCCACCATATGTGATTCCACAATATCTGTGTAAATATACATCTGGGAAGGAATCTCTCTCACAACATTTGGAGGCGAGCGTCCAATTTTTACTTCTGATAGATCATCGGTCGGTTTAAAACCTAATATCCGTGCCAGTTGAGGTGACAATCGTACATTTATGTTTCTCTGCTTGGTAGATATATGAACAGTCACTTGTTTGTACGCAGGATAATTTCGGAGACTAAAATTTAATGTTTCAGAATATTTATTGATTTCTGCAACAATGCTGTTTATAGATGCGTAATAGCCTTCGGATATTCGAAGTTCGTTCCATTTGACATCATCCATAGATTTATATTGAATATAGTTGTTAAATCTTGTAATGTTTAGTATTGAATAAGGATAATGCACTTCTACCAATGCCATCTCCCATTTGTTGGTGTCCAACTCCACACGGTTCTGAAGCTTTGTGGTGTAATTAGTTAGAGTATTACTTGGGAAATATTTCATAGAACTGTTACTAGGCAAAGTAAGGTAGAAACCGTTTGCTTTTCTCATGATGTGTTATGAAGGTTATTTGTACCACTGATGAGAATATCTACAAAAATTTATGCCTCTCTCTCTCTCTTTTTGACTCCAAAAACGATGCGCTAATCCAGCTGTCAAATAATCTGGAGTAACCTTTCCAATGAACTAACAACTTTTTACTGGCTCCTTTACCTTTGGTCGCAAGGATTTTATCAATTTCATGCATATCCGGTAAGCGGACCAGTTGCAACTCTTCCGTATAAAATGTTCCATCGATTTTATGTCCTTGTAGATCTTTTAATTCGTACACTTGAGGATTTCTTTTCAAAATACGTTCTACCACAAATATTTCTCTTGTCCAATTTTCCATGTAACCTTTGTCAAAGCGTTTTTTGGTTTTTGTTATTCTCACTGTATCTCCTATTTTGAATGGCATCTTCAATGACAATAGTGGAGATGAATCAGATTTGAGTTTTTTGTCATACATATTGTGCCATACTTTCAAAACCTTCTCAGGAGTAACATCTGCTGGTGCCATTTTAATACTCGAGTGAATTTTTTGATTATAAGCTTTCAAAAGCTTTGGGAGTACATTAACAAAACAGCTGGTTCTTTGCTTAGTAAAATACTTCCACATGCGTTCCTTTAAAGTTCTGTTGAATCTTTCAACAATACTAGCTTTAATATCAGGATTCTTTGTTGTAAAATAAATTACATTTTGTTTTTCGAGATATTCCTGCACAATACTGTTGGTAAACTCACGCCTTTTGTCAGTTTGTAATTTCAAAGGTTTTGTTTTGCTTTGTTTGAAAATTTGCTGGAAAGCCTTTTTTATACATACACCAGTTTTATTTTTTACAGGGACAGCCCAAGCATGCCTGCTAAAAATATCGATAACTGTGAGTATATATCTGTACCCTTTGTTGTGATTCCGCAAACTCTGCATGTCATTCAAGTCAGCCTGCCATTGGTCATCGATATTATGCACAAAATAAAAGTTTCTCGGAAATCGACGCTTTACAGGTCTATGCAATGTGTATGCAGTTTGCTTTGTCAACCAATGTTTGATCGTTGACAATGGTATGGATTTTTTTACAGCTTTCCATAGTGTTGAAGCTGTAGAATAGGATGCTGGATGAGATGGATTGTACCAGATATTCTCTAATATTTTTTCGCTCATGGTTTGTATCTTGACCAAACTGGAACAGTACGTTTACGTTTGTGCCCTGGAAATGATGATACAAAAGAAATTGGTTCCTTTTCTTCTTCTTCTTCTTCTGCTTCTGTTAATTCTTGTGCCTCTTCTTGGTTAGCTCCGGACAGCGGAATATGGCGTCCGGGGTTGCCAAAAACAATCTGTTGAATAAACATCTGTCTCCGGCGGTTTCCAATATATTCTTGAGGAATATTAGATAACGCCAGAGCTCTATTGAACAGTTGCCACCCAATAGGATTGCTTGTTTTTCGTGGTCGAATTATATCCGATACTAGATCGACAATATTTGAGCCTTCAATTTTATTATTGTTAATAAAAACTGCCCCATATTTATCCCAATCAGTATTACTATTATGTAAAAGACGTTCATACAACAGTTCGGCTTTTCTACGATACATGCTAGGTGTAGCAGCTAGAATTTCTTCTTTCATATCAGTCAACTTCTCAGTAGATTCTGTAATCGGTAGCGACACAGGTTCTCTTTGTTTTCGAGTAATAGACAGAAATTTTTGGAGCACAATGCTGTAACGATTCCATTTTTCATCATCCGAAAGACCTTTGAGATTCAAAATTACTTGCATATCCTGATCCAATTGCGATAAGGATGTAGACGGTGCAGACATAACAGGATGTCTCATGTTATCCATAAATTCTTGAGGTATTATAACCATTTTTTTGGCATGCTCCATGTTCAGATTTTTTTTTCACTTAAATAAACTTGATAACACACCTCCTATTAAAGAGGCTAATAACGCAGGTAGAAATCCTCCGTGTTGCACTAGTATCTGTTTCTTCTGCTTTGTAGAGTGTCCTTTGGCAGAGAGATTACGTATCACCTTCTTGTACCGGCTCAATCTTGTTTTCTGAGGTGTTGAAAGAGGAACATTCCCTTTTAGAACATTGTAACAACACTCACAGATTGAATTAACTAAGGAAGAATCAGCAGCTTGTAATATCGCTGTGCGAAGAGCTGGTTTAGCATCCGACAAAACTTGGAGCACTTTAGCGTGTTTCACTCTTGGAGCCATGATGACAGAATAAACGACTAGTGATTATGCTTGCTTTTTTTGTAGGAATATATACATAATTGATCATCGTCGGGAAATATCCGCGACCGAAAACGTACTTCTTCCGGAGTGTTCTGCTTCAGATCAAACAGCAAATATCCATGGGGTTCAGCGGTGGCATTGTAATATGCATCTTTTATAAAATTTGGATTCTCCGGTATACTTGTCTAGATAAATAATTAATTTGGGCTCTGTCTCTTGGATTTTTGAAGCATACAATATAATGACAATTTAAAGATATATCCCTATTCCCTTTTCCCTGATGGAATAGATTTTGAGTGATAAAGAAAAGACTAATATCACGATGATGACACGCTTTTGTGAATAAATCTGTGACTCTTTGATCGCATTCCCTCATCTGATCATCGAGAATAATAAGATGAGGTCCAGAATTTGGCACAAATTGGTCAATATTAGGCATTCCTTCCCGAAATTGTACGAAACCAGGGAAATCCTTGTATGCAGATTGCCATTCCCCGTAGCACACCAAAATATTGTTGAATTTTACATTTACCATTTGGGGTAAACACTGGAGAAAATGCTTCACAAAATATGTCTTTCAGCATCCTGATGGACCAGCCAATATTGCAGAGAACGGGTGTTTCCACAAGCACTCCATTTCTCAAACTGTGAAGAATGTTTTAAATTACATATAATATAAAAGTCGAATGTTATGAATATTTTTCTAGTTGTTAGATTTTACTGATATGTTGTATCTTCAAATTACATATATATATTATATTGTATTGTATTATATATATATATATATACTTCATCAATAAATAAATATGTGTGTGTGTCTGTATACACACACACACACACACACACACACACACACACACACACACATATACAGACTATTTTTTTATAGTACGAAATTCACTTTACAACAGCACAACAAATGCCAGGTAGCATTAACACTGTACGCATGCGCGTTTGTAAAACCCGCCTACATATTCCGAGCATCAGCGTTGTGTTAGATAGCTCTCCATTGTTTCAACAACGATAAACAGCTTGGTGGTCCAGATCAAATTGGTTCTGGAATCTACTGTGACGTGTACCGTCTACTTTCAAGTATAAAAAGGTGAGTTGCACAATATTACTATTTAGTGTCCAGCAATGCTGTCGACTTTAAATTTGCTTCACGGGTTAATATCAAATAGAGCCTTCGACAATCATCATGTTGGGGTTTTCGCAGCTAATGAATTACCTGTACATGTGGAACTACCAGCAGCGTTGATTGTAAATACAGATCCCAAAGATAGCCCCGGGAAGCACTGGGTAGCAATTTACATAGACAGTAACTCCCGGGGGGAATTTTTTGATAGTTACGGAAAACCTCCACATGTGCATAACCATTTGCGAGTTTTGGAAAGTAAGTCTAAATTCTATACGTACAACACTCATCAGATACAAAGTTACGGGTCTGTGTACTGTGGGCATTACTGTTTTCTGTATTTATTCCATAGAGCCTCTGGTAAACCCATGCATAAATTTCAAATTTTATTCCCAGTACCGATAAAAAACGACAATATTATAACAACTTATATGCTGACTCGTAAATTAAATTTATAATACTTGTACGTATACTAGAAAATATTGACAGTAAATACTGTTTGAAATTTTATACAAGTTACATATAGTCCTAATAGTATATTAATAATTTTGTAGCGTTACAGTTTACAACAGCTTACTTATAATATTTATCTTGTTTTGTGTCTTTACAGAACAATGACGCAATATCCAGAGATGGGATCTTTCAATGCTAGATTGTCCTCTTTCAGAAACTGGCAATCAAAAGAATTCCCGTTTGTAGAAGCTCTGTCCGAAGCAGGATTATTTTACATTCAAAAAGAGGATAAAACAGTATGCTTCAAATGTGGTGGAGGATTATACCGATGGAAATACAGAAACAATCCAATACTAGAACATCGTCTATATTTTCCATTTTGCCCCCTGTCTATAAACCTAATTTCAGATCGACAATGCGGTTGATGCTTTAATTAAATTAATTAATATTTGTTATCCAATATTTCCTCAATATGACGTTTATGATATTCTGCTGATTTTTCTCTCACCATTGATCTTTGTAAGGCCCCGCCCCATCCACCTTTTTTGTCCAGCACATGCTTGGTTTGCTACGCGCGCATGCGTCTCAAAAACACACCCCACGCATTTCTTCAAATATATACCTGCACGCTGCGACATGCAGTATCTCGCAGTTCTTAGTCATGGAATCCTCTATTTCGATGCCGCTGAAAAAAAGATTTCAACCGTACACTAATTTCAAGGGGGTTCTTCAGAAAGAGAGCGATCAGCATTTACCTGAAGAACAAAAACAAGTAACTAGTCTTATACGCCAGTCGACATTATTTGATCACGTCTACTATTTGAATGCTTCGAAAACAAAGGTTATCTCAATCGGACTTTCCTCTCATCTGGATTTCCAACCTGTGGTTCAGGCTACACAGAAGCGGGGCGGCCGGTGTTGAACTACAGTTGCAGGAGTGGCACGCTCTTCAGGAATTGTTTCCAGTAATCGACAATTACATCGCTATTCCAGGTGAGCAGCCTCGTGTTTCCTACCCACTAAGTGAGCAACATGAATTGCTGATAACCACACTGTACAATCGCCGTCAGATCATTATAAGGAAGAAACCAGCTTACGGTTCCCTGGAGATAGTGTTCATCGTAGAAAGTTCGTGGCGGAACTTTATGAACATATTTGTGTGCATCGAGCATGCGAAAGTTATGTGTGAAACAGTGTCGCCGTATCTGAAATCAAATCATATTTTGGAAACTGCGTGGAATCTTGCATTCTCGACCTTCGCGAACAATGTTTCGGTTGAACAGATATTTCCCCTGTCCATGCATGTAATAAGGAGAAGTTTGTGCTTTCCCATCTACATGGATGTACAAAACCTGAGCCTTTGTCTATACAAAACATCGACGGAAAAAGACTTTCCAAAGAAGTGTTTGTTTTTTGCGAGAACATGCTTGTGGAAAAAATAGTGAAACATTTTAATTCAGTGGTTGCAGCAGAAAATGGATATGATAGTGACACAATTCCTTATGTGGGTGAGTGAACAAACTTGAAGAATAAAAACTTGTTAAATAACATCCTGATAAACTGGTGACACAATATAAACATTTTACATGTGTGTGTGTGTGCGGCTCTTTTGAATTTTGTAAATACTGGTAATAAACAGGAATAAAATATATGTCTTGGCTTGTTTTTCACTTATCACCCCTTTAAAAATCCTCATGGATTATATTTTTACTGGTAACAATCGTTAATAACAACATTAATAATTAACTATATAATGAAGAAGTGTGTATTGTGGACTTGTCGAAGATAAAGCATGAGAGCTTGTCTTCACACTGGTAAAAATCGGTGTTAATAACAACATTAATAATTAACTATATAATGAAAAAGTATGTATTGTGGACTTGTCGGAGATAAAGCATGAGAGCTTTTCTGCACAGCGCTGGACACGCAAAGGCAAGTATCTTTATTTTCATTCTATTTCTAACAGTGATTCGCTATTTCTTCTTGTCACTATAAAAAAACTAATTCAATTTTTCTTTTATCACATCTGTCGCCATTTTGCTTGTTTTTGTTTAATTCCTCTTTATGCATTGAGGTTAATCGAAACATAACTTTAGACTTTTACATGGAATTGAAACATAGAATGTTGCCTCCTTTGATTGAATCAAACCTGTGACTCTTCTTTGATCACAAAACAATAGTGACGGCCATCTTGCTTATTTTACCTACTCTTTATGCATTTAAGCTAATCGTTACTGGGGCCCCACACGGCAAAACAACAGATTCTAATTTATCTTTATACATTAGCGGTAAAGTCTTTGCGTTGTAATCAAAAGGCATTTTGTTTTGATTTTTAATATCTGTTCCTGCATAAATACTAATGGGGACTCAACACACTTCTTTTTTTTATTTTAAAAACAACATCATTATCAGCCAATTTGACATTGTGAATCGAACCCGGGGACCTTTTCATTACAGTATAAACATCCTATTTCCAATTAGTTCATTTTCTCTTTGTGCACAAAAAGCTAATCGGAACTTTTAAACGAATACAATTGAATATCCAATTTTCACCAACATTGGGAATCGAACCCTCAACCACTTGGTTAAAACATCTCGCGGAATAAAAAAACACCCCCCGCGCCGCGCCGCCCCGCCCCGCGCCGCGCCCCCGCCGCCGCCGCCGCTAAACACAAAACGCGGCCGCCATATTGATTTTATTCAAATACTATTTATGCACAGATGGACTAATTGGGACCTATAATGGCGTGACAAAACAATTGGCCTCATTTAACTACCTAGAAAATCGAACCCGCGACCTCTTCATTACGAGGCGACAACATTAACCACTAACCCAAGGCCGCCATATTGATTTTATTCAAACACTATTTATGCACAGATGGACTAATCGGGGACCTATAATGGCGGGACTAAACAATTGGCCTAATTTAACTACCTAGAGAATCGAACCCGCGACCTCTTCATTGCCAGGTGACAACATTAACCACTAACCCAACTCGATTTTCGAACTCAACCATTTTGTTGGCTTTATGTACACACAGGCTAATCGAGACCATTCAATATTGACATCGTCGCCTTGTAATCAAAGGGTCCCAGGTTCGATACTCGGTGGAGGCACATAGTGGTCCGAATCACCACTTTTCAACTGTAGGTCCAATCCTGATTAGTTTTACCGTGCATAAAATGGACTTAAAAAAACTAACTCAATCTATGAATCAATCAATATTGACTCTACCAGGAATCGAACCCTCGACGCCTCTTGTTTTACAGAGCAATAACCTTAGCCGCTAAGCTTTCGGGGTACAGCAAAATTCGGCGCCATCTTTAATTCATTTCTTCATGTGTTTGCATCATACGCAATGGTTGCGCGCGCATTTCCTCCACACACACACACACACACACACACACACACACAAACATACGCACGTGTTAGGTTAGCATACATCAAGAAACAACGTGACAAATCCATTGACCCCCTCCCCCACCGCTTCCGATGGCTTCAACGTGATCAGACACCTTCTGCTGACTCAACAATAAAACAGCTCGTACCCCGCTACACCGGATGTAACATAACACCAGGCGCATCGAATTTTTGCTGACGCGTAGGAACGAAGTGCTGCCTCTCTACTGTAATTAACAATCACATTGATGGGCATTAGTCGAAAAAATGAATTGCATTTAATATTTTTAACAAGTGTTACTAAAGCTTTTTGTTTGAAATATACAACAAAAATGAAGGTTCTTATGTCTTAATAGATACTGTCTTTTTCGTCACAAAAAGATCCACAGAATCCCGTTGCGGGTTGCGGAGAAATGACGTCATCAATATGGCCGCCGATAGAATTTGTAGTGCACCTGCGTTTTTGCATCAAATTAAAGGAAATCAATTGGAGAATTTGCAGAATAAAGTATATTATATTTACTCGACACGTTTTCTAAAATATATTAACAAAACCAGGAGAAAATTAGATTTTTAATTACCTGTTTTAACGTTTTTGGGTAAATTACTTAATAAACATTTTGACTTTATAATTGTAAGAGCGTTTTAAGAACTTTACAACCGTATCTGTATCTTATAACGAATTCATTGATTTGCTTCATTTTCCTTCGCTTTTTGTGCCACTTTTGGCTACTTTGCGAAGATGAGGATGAATGATGACATGATGAATGAACACTCACAAACATCCATGCCCATGATGGGATTTGAAGCCGGGACCCCTGGCGTTGTAGCGCGATGTGCTAACCACTCCGCCACGGGGCAGGCGGATCTTATAAGAGATAGCTAGGACCCCTAGATATAGCTATATCTTATTAAGGAACGAAATGGATTAAAATAAAATGATTCCGCAGGTCAAAATTGTAATATTTTGTATTAGTAGCCTAACATATTCTATGTAATATTTTGTCAACAATTTGATAAAATTAATAATACATTTGTTGATGTTACCTTCACTGTTGTTATTTTCGTCAATGAAAACTACTACGAAAGTTCAATGTGTGACAAGTAACTCGGCACGTTCTCAGCTTCATTGCTCACTTTCAACTGATGTCAAAGACCACAGCGCCTTCGAAGCACAAGCATTAAGTTACCGTAGTTGCCGACAAAAATGGCAAACTACACTGGAGACGTTAAACAAGTGTCTCTTATTAGGGGCCTGTCTCTTATTTGGGCACTGTACATTATATCTGCGGCTTGTTGCGTAAATAATTTGTAGTTATTTTGAGACCTTACTACTTTCAGTTACAATGTGGGGTGCAATGGCTGCCATTTTGATCATTCTACGTATCGCAAACGCACACGACACATACTGCAGTTATCCAAGAGAGAACTACAATAAGCTGCTTTTACTAATGATTGACGGGTAAGATATCTACTATTTTAGTATGTTCGTAAAAGAGCGTTCAGTCGACTGTATGGATAAGTAATGGAATGGAAGACATTTATGTTTTTTTCTTCTATGCTGCTTTGAAACTCTGGGATATTTCCTGTAAATGTATCATTAACTGTACATAAATTAAACCTCAGTTCTGATCTAACTTATCTGTATTATTACATAATTGTGATTTCGGTGGTGATTCCGACAGTTTCTCATCGTTATTACGTATGCAAAGAATGAATCTCCACGTTATTACACATTAGGGTAAAGGGGGGACAGATGGCGCACATTTTCAGTCAACGCAAAAAAGCTGTTTATTTATATTTTTATTTATTTTCAATGTAGTTTACATCATTCTTCAGTTCTCGAGGAACATTAAAAATGTACGATGGCTAAGTTCTGTATCACCATGTAGCCATAATATGCTTACTTACTTACTTACTTCCTCTAGTCCCCTTTTTTCTGCCATCATAGCGTAGGGTTGGTTGCCTCGATCCATCTCCTCCATTCCTGTCTGTTTCTCATTATTCTCTTCATCATATTTATTGTCTTATTCCTTTCTCTTCCAATCTTTTCCATTCTGTCTTCAAACATTATCCTTGGTCTTCCTTTACCTCTCCTAACTTGCACCTTTACTTCTAGAATTTGCTGTACCTTTTTGTCTTCATTCATTCTGAATACATGTCCCCACCACTTTAGCTGTCTCTTTTCAATTATTTTCTCTAGCGACTTCTGTTCCACTTCTCTTCTTATTCTTTCATTCCTCACTTTATCTCTTCTAGTCTTATTAACAGCTCTTCTCAGGTATTTCATTTCACTAGCCTGTATTTTACTCAGATGTTTATCTTGAAGTGGTAAACTTTCCATTCCATATGTTAATGTAGGGACCAATACTGATTTGTATAGCTGCATTTTTGTCTTTACTGCCACTTCTTTCTTTCCCATTATTGTTTTACTGAACTGATAATATACTGTATTTGCTTTTCTTTTCCTATTTAGGATTTCTTCATCACACCTACCATTACTTGTTATGATGGTTCCTAAATATTCATATTCATCTACTTTTTCCAAGTTCTCGTCTCCATATCTAATTGCTATTTCATGATCTTTTTCTCCTATTGCCACCTGCATAACTTTACTTTTCTTAATATTAATCTTCATCCCTTTTCTCGCAAGTTCTTCTCCCCATTCTATTACGCTCCTCTGTAAGTTCTCTTCACTGCTAGCAATTAAGACTATATCATCAGCATATATCAGTACTTGCAGTTGTACTACTCTCATATTCCAATATCCTATTTGTACTCTTGGGGTTCTTCTTTTGCAAATTTTAGTTATTTCATCCATTACATTAATGAAAAGTAAAGGACTGAGACTATCTCCCTGTTTAATTCCTTTTTCTATTTGAAATTCCTTAGACTCGTTTCCTTCTATTCTTACTATTCCTTTTACATCCTTATATACACTTCTTATTGCTCTAATAAGTTCCTTAGGTACTTCCTTACTTTCTAATGCCTCCCATAGATATTTTCTAGGTACCGAGTCAAATGCCGCTTTCAAGTCTAGAAATGCTAAGTATATTCTTTTATTTTTGTCCAGCATTTTCCCCATCATTGTTCTTAATATAAAAATGTGATCTTGAGTCTGTCTCCCAGGTCTAAATCCAGCTTGTTCCTCTTCAAGTTTTCCCTCTATAATTTTTCTCAGCCTCCTTTCCAATATATTCGTATACATCTTATATACCACTGATGATAGACATATTGCTCTATAATTATCACATTCCTTATTACTCCCTTTCTTGTGAACTGGCACAATTGTGTTCCTTTTCCACTCTTCTGGTATAGTCTCAGTTCTCCATACTTCCCTTATTATATTCAGTAGTATTTCAGCCATTCTTGGTCCTCCATATTTTATAAGTTCTGGTGTTATTCCATCCCATCCTGCTGCTTTCCCAATTCGTATCCGTTTAATTGCTTCTCTCACTTCATTCTCTGTTATCATCATATCTTCTTCTACATGCTCCTCCTCTTCTCTGTTTCTTATTCTCTCATCCTCCTCCTGTTCCTATTCCTGCTCCTCATCTTATTCTTGCTCATTTGTCCTATCCTTCAACTTTTCTTCATAGTATTTTCTCCATTCCTCCATCACATTCTCCCTTCCTATGACTAGTACGTTTTCCTTATTTCTTATAGCTCTTGCTGCTTTTCCCCATTTTCCTTTCAAGCTTTTGACCATATTCCAGAACTGCTTTCTATGTTCTACAAAACTTTGTTCAATATCATTTCCAAACTTCTCCCATGATTTTCGCTTTACCTCCTCTACAGCCAATTTACTCTCATTTCTTTTTTGCACATATATTAACCTATGTTCCTCTGATCTTAATTCTAGGTAATTCTTCCATGCTTTCTTTTTCTCTTTCACTTTCCTCTTTACTTCATCCGTCCACCAATTAGTTATTTTCCTTTTTGTATTCACCCTAACTTTGCCACATACTTCAATTGCTGCATACAGTATCATTTCCTTAAATTTTTCCCACATACTGTCAATTTCCATTCCTCTTATTTCCAATTCACTTTATTCACATTCAATTACACATTAGGGTAAAGGGGGGACAGATGGCGCACATTTTCAGTCAACGCAAAAAAGCTGTTTATTTATCTTTTTATTTATTTTCAATGTAGTTTACATCATTCTTCAGTTCTCGAGGAACATTAAAAATGTACGATGGCTAAGTTCTGTATCACCATGTAGCCATAATATGCGCGCAAAAAAATAGTAGTAATAGTCCCGATTAGCCTTCCTGTGCATAACGTGGACATAAAACTAAAACTCAAACTCAGTAAGCGAAGGTGAACATGAGCCGGTAACCTTAGATCCAGCAATTCCACAAGTCCTTGAAATGAAGTTGCCTTCACAGGTAGACTCTGGTTTGTGGTATTGTCGACTTGCTTCCCGCACTTTCATCTTCTCGTTAATCATACACTGTGCAGATTTCTGATGTCTTCCTTCGTCCAAGATGCTCGTTCAGTTGATCTCTGGTGCGTTCTTGGCATATTTCTGTAAAAAAGTGGAAAGAGTAAAGGCTGAGGTAATGAAACGAGTAGAACATTTGGTTTATGAGTGATAAAAAAAATGGTATCAGACTCCGTAGTAGATTACTGATATTGTAACCCACTCAACGTTGCGTCATCATACCCCACAACGTCGAGATAAATGTTTTCAGAAAACCTCACCAGATGGCAACACTGACCTGAATATACAAAACAAGTATGGAAGTGCAATAGACAAACTTCCCGAAAATGCGTTTGAAAATTGCTCAATTGCTTCCTATGTGAGATCTATGATGCTTACAAAATAGTGGTAATAAATTTATTTCACTTACCAGCTATATCCTGATGGCGTAAAAGCCTTTTAATTTCTCTGCTATCTGATATATCGGGAACATAACGCTCATTCGTTCGTCCTGTTGTCTCTTCTTCAAAACTGTGGAAAAGTGGCGACAAAGGCCTGCTCCTTCTATGCTAGACACGTGATGCGCCATCTGTCCGCCCTTTACCCTATATTCTTGCCTTCATTATGTTTTTTCCTTCATCAATCATTTTTGTGCTGTTATTCCCTCAGTTACTAACTTTCCCCTTCATTTCCTTTCCTATCCTTTTGATTATTTAACTTTCCCTTTCCTTCTTTCTTCAATTTTACAATTTTCTTTTCTCTTTCCTAATTTTTCTTTCTTTCTTTTACATTTCCTTCTCTATATCTCTATATTTTCGTTTTATTTTACTCATTTGCGTCCTTTTCCCACTCTTTTCCATTTCACCTTTTCATTTCCGTTCCGTCCTTTACTCCACCTTTTCCAAAAACGATCACATTACTGTAGTTACATTTCATACCCTGCAATTAATGTTTTTCCACTTTAACCTTTTCAGCCAACCACTTATCTTGCAGAATACACGCTTTCAATGATGAAGATGATGTCATAACACGAAACACACTGTTTTTCCTTCCTCTACTTTCACCATATTTCCTTCCGTTCCATCCCCGAACCACAACCTTACGAACATATCTTTCCCATCTTGTCCGTTTTCTTAATACAACTGCCCTATTCTCACATATTTTCTTTATTCTGGCGCCCATTACAATTTCCTGGCTTGTTACATCAGCTACTCTGCTTTTCTAATCAAAATGGGATGTAACTTGTTTCAGGTTTAGGTGGAATTACTTGGAGAAAGTGGACGGTGAAAATGGATTGAAGAAATTCGTAAGAGAAGGTGTTACTGCAGACTATGTCGAACCAATTTTCCCTTCCAACTCGTACCCAAGTTGGACTACAATTACCACAGGTAAATTAAGATTAGAAACCAGGGATCCACCAACAATTGTCAATGTGAAGTGGTGTCAAGACATTTGTGAAAATACAAATTTTAAAGCCTAAAATTAAACGTTTTCCTATATATTGCTTTTACTTTCATCAGGATGTTTTTTCTTCTGTGCCATGAAAGTTGTTTGCCTAGTGTATGTACACTCTAAAAATAAAGAAGTGTTGTTGCCACTAAAAATGGGGCAGTGCCCTAATTAGTGTTACCCAAAAACTTAATTGAGTGTTAAAGGCCTCCATATTTGGTGTGGTTTGATAGCAAATCGTGTAGCAAGGCACCCAAGATGGTGCTAATCAACGCCAATTTGAGATTAACATCAAAAGAAGGAATTGGTAATTCAGTGTGCGATACAATCTACGCACCCTCGCGGTTCTTGTACTGTATTTATGAACTAATTACTAACATTCAAAATATACGTACAGAGCATCAGTTTCTTTTAATTTCTACATTTTGTAAAGTTTCATTAACATTCTAGCGAGGGGATGAGGTCCGATATTTTCCATTGAAT
Organism: Lepisma saccharinum; assembly: GCF_977018435.1. Lineage (NCBI taxonomy): Eukaryota > Metazoa > Arthropoda > Insecta > Zygentoma > Lepismatidae > Lepisma > Lepisma saccharinum. Next base: position 79,955,317 of record NC_139237.1, read on the forward strand.
ACTTCACTCTGGATACGCATTGTTTATATACAGGTCATTATTAGTATTATTATTCGTTATTGAACACGCGATTCAGTAAAAGCACGTCTGCATTTTATGTAACATTTGTTTCATGTCTTCTACAAAGAAACAAAATCTTTTTATTGAATACATACATTAGTGGGGGGCAAGGGGGGGTCAGTTGCACCCCCCCCCCGCTTTCGGCCCTTTTGCCCCCGCACTATGCTAAACCATATCTACAAAGGGAAATATACTGTCTTTGCCCCCCTCCCCCGTTTTGGCACCTTGCTCCCGCCCTGTTATGGAACCCAATCGCCGCCACTGAATACTTAAAAAGTATAGCTGAGTCGATACCACTTTGACCTGATACCTACACCGATTCCGATACCGATGCTTGAATATTGTAACAATTAAAAGTTGTTCAAAATACTTATTAATATTAGTGGGTGAGTACCAGTTACAAGCATCAATTTACTCGAATTTTTCTTATTCTAAAATTTCACCAGAATATAAAAATATTGTAGTGCTGCCTCCTAGAGGAAGAAGAAGCAAGCTACTGTTGCTAGACAAGAGTCTGTGCAAACAGAACCGGGAATGGGGAACGTAGTTTCGTTATAATGTAAAGTATTACTTTGTTTGTGAGTTTGTGTAATAAATGCAGTTAATCTTGTTAACATATGTGTTTCCATCGCACAACATTATGGCGCAGTCGGTATAAAAGAACTTTACTCTTCATGGATTGCAGGATTTGCAAGAACCTTACATTTCCGTAAGTTTATTCTATTCGAACTGACTGTCCTCATTCGTACAACAAACTGTTGGAACAATCATAAACGTGTCGGTTTGACGCAATTTGTCATAACACGGTAAGAATTACCGTCTACATTGTTTAAGTCTTACAAAAATAGTGTGATGTAAATATATATATATCAAGATTCCTTCTAACGTGGAACCAAGTTATAATCATGAAACGTACAAAGGCTTTGTGACGTTCATAGATACATTGTGATCCGATGCAGATCAAGTATAATTATACGTGAAAACTCACTTTTCATAGTTGTTAGGTTAAACGTTTGGATTTACAGTCATAAATATGTACACAAACTTGACATTTAACGCTTTCGACGAAGATTCAGAGGACATTGAAGATTATCTCTTACGTTTCGAACAGTTGTGTAACATTCAAAAGTTCAGCGATGATCAGAGAGTTCCTAAACTCATCGCCTTTATAGGTGCAAAGGCATTTAAAGTCTTGAAAAATGTAGTCGCACCAGACCTTGTACAGAATCTGTCGTATTCTCGTCTAAAGGATAGTCTTTTGTCACACTACAAACCTGTAACTAATAAGTTTGTTGAACGATATAAGTTTCGACGTTGTGTACAAGAGGAAGGTGAAACCGTTTCTGATTATGTCATAAGGCTGAAGGAACAAGCCACAAAATGTAACTACGGCAATTATCTGGACGAAGCTTTAGTTGAACAGATAGTATTGGGCATACGATCTGAAGTTACTAGAAGAAAGTTGCTTTCAGTACAGTCACTAACCTTTCAGCGATGTCAGGAACTGACATTACAAAATGAAATGTTAGAGAAAGAAACCCGATTGTTAATACGATCAGAAAGTGTAAAGCAAGAGTCAGCAGTTTCACGCACCTCAACCCAATTTCCAAAAAAGAACAGTGTCAGGGGACAAACATACAAAACAACATACTTATAGTTCGTCTAATCCAACGATTCACGGAATGAAATATACTGATTACAGCTGTCCTAACTGTACATACAAACATGATTCTAAAGACAACTGTCCAGCCAAGGATTCTGTTTGTTCATTCTGTAGGAAACGTGGTCACTGGCAAAAGCGGTGTAGGAAGAGGGAGAAGTTTAAACGGAAACCTAATAGTAATAACGTAGGGCAAATTACTGAACACACAAATTTACAGATGTCAACATCTCAAAGTTCACTTGATGAGCAAACAACATGGTTACCTAGTGTCGTCTCATACAGTTGTGACTCACACATCATCGGGTCACCTACGTCCAATTATTCTTTATCAAGGAATCCAATGTTAAAGGATTTACTTATTAACGGCAAGTTTATTCAATGTGAGCTCGATACAGGATCTGCCGTAACTCTGTTCCAAGCGGATTCATTCAGAAACTGGTTTCCAATGACTAATATTAACCATTCCTCCATAAAAATATATGGCGTAGGGAAACATGCTCTTTCGGTGCAAGGTCAGGCTGAACTGGAACTTACACACTCCGGATCGACTTACTTACTTCCCGTTATTTTATGCAAGGACTTTCTCACCTATCCACTCATAGGTCGTTCATGGTTAGATGTCGTTACGCCGGATTGGAGAACTTTACTGTTACATTCACAGCAGTCTAGTTCTATGCTAGTTGACCCTACGGGAAATGACCAACCAGAACATTTACGGATGAAAATAAAACATGAATTTGCTTCGGTCTTCGATGGTGATCTATCGAAACCAATTGTACCGTACATAATTGATATACCTTTGAGAAGAGATGCTGTACCGATTTTCCGGAAAGCCTATGATACGCCTTACGGTTTGCGGGCACAAGTGGAAGTCGAAATTAAGAAACTAGTACAACAAGGTCTCTGGGAGGCTATCACCTACTCTGATTGGGCATCTCCTCTTGTGGCAGTCACCAAGAAAGATGGGTCTTTGAGGTTATGTGTCGATTTTTCTTCAACTGTCAACAAAATGACAGAAAATATGAAGTTCAATATTAGTAAAACTGATGATATATTTGCTAAACTGAAGAATTGCCAGTATTTCTCCGTAGTGGATCTTCAAATGGCTTATTGCCAACTTCTCTTGTCAGAAAAGTCACAAATTATAACTGTAGTGAACACACATGTAGGACTCTATAAGATAAAACGGTTGTGCTTCGGGATCACAGTTAGTGGCGATATTTTCCAAATGACGCTGGCTAAAATCTTGGGAGACACACCAGGCGTCGCATTTTACTTTGATGACGTTATCGTAGGTGGAGATACATTGGCACAATGCTATGAAAGGACACTTCTAGTCCTCTCTAAACTTCAGCAACATAATGTGAAGGCCAACTTCAACAAATGTACCTTTCTATCACCGGAAGTCGAATACTTGGGATACTGCATATCTTCGAAAGGCATTAGTCCTTCCCGTAAGAATTTAGAAGCAATATTGGACTGTCCAGAACCGTCGGACATCTCACAGTTGAGGTCCTTTATCGGCATGTTAAACTTCCATCGAAGATTTATACACAATCTCGCTTCTAAGATACCACATCTTACCTCTCTCTTGAAGAAAGATGTTTCGTGGAAATGGACTACTGAAACATCCAAAGAATTTAGGAATATTCTAAAGGAACTACGGGAAGCGCAACCCACAATACCATTCGATCCAAATAAACCTATTGTGCTGATATGCGATGGATCTCCATACGGTTGCGGCGCCCGATTATGCCATCGTGTAGAAGGCGAGCTCGCTACGGTGGCATGTGCATCTTCTACACTTAGTGATGTGGAGAAAAGATATGCACAGGTAGAAAGAGAAGCATTAAGTGTAGTATTCGGCGTGAGGAAATTTGAAAAATTCCTAAGAGGACTTCATTTCGAAATAATCTCTGATGCTACGGCCATTAAGTTCATATTTTCACCAGGAAAGTCAATCTCCAAGCACGCTTCGAACAGACTATTGCGTTGGTCTCTCTTTCTATCCGGATTCAACTACGACGTAGTGACATCATCACGTGTACCTGTGGCGGACATGCTCAGCAGGTTACCTTGTCCCACAGAAGACCCAGTAGATGAGGAAGCTACATTGTGTTACAGCATGACAGGCACCAGAGCGCCAATTTCTCTACAGATGATCGCTGATCACACCAATGCTGATCCAGTGATAACCGAAGTTGCAATATATGTAGAAAGGGGTTGGCCGAAAAGGTTTAATCAACGGATAAAGGATTCCAATATTTACCCTTACTACGAAAGGCGAAACCTTCTCTCGCTACAGGCAGGATGTCTGTGGTGGATGGGGAGGTTAGTCATCCCACAATCGCTTCGTTCGAAGGTTGTGGAACTCTTCCATTTGAACCACCCTGGGGAAAGGACAATGATGGAGACCTTACGATCACAAGCATGGTGGCCCAAGATGACAAGGGATATACAACATTGTATCCAGACTTGTGAAACATGCCAATCCACACGTTCCAGGATCAAGAAAGGTCCAGATAATAGGTGGCCGGAAGCTAGATTTGTAGGACAAAGACTCCACGTAGACCATTTCTTCTTGGCTGGGAGAAAGTTCCTATTACTTGTGGATGCTTATAGTCGCTGGGTAGATGTCTGGCCAGTATCTTCCTTAGATACACCGGAGACCATACGCTGGATTCTTCAGTCATGCTCGACTCTCGGAATTCCACAAACAATAGTTTCGGATAATGGTCCGGCATTTATCAGCCTAAAGTTCCGTTCCTTTTGCCAGCAGTTCGGAATCGAACACGTCACAATACCGCCGTACCACAGTCCTAGCAACGGGCTTGCAGAGAGGTACGTACACACGGTGAAAACTGGCATGTTGAAGGTGTTGCATGAACATCCACATCTGACTTCTTTACAGTTCGATGCAAAGTTAGCGGAGTACCTGCTGTTTTTGAGGAATTCCCGGTTGGGAGAGGAACGTAGTCTTCCTGCAGCCTCAGTCCTCACCTTCATTCCAAGAACATGGTGGAACTGTATACGTGGTGATCATAATAGAGATGACGAGAGGACAGAAGCTCCTCCTTTCTTGAAACCTAGGAGCAACCACAGCAAACCATACAGGACATTTTCACCTACCGAAACCATATGGGTTCAATCACCGAAGCACTTGTCACCTAACTTCAACGAGGCAGATATTGTAGAAAGGTTGGGTGGCACTCACCTATACAAAGTGCTCTTTGCCGATGGAACTCAAAGAGTGGTACATTCACGTTGGATTCATCACAGGACACACAGACAACAAAACCATCCAGAAACCCGGGATGATGATAGTCCACCCGGACCAGAAGGCGCGGCGGAGAATCGAAATTCAGATTCCAAAATTACCCCACCTCAACCAGACGTTGATGTCCATCAACCCCAAGATGCTGACGCTGCTCCACGACCAACATCCACTCCTCATGTGCCTAGAAGATCGACCAGGATTAAGGTACCCCCTGACAGATATGGGTACCCTTGTTAATTTTTTTTTTTGTAACTCTGGGAGGAATGTAGCGCTGCCTCCTAGAGGAAGAAGAAGCAAGCTACTGTTGCTAGACAAGAGTCTGTGCAAACAGAACCGGGAATGGGGAACGTAGTTTCGTTATAATGTAAAGTATTACTTTGTTTGTGAGTTTGTGTAATAAATGCAGTTAATCTTGTTAACATATGTGTTTCCATCGCACAACAAATATCTGTCAAGTAATTACAAAATACAGTTTCCGCACATAATATCGATACGCAGCCAATGGAAACTTTGAATTTTGCATAACTTCCAGGATAATTAACCTCTACGAAAGTGTCGCGGCATTTTTAAGGACCCTGCGAACGATATTTATCTGTAAATAAAATCCAACCGATACTTTCCGATATCCATACCACTGGTATCGGCCGATATCGATACATCGACTCAGCCCTAATAAAAAGAAAAACGAGGAACGCCAAAGTAAAAATTGTAATTTTTTCCCCAAAACGAACTTCTTTGTAAATAGTAAGCTATTATTATCATCAATATTTGAGCACTTACATGTTTTTAGTGTTAAGTACAGTTAGTCAGCGTCAATGATAGAATATATGAGGGTGGCCCAGCAAGGAACCTGCAGGAAAACCAAGACAAAATTAGAAGAACCCTTTTCACATTGGCTAGAAAGGAATTGAGAAAGATCTTAGAGGTTTTATTTATCTTCCTCCTGGGTTAAAAAGATGGTAACAAACTTTCTAGTTAGGAATTCCAGAGAGCTAAGCCTTGCGTCAGGTTAAGTTTGCAGCAGGTTTTCGCATATGTAGATCCAAATGTGCGCGCAGAATATAGTTCTGCTGAGACTGGTTCCATTCGGACACAACTGCACACTTGCAACAAAACAGTTATTTAATGTGTAATATACAGACAAAATGATACATTCATTAGCAGGTATGGACTTGATCGGTTGCAATCACTGTGCAGACGAACTTGAATACGCAGATTCGCCAACTGGGCAGTCGATAGTGCTGAAGGAACACAAAATCTCAAAAGCGAGTCAAGTGAGACTGAATACGTTGGAAAGCGCGTGGAATCAGTGATATCAGTGTTGCACTATTTTAACCCTATTTTTGTCGTGATTCATTGCTATTCGTGCTGTACAGCGGCGTGAATGGCTGAATCGAGGTCTCCTGTTTAGTGCCCGGCTTTGCCCGAGTGTTATTTTGAGCATCATCTTCAAAGTTAAACAAGTTGTTTTAAATACATATTCCTCCTTACGGCAACAAGACCAAAATAAAACAGGGCGTGAGGTGATTTGCCGTCAATGAGCGCATGAACTGTCTCGGATGTTGAATGATTTGAGGTTGAGTTCAGGAGTAGAAAACGATTGTTTGTTGTTTGAAGAAAAAAGAATCTCCTCGGTATTAAAAGATATCGGCGTGGAAAAAAAACATGTTTATTTGGACGAGGCATGCGTCAACGCGGGTCATACATCGATTCAACCGTGGGAGCGTGCAAAACCACCGCCAGGGCTGAATCAACCGACGACGGGGGAGGGGAGGCTTATTGTTTCACGCACTGGCGTTAATGAAGGCTTTGTTGAAGACGCATGTTTACAGACGAACATTTTGGCTCCTGGTTTAGTGAAGTGATTCATAAATTGAAACCGAACAGAGAAATAGTAGCAGACAATTCACTACATTGTATATATCACCAATAACAAATCATGCTTTTTTGGTAGTATAAACTTGAAGGGCGTCTGTCTTATAGTAAAGTATGTATTGCGAACGAAGCAACCAAGATTTTCATACATTTCTTTCTTTCTAAACGAGAAACAATAACTCATTAAATTTAAGAGGGGCCTGTCGTTTACTTTTACCTTTGTTTTTTTTCTTTTGCGCGTGCCCGACACATACACACATGCCCTCATGTTTCGAAGATATTTCGCGATTTATATTAAGGAAGGACACATTTATTACATAATCTATGCGCAGAAAGTACTTTAAAAATTGTATAGTTCAGGAGACAAGAAGAAGCAAAAATGCATTCCGCTTGATATGCATGTACGGGTTTTTATATGTTAAGGGATTGGCAATACTGCCGATTCTCTCATTGTCTGCGATACGAGGAGCTCGGTGGTTCAGGCAAGACTGGCACGGATGATTCTGAGCTCCGTTCTCGCGCGGATTAATACATAAAACCTGCTGCAAACTTAACTTGACGCGGAGCTTAGACAAGTAAAACATTTCAAAATATGATGGTAGATGTAAAGATCGTGTTGATTTATAACAACTGAATCTCCTTTCTCAGGCCTTTATCCTGAATGGCATGGGATTTTGGACAACTATATGTACGTCAAGGAAACCGACAAGACGTTTACTCTTGGTAAGAACAACACAGCAGACAGCTACTGGTGGAATGTTGAGCAGCTGTGGACAACTTCTACAAAGGCTGGCAGAAGGACTGCAGTGTACGACTGGTCCATGTAAGTGATTTTCTTTCTACTTGTTATACTGATCGCAACTCGAACTGGCGACTGACCTTGACTAGGGTGACCATCCGTACTGATTTTCGCAGTACAGTCCTTTTTTTTGATGGGCTGTTTTGCAGAATGCGAAGCCATGTATAAAATTCAGATATGTCCTTTCTTTCACATATGTCCTGCGAAATGTCCTGATTTCTACTCCGGTCTCCGAAGTCCAAATGTCCAAATATTTATTTTCTATATATATTTTCTTTTGTTTTTTCCATGTCAACAGTTTATACAGTTTATGCAGTACATACGTTTCTGTTGTGGTCGGGCTGGAGAGAATGAACATCCGGTTAGAACAATGTGTAGTTACCACGGCAGAGATGAGGTTGTAGACAGTTGCGAACAAAAGGGTCAGGTGGCGCCGATCTGTCCAGTTGTTGCGGGGTGCGTAGAGTGAAAGTCTCGTTCCTGAAGTGCACGTCTCGTATTTCAACACTGTCGGGTGAAGATGCCTCTTAGGAAATGTGCATTTAATTCAGAACTGAAATCTCTTTATCCATTTCTTAAGAGAGGCAACAGCGATAGTGATGTTCACTGTGAAAAATGTTCAGGTGAGTTTTCAATTGCAAACAGTGGAAGGTCTGAAATAACACGACATCTGCAAACGGCAAAACACAAATCTGCCGACGCTGCTGCTGCATCTAGTGCTACTCTTTCTACATTTTTTCGAAACAAGAATTTTGGGCCTAAAGAACAAAAATTGGCAGCAGCAGAAGCGTGTTTTGCATTTCATACAGTGCAACATAATCAATCGTTTCGTTCCACAGACTATAGTTTGAAACTTGTTAAGAACTGCTTCCAACCACAATATGCTTGTGCAAGAACAAAATGTGAAGCGATCGTGACAAATGTGATAAGCCCCTATGCAATTGCAGATCTTCAGAAAGAGTTGGATCAGGTAAATTACATTACAGTTCACACAGATTCGTCGAACCATAAAGCTACGAAATTGTTTCCATTGTTGGTGCGCTACTTCCTTCCTTTGAGCGGAGTGCACGTTAAAGTTCTGGATTTTCAAGATCAGTGTGGTGAAACGTCCGATATTGTGTCTTCGTATATCCTGAAGACATTAAATGAATACAACATTGAAACTAAAGTTGTTGGATTATGCGCTGACAACACCAACTGCAACTTTGGAGGGGCAGCAAGAAAAGGTAAAAAAAATGTTTACAGTATTATTGTTCAGGAATGCTTAAACAAACCAATTGTAGGTGTAGGTTGTTCTGCACATATAGTGAATAATTGTGTACAAACTGCGATGGACTGTTTACCGATTTGCATAGAAAGTGTGGTGCACAAAATATATTCATATTTTTACATATATACAGTACGTGAACATGCTTTACGTGAATTTTGTGACTTCGTGGAGATAGAGTTCTCAAAGCTTCTTTCTTATAGCAAAACTAGGTGGCTCTCTTTGTTGCCAGCCGTAGAGCGCATACTTAAATTCTATCCAGCATTGAAATCATACTTTCTATCACAGAACAAGTGTCCCACAATCATTAAAATGTTCTTTGAGGACCCCCTATCTGAAATATGGCTTTATTTTATCCATTCCAATGCAGCACTTTGTAATGACTTTGTTCACTTTCTAGAGGGTCAATATGTTTCTATGATAGAAGGTACTGCATTGATTGTAGAACTTAAACAAAAATTAGTTGACAGATGTAACTGCCTTTTTTGCCTCTTATAGTGCAGTCGAAACTGAAAAGTCTGGAGGAAAATGGGTTTGTTTGTATGTCAAGTTTTAAGGAACATGTGCGTTCATTTTATTCAACTTGTATTGAATATATTAAGCAGTGGTCCTCTCCCTTTTCTGAAATGACTGTGTTGGATTTGGTAAAACGGGATTCGATGATCGAATGGGACAGGGTGCAAAATAGCGTACAACTTTTCAACAAATGGCCAGGAAAGCAACTTAATGATTCTTATTTCTTTGATGAAATTTCAAATGTAAGACCGTATGCTACTGTTGAAAAACTGAAAACATGGAACACTGCTCAAATGAGAGTAGATTTAAGATGGGTTGAGATATTCAAATAATTATTTTCATGAAAAATGTATTTCCTTTTATCAGGTATTTGATATTGTAGAGTTCAGTTTGTGCCTTCCAACCACAAATGCACCAACTGAGGGAGTTTTTTCATTAATGAATAACATGTGGACTGCTGAGAAATCTCAATTGAAAACTGAAACTCTGAAACACCTAATAATAACTAAATATAATTTCAGTTGTACCTGTAGTGAATTCCATGATATGGTTATGGAAAATACAAAGTTATTACATGCTATTCACTCGAAGCAAAAGTACAGAACCATTAAGGATGATACTTAAATATTGGTACATTTGATTATGAAATATTTGTTAATTTGAAGTTATTGGAATTGTTTTAAAGACATAAAGTGTAAGTGACATGTTCTCAACAAAGTTTGCTCACAACTGTAGTTTGTTTAATATGTCAAATTTTAAATACATTTAGTTTTCATTTTTGTTTTATGCCACTCAAATACTTTGGGGATTCATCAAATAAAATAATAATTATTTTTAAAACTTTTGTCTTTATGTCTTTCCTTTTTTGAAGAAAGTTTGTCATGGTATGTGTGTGTACTGTTTTTTGCTGGTAAGGATCTGATCACCCTAACCTTGACGGCAATTTCTGGCCTTTCTGGCCCCCAATCGCTCTCCCGAAGCAACGTTGCCAAGCGTACTTCTGTTCTTGCCAGTTGTCTATTGCGTGTTTGCGTGTGAAACTCCCTCATGTAGGACCACGTGTGCAGTTGTACCATTGACACCCCGTTGATTTCTGGTGCTGGCAATATCGTTGGCCGAGAAACCTCTCTTGCACTTTACAGTACGTTTGGCAACATGCGGTGTACCCAACGCTCATTTGTTTCGTCCCGCGAACAATGTTCGGTACCTTGTGACTCGAAAATGCCCGATCTCAGTCGAAGAAAATTCAACTGATCGCTGATTCGCTGTTTCCCAGCCGCCAGTTGGAGCTGCGTTCAGTATAGTATCGTAATCAAGGAGTACCAGGTTTGATTCTCCGTCGAGGCACAGTGGCTAGGATCCCAGTTTAAACTTTAGCATAAAAGTGGGCTTAAATGATGATACGTCGCAAAAATTACATTTTGAAATCCTCTTTTGCAGGTGCCAAGTACCTTTCGACAACGTGTTACCGGAGTTTTGTGACCCTGTAGACCTGACCGATGAGGAATCGTCTGTCGAGCACTTCCAACAAGTGCTGGATTCATCCTTGCAGCGGCTTCAAGAAGGATTCGATTTAGTGATGGTAAGTCTTTCATCTCGGCTACTGGCGATCATTCCCCCCATTTTCTCAGACCTCTATCCGGAATGACATGGTATTTTGGATAAATGCACGAATAGTTCATATAACACCGTTTTAGAACAACTACGGATTTTGGCTGATTAGACACAGCAATATAAATTACCCTTTTAGTAGTGTAATTGGGTTGTTTCAAAGTCATACTTGGTACGAGTGCTTTTTTAGCCTCTTTTTTTATCAATTGAATATCAGTTTTTGACATATTTTGACAATTTTTTGTCGATGTTTTAGCGTTTAGCGATGTTTTAGTAAAATTTCCCTTTTTTCCCACTCATACTTGGTACGAATGCCACGAACTTACGTGATATAACTTAACCTATTCATTTTTTTTTCGTGCTAAACTACACGAGAGCCTCTACGTGCTTTGACCTACTTTAGAGTAGGACCATAAAGACAGTTCTGCAACCGAAAGTGAGGCTTGGTAAGACTCGACTTAATGGTTTGCTCTTGTAAGACATAAGCCTAATTTTTCTTGCAGTGTTGCCAACACCTTACTCGAAATAAAATCACCAAGGTTTTTTCCTTGGTCTAACCTATGTTATTGAACTGTGTCGTCACGTCCAAACCCGCATGACTTCCGGACAGTATTGGTTCTATTCATACTTTTTCTTACGTATAGGTGTACATGATGAATCCCCAAACAGATTTTTCCTAAGTCTTACTGTTTCCAAGATAATCCTACTTCCGGTCGCTATTTTGGATTTCCGAGCATTGGTTCTATTCATACTTTTTCTTACGTATAGGTGTACATGATGAATCTGCAAACAGATTTTTTCTAAGTCTTACAGTTTCCAAGATAACCCCACTTCCGTCGCCATTTTGGATTTCCGAACATAGGTTCTATTCACACTTTTACTCACGTATAGGTGTACATGATGTATCCCCAAACAGATTTTTCCTAAGTCTTACCGTTTCCAAGATAACCCCACTTCCGGTTGCCATTTTGGATTTCCGAACATAGGTTCTATTCATACTTTTACTCACATATAGGTGTACATGATGAATCTGCAAACAGATTTTTTCTAAGTCTTACCGTTTCCAAGATAACCCCACTTCCGGTCGCCATTTTGGATCTCCGATCATAGGTTCTATTGATATTTTACTTACATATAGGCGTACGTGATGAATTCGCAAACAGATTTTTCCTAAGTCTTACCGTTTCCAAGATAATCCCACTTCCGGTCGCCATTTTGGATTTCCGATCATAGGTTCTATTGATATTTTACTTACATATAGGCGTACGTGATGAATTCGCAAACAGATTTTTCCTAAGTCTTACCGTTTCCAAGATAATCCCACTTCCGGTCGCCATTTTGGATTTCCGAGCATAAGTTATATTCATACTTTTTCTCACGTATAGGCGTACATGACGAATCCGCAAACAGATTTTTTCTAAGTCTTACCGTTTCCAAGATAAGCCCGCTTCCGGTCGCTATTTTCGATTTCCGAACATAGGTTAGTAGGTGGAACCGTACGTTCTGGAGCTACCCTTTGACCTACTTTTTATTTTACGACGTTTTACGCACTAAACTAACCTACAATGAGAGAAAAATGGACAGAAAAAGCTCTGGCATCACTTTTTAAGCTATTTTTTACCTCCTGCAAATTTTGCTCTTATGCTAACTCGCCCTTTGACCTACTTTTGAAATGACTTACGACATTTTCCTATAAGGCTGCCTCCTCTTACTGTAAGGTCCCTCAGTGTAATCTACTACGACCTGCTAATAGGCTTCTGCTCTCAGCGTAATCCAGATAGTAAATGTATGTTTGACCACAACCCTGATTTCTTGACCACACGACCACCAAAACATCAAAAACTCACTTTCTCTCCACGTTCCGCGCCTCATTTATTGCGCTGACGATGTTTCACGGCGCAGAAAAGCAGTGATGAGTGAAATGCACTCTCTCATCCTCTCATCCTTCGAAGGATGAATGCACCTTATCGTAATTTTCCAAGTCCCGGGGCCAAATGTTTATATATCGTGACCTTTTGTAAACCTCTCTCGGGGGAACGATGTGCCACACGCGCGCTCGTGCCTCTCATTATTTCCGTATTGTGACGCAAGCAAACAAATAATAATTGTTTTTTTTTTAGGATTCCTGGCCCCTATAACCTCGCCAGGGTGCGTGGTGCCCAACTCAAAAAAAGGTTCTAACGGCTGCGGTTAGATAACCACACCTCTGTAGACTTTCACGTGTTTTTTTTTTCTCAAAGGTCCTATGGGACATCTCTGTTTGTCAAAAATTCGAGATATTAGCAATTTAACGCTGGACTTTTCGGTACATTTTTTTTTGTTCCATGACGACCTATGTTTATTTTGGTATGGGAGGACAGAGGACACCGAGACTCGACCGACACACTAAACCCAACCTCTCTACGCGTACTCTACGTCACCAAAAAAGGTTAAAGGTTCCAAATAACAATAGTTAGAGTTTTGCCAATCTAGTAAAGTGGATTGGTTGAAATCTCCAAGGCGTATTTTGCATTTTTTTTTCCAAATATGAACACGTTAAAACTGAACTGTCTCGGATTTTTGAGTTTTGTATTCGCCCTGAGAAAATTCTATATAAAATAACATACCTGAAAATTATATTCACAGTAGATTGATTTTTTTGAGTTTTGTAATCACCTCAAGAAATTCTATATAAAATAACATACCTGAAAATTGTATTCACAGTAGATTGAATTCTTGAGTTTTTTTGTATTCGCACACAAGAAATTATATATAAATAACATACCTGAAATTCTATTTACAGTAGATTGAATTTTTGAGTTTTGTAATCACTCCAAGAAATTCTATATAAAATAACATACCTGAAAATTGTATCGCTATATACTAGATTTTTTGATTTCTGTGATTTTGGAGAAAGCAATGGCATCCACCACCAGTTTCAATCATAAAAATGATAAAACTGAATGTGTTACTTGCGAAAAATTAATATCTAAAACTAATATTAGCAAGCACAGGGCAAGATGTAGCGAAACAGGTTCGAGAATTAATCGTTCCTTACCTTCTAAGCCTTGTGCTCGATGCGGAAAAATGATCAGCATTGCAAATTTAAGTAAACACCTCAAAATTTGCAAACCATCGACCGGACAAGCATCGAAAAGGAAAATCGATAATGCAGATACGGAAGCTTCCACTTCCAAGCAAATTAAATTATCCAATGAACGCAAACCAATTAGATCTGCATTCAACGACCAACTCCAGGATTTTTCAATTAAGTCAGAACCAGGCCGTGACATCCTTAGTTTCTTGCATGAAACGAAAACATCTGTACTAAATATTTTGAAAGATAAACTTGAAAACAACTCTATAAAAGTATACGTTGTTCTGTTTTCCGAATACGAGAAAGTTGATGGCACAACGAGTATTTTTTATCATCGTACAAAAAACCAGACTCTTTATTTTGCTGACGTCGAAAATTTGGACAACTTCTATTATAAAGTTTCCAACGAGCTGGTTAAGAAACACGACGATTTCGAGGCTAAAGGGTCGGGATGGTCTCTGTGTGGAAGTCCTCACACGTTAACTGTTTACGTGAACCAATTCTCGCCTCTTCGTGCATCCAGCTACGTTCCTCTTCCACCGAACATTCAACACAAGAGGGCTGTGTTAAATATACAGAACAGCGATAACAAGTGTTTTCTCTGGTGTATATTGGCTGCACTGCATCCTGTTCATTGGTCAAATAATCCAGAACGGGTTTCTAATTACAAACAATACGAGACCGACTTTCAAAGTGTAATGTCTGATATTGAATACCCGGTGACATTGTCGGATGTAACAAAGTTCGAAAATCGTGCAGGAAAACGCATCGCTATTAATGTATATTCCTTCACGTCAGATAAATATCTCGTGCATCCCGTCAGGATAAGCGATATCGACGATGACGATGCTTGTGTAATAAATCTCCTTCTCATTTCCAACGAGGATGTCTATCATTACACGCTAATTCGTTCTCTATCACGCTTGGTCAGAAGTCAATCAACCAAGCATGCAAACAACATCGAAGTTTGCCCGAGATGCCTAACCACGTTCGACGATCGTGACCGACGTGATCATCACAATCTTCATAGTCGTCAAATTGCTATCGATAAACTTGCCGAACATAAAATTTATTGCGGTGACAACAGACCGGCTAGAATGTTGATGCCCGAAACGAACGAAGTCGAAGAATTCAAAATGCACAAGGTATTGTTAGAACATCCCGCAATCATCGTCGCAGATTTCGAGTCTTTCCTGAAACCACTCTCCTACTGCGAACCGGATCCTGAAATTTCCTCCACAACGCCGTACCAGCTTCATCAACCTAATAGTTTCGGCTATGTTGTTGTGCGACGTGATAAAATAAATGAAGCATATATATACCGCGGACCAAATGTAATCGAACACTTCCTGGAAAAAATGGTGGAGGAGGTTGAGGTAATTGGTAGCGTACTGCTTACATCAAAACCGATGGCACCTTTAACTGAAAATGAACTTCAAAATTACAATTCCACTGAGGTGTGTCCGGTATGTGATCAAAGTTTCACTGATGAGAACAAAAAAATATTCCACCACGATCATTTCAGCGGAAACTACGTAGGTGGAATTTGCAACACGTGCAATCTTAAAATCCAGAAACCTAAATTCATCCCCATATTCTTTCACAACGGAAGCGGATATGATTTTCACCACCTGGTGAGACATCTTGGCTACGATCCGAAACGTATAGGTGTCTTGGCCGAGAATGAAGAACGCTACATTAGTCTCAGCAAGCAAGTGTCGATTCCGGGAACGAAAAATACCATCGAGATGCGCTTCCTGGATTCGTATAGATTTCTCTCTGCAAGTCTGGATGCTTTAGCGAACAAACTCACCGACGATCAATTTAAAATAACTAGAGCTAGTTTTCCCAACGCAGACATAGAACTCGTTAGACGTAAAGGGGTTTATCCTTACGAATATGTTAGTGATGGTTCTAAATTTAACGACGACGCTCTTCCACTTCCAAGAGAATTTTACAGCAGACTCAGAGAGAAAGGAATCACGGACGAAGAATACCAACACGCGCAACTCATGTGGGAGAAATTAGAATGTAGGACACTCGGAGACTACCACGACGCATACTTAAAATTAGACGTGACGATACTCGCGGATGTTTTTCAAGCGTTCAGGAAAACGGCAACGAATATTTATAAATTAGATCCAGCGTATTTCTACAGTCTACCGGGATTAGCGTGGTCGGCAATGTTATTCCAGACAAAGGTCAAGCTGGAACTGATATCGGACGTTGACATGTTGCTATTTATCGAAAGAGGGATACGAGGTGGAATGGTGCAATGCGTACAGAGACATGCAAAAGCAAATAACGTTCACATGAAAGAAGATTACGATTCAAATCGAGCATCGAATTACATCTTCTACGCCGACGTTAATAATCTCTACGGACATGCCAAGGTTCAGAAACTTCCTTACGGGGGATTCGAATGGTTAGATCCCACTTCGATAGACATTATTCATTTCGACGATAGCGAGTGTGGTTTCTTCGCAGAGGTAGATCTCCAATTCTCCGACCACCTGCACGACACGTTTTCGGATTTGCCTCCGACTCCCGAAATCAAATGTCCACCCGACTCGGTTCAAGACAAGCTTTTGTTAACATTGGACCCTAAACAGAGATACGTCGTCCACTACAAGAATCTCCGGTTTTTGATTGGGAAGGGTGTTCAGATAGTAAATGTTAGAAGAATACTAAAGTTTAAACATTCCACGTGGTTAAGACCTTACATAGAAACTAACACACAACATAGAACAGCTGCCACTTCCGATTTAGACAAGGACTTTTTTAAATTAATGAACAATGCGGTGTACGGAAAGACCATGGAGAATGTTAGAAAGCACGTAGACGTGAAATTAATTTCCGATAAGAATAAATGTCGGAAGTGGATAGCCGATCCTAGATTCAAGTCGAGAAAAATTTACAACGAGAATTTGGCACTTTTCAATCTAGATATAAAATTGATGAAATTCAGAAAACCAATTTACGTTGGCGCAACGGTTCTCGACTTGTCGAAACTTTACATGTTCGAATTTCATTATGACGTGATGAAACCCTTCTACAATGATAAAATATCACTTTTGTACACGGACTCCGACAGCTTTATTTACAGCATACAAACACCTAACCTATACGAAGACATAAAAAATCCTTCCATGCTTGAGTATTTCGATACTTCTGCGTATCCTCAACCCAACAGATTTGAAATTCCATCTCGTAACAAAAAAGTCCTAGGTAGACTGAAAGATGAATGTAACGGTGATATTATTGTCGAGTTCGCGGGTTTGCGTTCGAAGATGTATGCCATGAAAACAGAGAGTAGCGTCACGAAGAAAGCAAAAGGTGTGGGCAAGAATACGGTGGAGAACAAACTCACCTTCCGCGATTACATCGATTGCCTTTACTCACAATCGACGATACTAAGTATAGAACAAAGAATCCAAAGCGTAGACCACGTGATTACAACAAACAAAGTTAGGAAAGTAGCATTAGATCCGCATGACGATAAAAGATGCATTTTGTCTTGTGGAATCCACACGTTGCCTTGGGGACACTATCGTTTAGAAATTAGTAAAATTGTAGGCAATGCAAATGAAAAAATAAACTTAAATAACTATAACTAAAATAAAAAAATCTTTAACTGTCTCAAATTATCACATACTAAATAAAGAACTAGCAAGGACAATGAATCTCTTTGGTTTCCGAAAGCAAACAATGGAGACTGTACACCGCACGGCAGATCATGAATTTCTACCTTCCATGTTATCTAAACTCAACGGCCTGTTGATCAATCAATTATCGGAACGCTGCTCTTCTTGCTGGAACAGTGACGATTTCGGATTCGCGACGATCGACATGACGAGGAAACCAACGGAAAATACAGAAACAAAATCAACGACTTTCTAAACGTTGCAACGTTGTATGCTGTAAATAAAGCTGTCGGTGTCCGTGTACAAAAGTGATATTTTATCATTGTAGAAGGGTTTCATCACGTCATAATGAAATTCGAACATGTAAAGTTTCGACAAGTCGAGAACCGTTGCGCCAACGTAAATTGGTTTTCTGAATTTCATCAATTTTATATCTAGATTGAAAAGTGCCAAATTCTCGTTGTAAATTTTTCTCGACTTGAATCTAGGATCGGCTATCCACTTCCGACATTTATTCTTATCGGAAATTAATTTCACGTCTACGTGCTTTCTAACATTCTCCATGGTCTTTCCGTACACCGCATTGTTCATTAATTTAAAAAAGTCCTTGTCTAAATCGGAAGTGGCAGCTGTTCTATGTTGTGTGTTAGTTTCTATGTAAGGTCTTAACCACGTGGAATGTTTAAACTTTAGTATTCTTCTAACATTTACTATCTGAACACCCTTCCCAATCAAAAACCGGAGATTCTTGTAGTGGACGACGTATCTCTGTTTAGGGTCCAATGTTAACAAAAGCTTGTCTTGAACCGAGTCGGGTGGACATTTGATTTCGGGAGTCGGAGGCAAATCCGAAAACGTGTCGTGCAGGTGGTCGGAGAATTGGAGATCTACCTCTGCGAAGAAACCACACTCGCTATCGTCGAAATGAATAATGTCTATCGAAGTGGGATCTAACCATTCGAATCCCCCGTAAGGAAGTTTCTGAACCTTGGCATGTCCGTAGAGATTATTAACGTCGGCGTAGAAGATGTAATTCGATGCTCGATTTGAATCGTAATCTTCTTTCATGTGAACGTTATTTGCTTTTGCATGTCTCTGTACGCATTGCACCATTCCACCTCGTATCCCTCTTTCGATAAATAGCAACATGTCAACGTCCGATATCAGTTCCAGCTTGACCTTTGTCTGGAATAACATTGCCGACCACGCTAATCCCGGTAGACTGTAGAAATACGCTGGATCTAATTTATAAATATTCGTTGCCGTTTTCCTGAACGCTTGAAAAACATCCGCGAGTATCGTCACGTCTAATTTTAAGTATGCGTCGTGGTAGTCTCCGAGTGTCCTACATTCTAATTTCTCCCACATGAGTTGCGCGTGTTGGTATTCTTCGTCCGTGATTCCTTTCTCTCTGAGTCTGCTGTAAAATTCTCTTGGAAGTGGAAGAGCGTCGTCGTTAAATTTAGAACCATCACTAACATATTCGTAAGGATAAACCCCTTTACGTCTAACGAGTTCTATGTCTGCGTTGGGAAAACTAGCTCTAGTTATTTTAAATTGATCGTCGGTGAGTTTGTTCGCTAAAGCATCCAGACTTGCAGAGAGAAATCTATACGAATCCAGGAAGCGCATCTCGATGGTATTTTTCGTTCCCGGAATCGACACTTGCTTGCTGAGACTAATGTAGCGTTCTTCATTCTCGGCCAAGACACCTATACGTTTCGGATCGTAGCCAAGATGTCTCACCAGGTGGTGAAAATCATATCCGCTTCCGTTGTGAAAGAATATGGGGATGAATTTAGGTTTCTGGATTTTAAGATTGCACGTGTTGCAAATTCCACCTACGTAGTTTCCGCTGAAATGATCGTGGTGGAATATTTTTTTGTTCTCATCAGTGAAACTTTGATCACATACCGGACACACCTCAGTGGAATTGTAATTTTGAAGTTCATTTTCAGTTAAAGGTGCCATCGGTTTTGATGTAAGCAGTACGCTACCAATTACCTCAACCTCCTCCACCATTTTTTCCAGGAAGTGTTCGATTACATTTGGTCCGCGGTATATATATGCTTCATTTATTTTATCACGTCGCACAACAACATAGCCGAAACTATTAGGTTGATGAAGCTGGTACGGCGTTGTGGAGGAAATTTCAGGATCCGGTTCGCAGTAGGAGAGTGGTTTCAGGAAAGACTCGAAATCTGCGACGATGATTGCGGGATGTTCTAACAATACCTTGTGCATTTTGAATTCTTCGACTTCGTTCGTTTCGGGCATCAACATTCTAGCCGGTCTGTTGTCACCGCAATAAATTTTATGTTCGGCAAGTTTATCGATAGCAATTTGACGACTATGAAGATTGTGATGATCACGTCGGTCACGATCGTCGAACGTGGTTAGGCATCTCGGGCAAACTTCGATGTTGTTTGCATGCTTGGTTGATTGACTTCTGACCAAGCGTGATAGAGAACGAATTAGCGTGTAATGATAGACATCCTCGTTGGAAATGAGAAGGAGATTTATTACACAAGCATCGTCATCGTCGATATCGCTTATCCTGACGGGATGCACGAGATATTTATCTGACGTGAAGGAATATACATTAATAGCGATGCGTTTTCCTGCACGATTTTCGAACTTTGTTATATCCGACAATGTCACCGGGTATTCAATATCAGACACTACACTTTGAAAGTCGGTCTCGTATTGTTTGTAATTAGAAACCCGTTCTGGATTATTTGACCAATGAACAGGATGCAGTGCAGCCAATATACACCAGAGAAAACACTTGTTATCGCTGTTCTGTATATTTAACACAGCCCTCTTGTGTTGAATGTTCGGTGGAAGAGGAACGTAGCTGGATGCACGAAGAGGCGAGAATTGGTTCACGTAAACAGTTAACGTGTGAGGACTTCCACACAGAGACCATCCCGACCCTTTAGCCTCGAAATCGTCGTGTTTCTTAACCAGCTCGTTGGAAACTTTATAATAGAAGTTGTCCAAATTTTCGACGTCAGCAAAATAAAGAGTCTGGTTTTTTGTACGATGATAAAAAATACTCGTTGTGCCATCAACTTTCTCGTATTCGGAAAACAGAACAACGTATACTTTTATAGAGTTGTTTTCAAGTTTATCTTTCAAAATATTTAGTACAGATGTTTTCGTTTCATGCAAGAAACTAAGGATGTCACTTCCTGGTTCTGACTTAATTGAAAAATCCTGGAGTTGGTCGTTGAATGCAGATCTAATTGGTTTGCGTTCATTGGATAATTTAATTTGCTTGGAAGTGGAAGCTTCCGTATCTGCATTATCGATTTTCCTTTTCGATGCTTGTCCGGTCGATGGTTTGCAAATTTTGAGGTGTTTACTTAAATTTGCAATGCTGATCATTTTTCCGCATCGAGCACAAGGCTTAGAAGGTAAGGAACGATTAATTCTCGAACCTGTTTCGCTACATCTTGCCCTGTGCTTGCTAATATTAGTTTTAGATATTAATTTTTCGCAAGTAACACATTCAGTTTTATCATTTTTATGATTGAAACTGGTGGTGGATGCCATTGCTTTCTCCAAAATCACAGAAATCAAAAAATCTAGTATATAGCGATACAATTTTCAGGTATGTTATTTTATATAGAATTTCTTGGAGTGATTACAAAACTCAAAAATTCAATCTACTGTAAATAGAATTTCAGGTATGTTATTTATATATAATTTCTTGTGTGCGAATACAAAAAAACTCAAGAATTCAATCTACTGTGAATACAATTTTCAGGTATGTTATTTTATATAGAATTTCTTGAGGTGATTACAAAACTCAAAAAAATCAATCTACTGTGAATATAATTTTCAGGTATGTTATTTTATATAGAATTTTCTCAGGGCGAATACAAAACTCAAAAATCCGAGACAGTTCAGTTTTAACGTGTTCATATTTGGAAAAAAAAAATGCAAAATACGCCTTGGAGATTTCAACCAATCCACTTTACTAGATTGGCAAAACTCTAACTATTGTTATTTGGAACCTTTAACCTTTTTTGGTGACGTAGAGTACGCGTAGAGAGGTTGGGTTTAGTGTGTCGGTCGAGTCTCGGTGTCCTCTGTCCTCCCATACCAAAATAAACATAGGTCGTCATGGAACAAAAAAAAATGTACCGAAAATTTTCTAAGTCCAGCGTTAAATTGCTAATATCTCGAATTTTTGACAAACAGAGATGTCCCATAGGACCTTTGAGAAAAAAAAACACGTGAAAGTCTACAGAGGTGTGGTTATCTAACCGCAGCCGTTAGAACCTTTTTTTGAGTTGGGCACCACGCACCCTGGCGAGGTTATAGGGGCCAGGAATCCTAAAAAAAAAACAATTATTATTTGTTTGCTTGCGTCACAATACGGAAATAATGAGAGGCACGAGCGCGCGTGTGGCACATCGTTCCCCCGAGAGAGGTTTACAAAAGGTCACGATATATAAACATTTGGCCCCGGGACTTGGAAAATTACGATAAGATGCATTCATCCTTCGAAGGATGAGAGGATGAGAGAGTGCATTTCACTCATCACTGCTTTTCTGCGCCGTGAAACATCGTCAGCGCAATAAATGAGGCGCGGAACGTGGAGAGAAAGTGAGTTTTTGATGTTTTGGTGGTCGTGTGGTCAAGAAATCAGGGTTGTGGTCAAACATACATTTACTATCTGGATTACGCTGAGAGCAGAAGCCTATTAGCAGGTCGTAGTAGATTACACTGAGGGACCTTACAGTAAGAGGAGGCAGCCTTATAGGAAAATGTCGTAAGTCATTTCAAAAGTAGGTCAAAGGGCGAGTTAGCATAAGAGCAAAATTTGCAGGAGGTAAAAAATAGCTTAAAAAGTGATGCCAGAGCTTTTTCTGTCCATTTTTCTCTCATTGTAGGTTAGTTTAGTGCGTAAAACGTCGTAAAATAAAAAGTAGGTCAAAGGGTAGCTCCAGAACGTACGGTTCCACCTACTAACCTATGTTCGGAAATCGAAAATAGCGACCGGAAGCGGGCTTATCTTGGAAACGGTAAGACTTAGAAAAAATCTGTTTGCGGATTCGTCATGTACGCCTATACGTGAGAAAAAGTATGAATATAACTTATGCTCGGAAATCCAAAATGGCGACCGGAAGTGGGATTATCTTGGAAACGGTAAGACTTAGGAAAAATCTGTTTGCGAATTCATCACGTACGCCTATATGTAAGTAAAATATCAATAGAACCTATGATCGGAAATCCAAAATGGCGACCGGAAGTGGGATTATCTTGGAAACGGTAAGACTTAGGAAAAATCTGTTTGCGAATTCATCACGTACGCCTATATGTAAGTAAAATATCAATAGAACCTATGATCGGAAATCCAAAATGGCGACCGGAAGTGGGGTTATCTTGGAAACGGTAAGACTTAGAAAAATCTGTTTGCAGATTCATCATGTACACCTATATGTGAGTAAAAGTATGAATAGAACCTATGTTCGGAAATCCAAAATGGCAACCGGAAGTGGGGTTATCTTGGAAACGGTAAGACTTAGGAAAAATCTGTTTGGGGATACATCATGTACACCTATACGTGAGTAAAAGTGTGAATAGAACCTATGTTCGGAAATCCAAAATGGCGACCGGAAGTGGGGTTATCTTGGAAACTGTAAGACTTAGAAAAAATCTGTTTGCAGATTCATCATGTACACCTATACGTAAGAAAAAGTATGAATAGAACCAATGCTCGGAAATCCAAAATAGCGACCGGAAGTAGGATTATCTTGGAAACAGTAAGACTTAGGAAAAATCTGTTTGGGGATTCATCATGTACACCTATACGTAAGAAAAAGTATGAATAGAACCAATACTGTCCGGAAGTCATGCGGGTTTGGACGTGACGACACAGTTCAATAACATAGGTTAGACCAAGGAAAAAACCTTGGTGATTTTATTTCGAGTAAGGTGTTGGCAACACTGCAAGAAAAATTAGGCTTATGTCTTACAAGAGCAAACCATTAAGTCGAGTCTTACCAAGCCTCACTTTCGGTTGCAGAACTGTCTTTATGGTCCTACTCTAAAGTAGGTCAAAGCACGTAGAGGCTCTCGTGTAGTTTAGCACGAAAAAAAAATAAATAGGTTAAGTTATATCCCGTAAGTTCGTGGCATACGTACCAAGTATGAGTGGGAAAAAAGGGAAATTTTACTAAAACATCGCTAAACGCTAAAACATCGACAAAAAATTGTCAAAATATGTCAAAAACTGATATTCAATTGATAAAAAAAGAGGCTAAAAAAGCACTCGTACCAAGTATGACTTTGAAACAACCCAATTACACTACTCCTTTTCCTGCAAAAGTAAAAAAGAAAGAAAAAGTAAAGTGCTCCCTAGCGCTTTGCACCACGCCATGTAGGTGTATAAGGGGTGTTGAATTAGGGCCTCACACTTGCCACGTCCCTCGCGTAAACACCTACCAGCTTAGCACAGGGGAGAGACAATGAGATACCTCTGGGCACAGATCAGGGTTACTAACGCTACAAATATATGGAAAGAAACAACAGATTTAACCCACTACTGAGGGTACAATTCGTACTATATTCTTGATTAATTATGTACAAATATTAAATAACTTTTGAAGTCTTTTCATACAGTAATTTTCTTCTATTTTTATTTTTTATTAATTCTAACCAATCTTCTTCGGGCTTCTTCTTCTTATAATCAAAATGGCATCTTCTTCTTATGGCCCCTTCTTCTTATAATCAGTATGGCATCTTCTTATAATTAGTATGGCGTCTTCTTCTTATAGCCTCTTCTTCTTATAATCAATATGTCATCTTCTTCTTATAGCCTTTTCTTCTTATGAACAATATGGCATCTTCTTCTTATAATTAATATGGCATCTTCTTCTTATGATTAATGAATCTTCTTCTCCTTGTATTTAATAATTAAATTGCCTTCTTCTTGCAATTAATAAGGCTTCTTCTTCTTATAATCGCTAATATTCCTTCTTCTATATATTTACATCTTTATTCCTCCTCTCTTTCCTCGTTTCTTTGGCATCCCTTTATACCAATTGACGTAAATATCGATCTTCCAAATAAACAAAGAGAAAGGGGTTAGTTAAAGATCGCCGCCTGGCCGGCGCTAACCTTAACTTGGAACTACAATGTATGCGCCTCCAAATGTGCTTGGGTGCTGCCGAGAAATGGCGCTACACCTGGGGAAAACAACCCAAAAGCCGCACGAAACTCTCAGTTCGTGGGAACTGTAATAGACACAAAATCGAAATTGCAATTCGACTTCTTTACTTTTGTATATTAATCGCTTATGTCATTACTGAATGATAATTCCCCTTTTCTCCTTATTTATATCCTGTTATTATTTTAAACTTATTTATTTATTTCCTTATAATTAGTATTAATATATACAATCGTTATTTCATCACATCTGCTCTTTCCGTTGTCTCTATTTACAATCGTATAAGTTCTCCTGGGTGGTGCCATCTCTTACCCACTTTCCAAACTTATTTATGCAGCATTTTTTATAAACGTTGTTCCTCTTGCATGCTGCCATCTATGGTCCTTTATTTCAAAGAAAAGCAACGCAGTTTGTGTACGTGACACACTTTCTTGATCACGACCGAAGTTGGAGGTGATGTGATCAGAACCAAGCCCCTGGCCGCCTTTTTGCCCCAGGTACCCACTTGAAGAGGTGGAAAAAATCCAGATTCTCCCCCGCCGAGGATCGAACCCGGACCTCTCGCATGGTAGTCAGACGCCATAACGACTTAGCTACCACGGCTCCTTTTCCTCCAAATAAGAATATAACAGACTTGTTCTGTTTTGTAGATGGTTATTGTAAAATAGTAGATAATGAAAAGTACACTATCTGGAGATTTTTAAAGAGCTAAATTGCCTCTGTAGCAGACTCCAGGGTTCTTGCACAAGGTTGACAAATTAGTAAAATGAGCACGATAAAATTGGAACCCCGCAACTCTGTCGTACGATGAATATGAGCTTTGAAAGTCCACCTTATGCATAGATACTGCCCCTCTGCGTTCGTCGAGGCTCGAACAGCCAGCCTTTTTGAAAACACGCCATTCTGTGTTGTTTTTTTTTGGTTTTTTTTCCAGTGTGTGTTGCCTCGATAAACGCATCTGTTACGGATCTTGCTTTGTCCAAAATTCTTATTTTCCGCTTGTACAGAGTCGGCGAATTTAGTAATATGACCAGTACAAAAATTGGGGTGCAGGGGAGGAGTATATATTCCCCCAGCACTGTCTTGAGCAGCGAACTGCGTCTCAGCAGAGGTACTGGCACAGCACATTCTCTGGGGTTCGAGGGGTGTAAGGGGTGCTCTTTCCACGTAGTGCACTCAATAGTCAAAATCACTTCCACGTAGTACACCCTGGACTGCAGACTAACGAGGCTCTGGCGACTGGCCCCATGGCCAGTATAATTTTGTTTGTGTTGTACTGTGTTTTGTCCTTATTTGTGCTGAGTGCTCCTTTACAGCCTCGGCTTTTAACGAAAGTCAGAATATTTTATGATTTTAGTTATGCAACGTTAGAGTTGTTATGTGTAACGATAAGGGGCTGGACCCCTTATAATGTGATGGGTGCAAAATAGCCTTAGTGCTGACGCACCCAAAATTTTAAGATAAAAATCAAATCTCTGGGGTTCGAACAGCCAGCCCACTTTCTGTGCTGCACGACAGCAGATGCTTTGTCGCTATATGTCTGCACTTACGCGTATCCTACGATTTCCTTCATAAACGCTTCAGTTATAATAAAACTTATTCAGTCCAACTGCCGCCTCGCACGGACTTGTATTTTCCACCTATAACCCCCCCCCCACTAAATATTCACCGTGGCTGTGCGCTCTACTTCACTACCGGACGTGCGCTGGTGCGGTTCTCCTGGTAACAACTTAGCGTTACCCGTAACCCGTATCGTGAAGTGTAGCGTAACCCGGTCATGGAAACCTACGTATAAAAACTGTGGGTTCGTCGTGCTGACCACACGTTACTCTGTAACTGTTTGGATGATCGTCCACCTCTGCTCAGGCCAGCAGTCGGTAGGTAGGCCCCCAGTGGCTGTTACGCCACGAATTATTACAATAACTATTATTTTAAAAGCGTGTTTGTAGTTCCGTTTTACAAGTAATCGACAGACAGTTGCTTTAAATTAATATATACAGGGTGTTCATATTACCTGGACGGAGCAGTGGGCTTGAGCGGTGGGGCTCTGAAACTCAGTTGGACTTTGCGTCGACGTGAAATTGGAGAAGCAATTTCGCAGAAGCATGGTTTACGAATCTTATGGCCATGGATCATCTACAATGCAATAGAATTAATGGTGCATGCTCTTTTCAGGGCTACTGGAGCAAGGTTGATTCGGCTGGCCACTACAAGGGCCCGGAGACTGAGGAGTTGAGAAAAACCCTGAATGATTTGGATAAAATGATTGAAAGGTTACTACAAATGATGGAGGACAATGGGCTTACAGATAAGGTTAGGATTCTTTCTGGTATTTTATGCTGTTGTGGCTAGTTAAAACTTTAATATTATGATCAGCTTTTTCACTGACAAACACTGGCGTACGCAGAGGAGGAGCTGATGGGGCTACAAACCCACCTTAAAATGAGCCCGATTACCATTTTTGTCCTTGAACAACATTTAAACAAAAGTTAAAAATGGTAACTGCTTAATATTTTATACTGTATAACGCCCACCTCTTAGAACGCAGCCATGTATTATTAACCTTTACAATTCCGCACCCTCCCAAAAGTTCTGCGTACGCAAGTGCTGATAAATGAACAGCAAGCAATAGACTGATTACTGTTAGAATACTGAAGGTCATATTTCGATTATGTTAATACATAACTTTGTATAGTAAATGCTTGAAATGAACTAGTACCTAAATCGATGTATTATGTATACAACCCTTCCCTTCCCTTCCTCGTCACCGAAGTGGGGTCATAGGGGATTCACAATATGCGAGAACAAGCCGCTTCAAAATTACCTCTAACCTGAACAAAGTTTTTGCCACGGATCACACTGTACAGTTTGACCAAGATGAGAAAAACCCTCTGGCACTGTCGTCGAATTTTCAACCGTGAGTGGAGATAGCGTGGCGATGCAATCAGCTGTTTGCATTGAATCCTGCCCTTACGTTGCCAAAATGTACGGTATTCTTAAATACATTTTCGTCTTTATCCTCCAGTGCCAAATTGAGTTTGAGGTTTTTGTTTGAAGTCCACTTTAAGCACAGAGAGGCTAATCGGGACTGGACCTATGGTTTAAAGTGGGATCTGAACCCACTATGGGGCTTCGTCGGGTATCGAACCCAAGACCCTTTGATTGCAAGGCGATGACGCTATCACTATGCCATCGTGGAGGTCCTATCCAGTCCATCAGATAGAGAAGGTAATGATCCAGTGCTAAATGTTGGTATCGTCATGAATGGAAAATCGTACACAGTGAGAGCAGAGTTGTTGAAGTTTTTGACAACGAGGCAAGGAAGGAAAGTTGTTTATATGCCAACACGAGAACACTTGGTCATACGCGAAGGGAAAGCAAGGGGAGAAAACAAATGACTGTGGACTTTCGTTCACAAATTAGCCAGGCTTCTTTTCACCTTGGTTGAGCTGCTCTATCGAGTGTAAATCCCAACTAAAGCGACCATAGTGACAGCGACACCAGTAACACAGTAGTGGCATATGCTTATAAGTGCATAAAACAGATTTTGCCTAAAAAATTCCAGGCGAATTTAATCATTTTTATAGAAAGCTTGTTAATTTCTATCGTGGTTTACGGAAAATTAGCTCAAACCCGACTTACAAATTCTGATTATGGTAACTACCTATGTGCCAATGTTTATTTCACACAAAATACATACATTTTTCATTTTTTTATTTATAAATGCGTATTTTAAATATTTGCTTATAAATGTATAAAACACAGACTGAATTAGAAAATAACAAGTACATTTTGTAATTTTATAAAATGTTCTTATGACAATATATTTTTTGTCAAGATTATCGAAATGAAATCAAATTTCTATAATATTAATAACCTGTTATTTTTTCTGGAAGCTATGAAGATTCGGAAACAATGTTGATATATGCAAGGTTATTAGAAGTATATTATGATCCAGTTCGTTTAATTCTACGTAAAGTGAACCAAACTCTGAAAGCAAGTAGAACTTATGACATTTAGAAAGAAGCTTTCCTACAAATAGCTCCATTCCATACATTGAAAAAAGCAGTAAGCATAAGCAAAACCTTACTGTTACGTGTAAATATGCGAACATGTGTATGATAATTTTAAGATGATATCAAATATATATTTGCCATCTTTTGGTGGTGTCGTGTCGTTTGCGCCGACGGTTCTTATAGGTTCATTTCTGCCGTGACATATGTCAAGACCTTCCTTGGCTGGTTTTCCCACAATCCAGTGTGTCATCACCGCCACACGCACTTGTATTTATGGGCACATGGTGCATAGTGCATAAAGTGGACTTAAACCATAAAATCAAACAAACAAACGTGTGTTTATGGCGTTGCACAGCTGTATTTACACTGAAATGTTAAACCTAGCCAGAGAGTCAAATATGACTTTTCTTTACTTATTTCAAAAGACGTTACACAGGATTACTTGTATCACTTTTGTTCTACAACACAAAATACATAAATCAGCATCGGACTATTAATTATTAATCATTTATACACTACATAAAATCGTCAAAGAAAACATTGTAAATATAGTATTGTTAAAATATTGCAAGCATTCTACAAATACTACGTGAATGTACACTTTCGAAGCAACATAAATCTGACATTCTATTACACTTAATTATTATACACTACATAAAATCGTTAAAAACATTATAAATTCAGTGTTACTTTTTGCAAACATTATATAAGTAATAGCTACGTATATATAAGCACAATATTTCGATACACTTGTACAACAACACTTCACTAATTAATACTAATTTCCCAATGTAGATCCCTCATATATACTTACATTTATTTACCAATCACCTTCCTTTCCAATCGAAGATAAACATAACTGCAGCTGGGCAACGTCATAAACACACGTGGGTGTGGCGGTAATGACACTCCGGATTGTGGGAAAACCCAACAAGGAAGGTCTTGACATATGTCGCGGCGGAAATGAACCGATAAGAACCCTCGGCGCAAATGACTCGGCGCAAGCGACAATGACTCCTTTTGGTACATATTTCTAGTAGATAAAAATAAATGTTTTCCATATTTTTTAGCACCTACAAATCTGGGCTCGTTTGACGATTGCACAAACTAAGGCCAGACTTGTATTATAGGTAAATGTCATTATGGTGTCAGATCATGGAATGGCACCAATACCAGATGGGACTTACGGAACCTTGGTGGACATCTCTGATGAAATCGATATGAGCGAAGTAATCCACACAACAGGATATGGTGCTGTTCAAGGAATACATACATATTCGAGTAGAGGGACTGCGATGGTAAGAACATTTATTTCATAATTGACTAAAAACCTAAGCCGGCACCGATAGCATGCATGTGTACATCACTTCACTTATATATAACGCTATGCAATTAGTTGAAAAATCTTGTTTTGCAATCTCGCAATCGACTTCAGTACGTATTACGTTTTATGGTAGTGCAAAGCCTGTCGGTTGTACGTACGTCATAATTTCTGCACACTAAAATGTTATTCATAAAAATCCTTTAAATTATCATTGAACATTTCAGCGTGGTTTCTCGAAAATACTTTACAATGCGAATGATGAACCTTTTCTAAAGTTGAGTATTGGCAATACTACTCTTATGCCACTTCCAAGTTAGGTTGTCAGTGTATTGAGATTTCAATTTTCTATACGAGTAGTATATAAAAATATATCTTACTGTGTGGTGTTCGAATAAGGAATCTTCCATAAAATTCACAGTCAACAAATATAGTCCTTGCAGATCACATATTATGGGGCGGAGAATTTTTGATAGCTAGACTTGTGTTTTTTACACCCAGTCAGTGAGAGCTACAAAGGTCATATCCTACTCATAAATATTACTCATTAATTTTTGTTGGCACATATTATTACAGTTACTTCTAATTGTTTCTGTATTATTTTAAGGTCACGAAGTGGCAGCCATTTCTCTTTTCTATTTTTTCCAGGTCTTTTAGAGAGAGATCATATATTTAGGAGATCTGTAACATCTATATCACAATTAAGAAATATAAGGACCTTTGTGATCTCTTGTCTTCTAGCTATACAATTCTCTGAAAGCTGTCATAGGAATTGATGTTTACAGACAATCCGATATACCAGAACACCTTCACTATCGGCACACCAGAAATCTACCAGATCTTTTGCTTGTTGCAAAATCGGGTTCGTATCATTACTTTACCTTTACAGGATTAATCACGAATAGTGACTAATATTTTAGGTGTATTTTCTACACGATACAAGAAACGTTTGTTATGTACTCAATTGGTTGGAAATGTATCCATCGACGTAGAGATGTTTTTATTTCCGAGGATACATTTTTCTACCTGTGTCGAATAAAGCTTCTTTGATGCTCACACATTCCACGAGTGCATTATTACTTCTTCCTTAGGAAAACTGACATGCAAAAGATAAGTGCAGTGCATTACAATAAAAATTTAGAAGGTTTTTGAAATTTTTCAGTTAACATTTTAATATTAAGAGTCGTAGTGCTGAAGCCCAATAAAACGTTTTAAATACGTCACTGATATAAGCTGTATTCTTTTTGTGATGACCACAACTTAATCTCTGCAATTCGCTCTTGCTTTGTACGATAAGTTGATAACTCCAAACAAATTATTCAAACTATCCACTATCCTTCAGGTTTCTACATGAACCCACTGAGTCCTCCAGTGCAGATACCAGACCCCAACAGTTATCCTCCGATGTTCGGTGACCACGGATGGAGAAAATCGGAGCCTAGAGTGAGAACTATATTTTTCGCCCTTGGGCCAGGTAAGATTGCAAGTCCATTTTATGATAATGTTAATAATAATAATAGTTTATTTTAAATGTTGAGCACAGTATGAAACCTAATACAGCACTAAGTCAAATACAAAAGTACAAAGTTACACGAATAAAATACGTAAGCTGTAGAATAACTAACATAACAAGTTAGCATATTTACACTTCAAGTTACAGTTTTCAACGAGATCTATTATATCTCTGATACTAATAATTGTTTATTGTTATATAATATTGTGCAATTAACTGTGTATTGTTCTAATAATAATAATAATCATATTTATTTAAGTGATGATAACGATTAAACAACCACTATGTTATACAAAATTTAAAAAATTGGATACATAATTATAAAATAAAACAGTGGATCCTACAATCTTATACATCAACATAAATTCAAATTGTAGGTTTCAACAAGATCAGCTACTAAACCTCTTGCCTTGTTTAGGCATGTGAGAATTGAGATATATCTATGGGAATATCTGGGAATTTTATAAGCTATATTATTCAAAAAGTATTCACTGTCAACTTGGAAATTTAATATCTTCTCTACAAAATTTATCCTTTTCATTTTTCTTCTTTCTTCTAAGGAAAATATATTCAACTGTGATAACCATTCAGAGTAATGTTGGTCATAGTAATTTTTTTAAACTTTGTGCATAATAACCTGATAAAAAGTTTTTGAACTGATTCAACTTTTAGAAGGTGACTGGTTGCAGTCAGAAACCATAATTCATTTGCATATTCAAGAATTAGGACGAACTATCGTTTTATACAGGAATATTAAGGTATCTTCCTTTTTAAAAACTTTCCATGAGAAAAATATATAACCAAGCATTCTCTTTGCTCTTTTGCAAATTTCTGAAATGTGCTCATCAAATATGAGAGAGGAGTCTATTACTATTCCTAAGTCTTTATGACTGTCGCACACTTGGATTTTATTTTCATAAATAAAATAGTTTGAGACTATATAATGAACTTTCTTAGTACATCTTAAAACTTTACACTTTTTCCATTTCATTAATCTTGCACCAATATGTCATTCTGTCGAGATCAGCCTGAAGTTGAGCGACATCATTATTTGTTAAAATACTCTTAAAAATTTTTATATCATCTGCATGTAGTAAACATGTGCTAGATTTAAAACATAATGTAACATCATTGATAAAAGCAGCGAACAGAATTGGGCCAAGTGGCGACCCTTGAGGTACTCCACAAAGCATTTCTTTTTTAGAAGAAGTTGTTTCACCAATCTTAACAGAGAAACTTCTATTTACTAAAAAGTTGGAAAACCATTTCAGAAATCGTGGTGATAATCCCATTTGGTCGAGTTTGTAAATTAATAGCTGATGGCTGACACTATCAAAGGCTTTAGCCATGTCAATAAATAAAATATCGGTCTGGGATTGCTTCCTAATGTTAGATTTAAGAGAGTCTATTAAAACCAATAAATTTGTAATAGTAGAACTTTTTCTAAAAAATCCATGCTGATTTCCATCAATATATTGTTTAAAATAAAAAGCCAAATAGTCAGCAATTATGTGTTCAAAAACCTTTGCCATGGAATTTAATATAGTAATTGGTCTATAATTATTAAGATCATTGGCTTTTCCATCTTTGTTTTTAGTTACAGGCACAATAAACACATTTTTTCCAGATATCTGGAAATATTCCAGAAGTAAGTGACATGTTGTAAATTTTAGTTAACAATGGTACAAAAACATCTTTGTTTGCTTTCAAAATAAAATTAGGTATGCCATCAGGACCTATTGAAGACCTGCCTTTTAGTTTGTTAATTGTATCACTTACATCCTTTTCCAAGATAACAGGCACATCAATTAAGTTGGTGTATGAATGAAGATTAATATTTTTAAAATTTACATGATTTCTTTTTGAGAAAGATTTGTGAAAAAGCTCACTAAAAGCATTAGCAATATCATATTCATTGAACAGTACATCATTATGATAAATAATTTCAGTGATAGTATTTTCTCTCTTCTTTCTATTAAAGTTAAACCAAAAAGCATTCTTGTCACCATTAACATTGTTTTCTAAGGAGGAGTTTTAATGCTCCTTTACATTAGAATATTCCTTTTTAACATCTTTTCTTAATTGGGAATAAGTACTGTAATATTCACACTTATTTGTAAGTTTAAATTTATCATGATACCTTCTCTTTTTATTGATCATTCTCTTTAGTTTCCTTGTCATCCAAGGCAGTTGATTGTTTGTTTTCTTAACTTTTGAAGGAATATTGTTTTTTAATATTGCATACACATTTCTAGTCAGTTCCATAACCGATTGTTGTACATCATTAGATATTTCAACCATATATGGTAAATGCAACAATTCATTATAAACATTCACATAATCACCCTGGCGAAATTAAGACATCTATAAATATTATTTTTCCTTGTATCTATATTGTCTTTTTTAGACCTATCCAATTCAAAATAAAATGAAAACGGTGGATGAAACTTATCAATTTTAGATAAAGGATGTTCATTAAAACTAATGTTACAAGTGGAAATGTTAGTGAGTAGAAGATCTAAAACATTAAAAGGCAGTGAAGGGTCATACGATACATTGTGCTGAATTAGATTTGAAAGTGTTGCGATTTCAACAATTTTTTCAGCCTTTCTTTTGACATAATAATTAGAGCAATACAAATTTCCAGTAGCCCAGTCAATTCCACCAGCATTAAAATCTCCAACTAAAATTATTTTATTGTGTTTCATTAACATCTCTTGAACTACCCAATCAAAGTAGTTTGCAAACAAGTCACAGTTTAAATCAGGTGGCAAGTAATGCAATCCTATTATGGTTGGATCAGAATTATTAGACAGTAATTTTACCCAAATTACATCCAATTCTGTAAAAGGTGATTCCAAGATCATAAACTGAACCTTGTTTTTAATAAATAAAAGATAACCACCACCACCAGATTTCTGTTTGTTTAAATCCAGATTTCTATCTTTTCTTAGCACCCTGTACATTGGATCTAAATCTATAAAATAATCTCTATCAACTTTCTGTAAGAAAAATTATGTCATAATTTTCAATATTTATATTGCTTACTAATGTTTCAAATTTGGTGTTAATTCCTCTAACATTCTGATAAAAACATTTAATCATATTATTACTAAGGAAAAAACCACTTAGTTTTTTGAAGTTGAGTTTTCTCCAGACTTACTGTTACTATTTGTATCAGATACACTTTTGTCTTTGATGGCAACTATATTGTCATTTTTCAATTCGCCATAAAACCTTGTTACTAATACCCCTTTAGGCCAGATATTTTCATCGAATAGTACATCATAATCATCCTGGGAAACAGCTACATGAAAGGAAGAGTAAGAATCATATTTAGTTTTCAGCCTTGTACATACCATTTTCTTTACGGAAGAAGTTTCAGCAATATATTGCTGAAGGTCAGTATTTGAAACTTCAGGATGAAGTCGAGTCACAAATAGAGCTCTCTGAGGAAAAGCATTGCGTTTCACTGCTAACCTAGTAGATGGATTCTGACCTTGCACTGATTTCTTCACGTCGTTCACCTGTTTGTTTACATTTTGCAAGGTCGAAGCTTGACGAGTGTTTTTGGAACCAGATGTATTAAAAACCTGGTTGTTTTCTATCGACTGCACTGATTGACCCAGAAACTTATCAGATCCCTTATCTGTGTGAGTTTTGTGAGCTACTGTAGATAAAGGTAAACAAGGAGTACAGCAGGGCATTCCGATTGTGTTTTGTTTTTCTTTCGGAAGATTCGTTTGAATTACTTGTGCATAAGTGTTTTGTAGAATCCTTTTTTCTTCTGTTTTCATTAGTACTTCATTCTGTTCTTTCAATACAATCACTTCGGCTTTAAGAGATTGAATTTGATCACTTAAATTCTGTACTGTCGAGATCAATGTTGACATAATGTCTTTAACATGGCAGCAACTGAAACAGTTTACATTACCTGGCTTTTGTTCTCCAAGTTGATGTTCTTGATCAATATCATCTTCATCACTATTATCACTATGTATTGCCATTTCTTCATTATTTTCTCTATTTATGTCCATATTTTCATTGGCACTATCGCGAGCAGCTACACGATTCACCGGAACGGGTCGTGGCGTCACAGGAGTTTCATCGTTACGCTGTTGGTAATATCTTTAGTAGCAACGTGTCAAATACCCATTAAGCCATTTTGATAGCAACGTAAACGTGGACCTTGGCTTGCGAGAGAACTGAGACTCGTAACTGATATAAGAGACAGTAACAGAATGCAGAAGGAGAGCAACTGACTTTTAATATCAGGCAGTGGAGGCCGCATTAATAGAAATGACAACAAATACTGAAGAATCCTCGTATATAAGTAATCTTAATTGTTTATGCGTGTAAGAGTTATCTGTAAATTTTGTACGGTGCAGAAAAATGAATGCATTTTGTTTTATCAAACCTGCTTCGACAGTGCAGTCCAGTCAGCAGCATTCTCTTTCTCGCAGCCCGATGAAACCCACTAAGCCTCTATGAATGTTGCGTCCAGCTTGACGCGAGGACTGCTCCTCCCCACCGACCTTTGTCCGCGGTGAGCTGAGGAAAGAGATATCTGTGCACTGGATGGTCGTAGGAGGAGGAGAAAACTTAGCATTACGCTATTATTTTACTTGTTGGGAATATCAAACTTCAGATGCTACAGAAAACACATAAACGGAAAGAGGACAGGTTCAGGATTTGATTGGCAGGCGGAAAAGTCGAAACGCTTCCACTTGCAACATGGGGAGATATTCATTCACCGTTTTTTTAAAGCAGCAGTGCCCATTCCGACGATATTGAAATATAATAAATGTACACCTGGTGCGAAACTGCCACTCTTCGCCTTAAGCAGAATATCATATAGATAATAATCTGTGCCAAACTTTACTCTGGTATGCAGGCAGATAATTATTCAATAAGTGTCCAGCCAATACTAAGCAACCATTTAAGATCTTATCCGCTCCTTCTGTTCTTCCAGAGGGAATAGTTCACCTGGGTCTCGACGGATACTCAGTACGTAATATAGTTTTCATGTCTAGCTAAAATTTTATTTTAATTAGTATTTTAATTCCACAGTGCAATAAGTAAGAACTCAACAATTTGAACTCACCCACACGCCTTCTGGGGATTGTCGTCTTGGGACTTTGCGATTTTTGAATTAGGCCATCATAAAGGTGCTCTGTGCTAAAGTTGCTTCTGATATTCAGCCACAAATTTCTCCATATATACAGTATGTTTCAACACCAGAATACGCTAATTAAAATAACGAGAACTATGCCAGTTTTCGAACATGTTTGCAGAGGAGGTTCTTGACGATTTTATAACTATGATGTAGATACTCTGTTCCAGATTTCAGGCTATTATTCACATATAAACTACACTGTACATATCTTGAACTGTGAACGCGCAATAGAAGCAACCAGGTCCGAAACCAGAATTTTAATTCAGCAGCCAACATCTAAAGGCGAAAAAGTAGGAGGCTAGAAGCCTTGAAAATAAATTTATCAGTATATTACAACTTATTATACAAGACGTTTAATCCTGAGAAGACAGTAAAATGAAGTGCCACCATACACTATTTAAATTAGATATTTATAGGATTTCTCTGGGGCTTCATGCCCCTGAACCCTCCTCCTGGCTACGTGGCTGGAAGCATCCTAATCTCTTATATTAACTGTGAATTCATTACATACTATGACATGTACTGATTCTCATCCTTCGTAGTTTGGTATTTTTTCAACACTAGGATCTACAGGATAAAATAACATTTGAGTGTATGGATGATCATAATAACGATGGCAATAATGATGATGATAATTATAACAATATTAATACTACCAATAAAGCGTTTGGTATTAACGTTGGTGTTATCAATAAATGACTATCATGCCGTCCTCCTTGGTGGAGTGTTTATTACCGCGCGTTTCTCTTCGATTTCCTCTTTTTGTGAGAGTCCCTTCGTCAACTTCATCACATCATAGCTTATCCTCATCGCAGCGATTAGCGCAAAGGTGGCAATGATGCGATGCTAAATAGCAAAAATCAAATGATTATCATGTATAATAGCTAGAAACCTGGAATTTGGTATTGGTAAAAAACATTGCAAAGTTCACTCAAGATTATGAGTTTTAATATTATTTTTAAGATACGTTTTTTCATTAGTAAGAGCCGGCCCCTGTGGCAGAGTGGTTAGCACATCGCGCTACGACGCCAGGGGTCCCGGGTTCGAATTCCGGCCTGGGCATGGATATTTGTGAGTGTCCGTTCATGAATTTCATCATATCATCACTCATTCCCATCTTCGCAAATTAGCCAAAAGTGGCTCAAAAAGCGAAGTAAAATAAAACAAATTAAAATAAAAAAATTAAATCATTAGTAAGACTTAAAGAATCATTTCATATTTGTTTTCAGATTTCAAGAAAGGATTCAAACATCCATTTATCCGGCTTGTTGATGAATACCAAATATTTTCGTTGCTACTGGGCATCGAGCCAAAACCCAACAACGGAAGTTGCGATCGAGTGAAAGACATGTTTGCCAAATCGTCTGATTTATCGCCTACATCTCTCTGCTCCCATTTAAGTAACTTTGTTTGGCATTACCCTACTGGCATAACATGCTTTGGTAACACTGCATGACGCTTCTCTTGAAGACTGACGTATAAAAGCAGGTATATATAATACTTGAAATTGACTTTTATTTTGACTTTGGAATTAAATTTCATTTGTTGCTCTGAAAAAGTAAGATAATTAGATTTATTATCTGCAGAAGTTACGAGGAAGTAAAATTCATATTAACTTATCATTGAGTGTAATTCGAAGTTTTAATGTTACATTGTAAAGGTTAGAATTCATCGTCGGAAAATAAATGGCAAAATTACATTAATTAAATAATACATTCCTTTCCTTACCTGTATTGATCTCACTATATTTGTTATTATGCATACAAATACTAAATTGACGTATTTTATTACTAAGGCAAATTATAAAAATAATTAGGCTACATTTTGTTTCAAGATTTCTACAAAGGACACAAGAATCCATTTATTCGACGTTATGAATACCAAATTTATCCTTTGTTCTTCTTCTTCGAACCAGATTTATCAATGAAAGTTGTGACTATGCGAGGGATATGTTTGCTACATCCCTATGGCCAAATTTCAGTAACCACTTTGGAAAAATTATACTACCGATTACAGGTTCCGACTGCGAACACTCGATCTGTCCACCGACCCAGTTAATCTCATGAAAGAACGCATTAAAACTGGAAGTTAATTGTAATTATAATAGGCTGTGGAGAACAGGTTTTTTGTAAAAAATTCTTACGTGTTGGATCAAGGTTATAATGGTGAATACATCAAGTGTAGGCAGCCAGGCTTCCGGTTCTCTTTTTCTTTCGTTTGATGACAGGTATTGGTAACACTGCGTGACGTCAGAGATTACTTAAGTTGATGTTTAC
This sequence comes from Lepisma saccharinum, assembly GCF_977018435.1. Taxonomy (NCBI): domain Eukaryota; kingdom Metazoa; phylum Arthropoda; class Insecta; order Zygentoma; family Lepismatidae; genus Lepisma; species Lepisma saccharinum. The sequence goes on from NC_139237.1 coordinate 79,994,590, forward strand.
GTTTGAGGTGAATTGACGTGTTTAAATCAACGAAGTTATTGACAAGAAGTATTGTTTTGAAATGAAATATTTGTACGGAAGAGGTGTTTTTGTTCCTGTAACAGGTATGTAATTATGTGAACTTTATTACAATTTAGAATTTATGTGTGGTCCTACAAACTTAGATTTCGTCGTGTAATTATTTAACCTTTCTGTTACGTATTGAATTCGTTCAACATAGTATCTTGTTACAGGCTGAGAGCTGTTTTTTTAGGTACAGAATAGATTGCAAGCAATAAATATAAATTGTTTTCCGTAGTATAAATATGATTGTGTACGTCACGGTCACATCCATGTTATATTTTTAGAAACATGTACGTCACCGTCTGAATATTTAGAGAAAGTTAAAAGTACAAATATTATACATTATACATTTATTATAACTAGGTACATTATACATTATTACATTATTTTTTTAAAACAAACATTACTTTCACTTTCACATCTTCACGTTATGTAAGGTATAATTTATTACTATTATAATTAATTTTACAAATATAGGTACAGAGTGCTTACATACATACAAACATACAGAGAATGTACATACAAATTATTAACTAATTATAGATAAAGATAAGTGCTTCTGAAAAACTATATTCGATTTAAGTCTGAACACACATATGTGAATTAATAAATATAAATTACAAGGTTGAGATTTTTTGGTATACTACTCAGAACAGTAGGCTGGCTATAGCAAATACATTGTATTGGTAGTTGCCTAATTGGCATGAGAAGTTGATTAATATTTCATGAACACACGCAGAGACAAGGAAAATGAACAAAATTATATGGGGAGCACTCTTATTGCCTCGGAAAATTTTATCCTCCTTTTGGGATAAGTTTGACCTCAGAACTCTATATCCCTTCCTAAAACCTGATAAGTCTAAGGGTAAAAAAATATATTATTTCAACCAAACTGAGAGCACTGAAGCCCAAGCATAGACCCACGAGTCCACCGCAACCCGCTGAAAAGACAAATAACCAATTATTTAACAAAATAGTGTAACCTTCATTTAAGTACGCTATTACCTTATATTTCAACGAAAATTAACTTGACCCACACAATAAAACCACGCTATTGCATTTCATTTACTATTTTCCTCTGTGCTAATGCATCATTCTTGCGTTTTCCGTTTTACATCATTGAAATTTGAAGAAGGTTGATGTAAATCATGGATTTTGAATAAATTATAAGAAGTTTTTCAGAAAGCCATTCATTTGTGCCAAATACGCTTGTCTCAGTACTATTACAGTTAGAAAGTTTCTTTTCTTGTGAGTCCACTTTATGCACAAAACCGCTAATCAGGACTGGACCTACAGTTTAAAGTGGGATCCAAACCATCAAATCATTTTGGCCTAAGTAGATCATCCACTGAACTAATTATATAGCGACTTCTGCAAGCAGTTTTTATTATTTGATCGGCACTCTGCCATTCTGTAGTGTTAGTGGCAGAGTTTGCTATAGCGATAGCATTTCGCCGCTCTGTACATGCAGATGTTATCCCGTTGCAAAGAGTAATGAGTCCGCCAAAACTGGCGAATTAGAAAGCTATATAGGCGAAAATTAAAAACTTCTATCGCATTTTGCGACTTGTAACCTCTAATTTCAAACACTACCTTCTTGATGCCTGAATTTAAGTAACCACCTGCTGGGGTAGTCTACAACTATCAATAAAAAGTCAATCAGGGGCGGCTCCAGAAATTTTCGACTGGGTGGGCCGAAACTCCATATTGATAGATTAGGGTGGGCAGTATAAATGTAAGACCATATATAGTATATATGTGTATGTAAGACGTATGTATCCCCCTTTCTCTCTTACACTCCCGATTTCCCTCTTATTTCTTTTCCCCTTCCTTTTCTTGTTTTCCTCTTTATTCTTTTCTAATCTATTCTCACATCTTGTTTCATTTCCTTTCGCTTTGTCTCTGATGGACACAATTATTTCAAGGAAGTGTTTAATCATGCGCAGCCATACATTCTAATCACATCTTTCATGCATGTAAATACAGTGAAATAAATGTGAATTAGGTTTGAGCTTGTGTTGTAAATACAAGGCACATGCTTGATTTTATGTATTCGGCAACAATAATAGAAAGTGCGATGGTAGACAATCGTGAAGTCTCTCGTAATTTAAATGCATGTTTCTGAGCATAGTATTTTCATCGTATGAGTTTTGGACTAAAAACTCCTTGGGGGTCACTTTTCTTAGCTTACAAGGTTTGTACAACTGACAAATCTATCTGAATGTTTGTAGTAGCGGTGATTAGGTGCCAACATTTGAGGGGCAAGGACAATATACGTTTTCTTGGTAGCATAAAGAGGCCATAGTGCGGGAGCAAAAAGTGGCAAAATGTTGCGGGGGAACTGCATCCCCCACTTCCTACTCCTCCTAATCGCCGCCAGTGAATGTTTTGATTAAAATGAACATCTCATTAGGAAAGATTTAAAACACACACAGAAAACGGATTCTTTGTTCATTGTCCATGAAGTATTCCTAGGCTAATGAAAGGTTTTTGACAAAATATCACTCATAAGTAATAAACAAGTAAGACTGAAAAATCTGTTCAGAATTGAAGGGATTATTAGCTAAGTTTCTATTCGTTTCCTGAACTGTCATGTTACTAATGCGGGAGAAGCAAGCAATAAACGTATTGTTACATGAACATATTTTTTGAGGTAACAAAATGATTTAATACACAAAGAATTCATCGAAGTTGATCACCGTACCAGTAATAATTCATCTACTTTTGATTGATGACTTGGGTTGTATGGCGTGACCATTTCGAACACACTAGAATGTCAACCTCTATCCTGTGCAGCATACCCTGAAAACTTTATTCTTTCAGGGCAACGAGCCCCTAACGCCTGGAACCACTGTCAAAGTAATAATTTATGAGGGTTTGTATTTTGAGTGTCAGCATGTGTTTGTTTTCGCCCCTTCGTTACTTTCATCTAATCACCATTGAACCTTATTGTCGTCATTATCAAAATTAGCAGAGAAATGACTTAAAATAAAACAAATCAACCACAACTTACTCTTCCAAAAATGGTAAAAAAGTAAAGTGTTCCCCTGTGCATAGCACCACGCCATGAAGGCGTATAGGGGGTGTATGGGTAACGCCCCACACTTCCAAAAATGGAGTTTCATTAATTCATACCTTTTAGAAAGTTGAGGTGATAGTTTCAGCACAGCGTTTCATTAGTGGATCAAGGCAGCTAATTCCGTGAACAATGACGTTGTTTTCCGAAAGTCTCAAATATTTGTCTCAGGCAATCACCCTCTTAAAATGGACGCATCTTCTGTGGTGATAAAATGACACGTTTGGTGCGAGTTCTTTCTGTATATTTTTTCCTCAATGGCATAACGCTGTCGCATTATAATGAAGATGTCCTGTGTTCGAATCCCCTTCCTTTGGTGGAAGCACGATGCACACTGGTTCGGACTACACATTAAACTGTAGGTTTAGTCCCGATTAACCTATCTGAGCATAAAAGTGGGCTTAAAATCAAACAAACAAACAAACAAAATCGTCTTCTTCGTACTTCGTGACATAACTTTTTTTTCTTTACTGCAGCTGCATCTAGATTCTGTTGACATTTTCGGCTGATTCATGTGGAAAATTTATGTGTCGAACGAGGATTTCGAAATATGATAAGCCACTCATTAGAAATTGAATAATTCTGTAGCTTTTTCCATACATAACTGGTTATTAAAATTTATTCACTTCGGTATTGTAGTGATTATTGTGATTTCTTCTTATTAGTAGAACGAATATAAAGTTGATATTTCGCATACTATATTGATCTTTGAAGATAACAGGTATATAACAATTGTAATTAAATAAAAAAGGGACACTACTGGTATTTCAATGCAGAGCTAATTAAAACTATATTATACTCTGTAGCATACTTAAACCCGAAGGTTTATGGCTGCAGCAACACAAGCCTTCCATCTGTCCCTATCCGGGGCAAGATCAATCTAAACTTTCCCATCCTTACCGATTTCTTTTAGGTCCATCTCAACGATATCCCTCCATCCTCGTCTTAGCCTTTCTACTGGTCCATTACCATCAGGTTTCCCAAAAAGAATCATGTAAACTATTCTTTCCTCTGCCACTCGTGTCACATGGCCTGCCCATCTAAGTCTTCTTGATTAAATTATTCTAATAATAATTAAAAAGTCGAAATAATTTATTGCGTTGCTGGAGGAAGTAGCGCTAAGATGATATTTTCATATGTTTATTTGGAGATTATTTTAACCATACCCAGGCCGGGATATATATACGTATGTGGAGACCCAGAGCTGCAGTCCTCAAGTTCACCTTAAATTCTGATCTAATCTTGATCATACCCTGTATAATTTTGAGCCTCCTAAGCCTACTAGCTGCTTTTATTGATGGAAGTATTCATTTGATCACAGTTTTTGTTTCAATAGCTCTAGTAATTACTTTTACCTTCTAATGACAAAAATTGGCTTTTTATGTGTTGATAATATGTGAATATTTCTAGCATAGGTAATATTCACAAGTAAAATATACATGTTATGAACACCAGAATACACTTATATATTGAATCATTCATATATCCCCAAGTATATGTACTTACTGAATTTGATTTGGTGGGCAATCGGGTGGGTACAGGAATTTTTGGGTGGGCGCTTGCCCACCCGTGCCCACCCCTGTCGCCGTCCCTGAAGTCAATTAACGTATGGGTGGTCACATCCCTTAGAGATCCTAGAACTACACTAAATCTAGAATAAATCCCGTTTTCAACAGTGTATCTAAAAATTAATAAGACATACCTATGAAGTCTGTTGTGGAATAAAGTTCCTTACGTATCTTAGGAATGAAGTATTTCTCCATGAAGAAAATTTGTATCAAGGCTTCCTGGTCCTCACTGAAAATGAATGGAAACAATGGTAAATAACAATTCAACATAGTTCTGTTTCACTCTACTTCATATTGTATGTATGCATTTACCTGCAACAGCCTGGGATTCCGGGTTCAATATCCGGTGGAGCCACATTGCACAGTGGTTCGGATCAAACTTTAAACTGAATGTTCAGTCCAGATTGACCTATATGTGCGAAAAGTGGATTTAAAAACAATAATTCTAGGCTGCAACACCTCCCTTGATTACTAACACTTCTCTAGACCAATCACATTTTACCGCCTAATGTAATTCGTTCCGGTTGAGGCACATAGTGGTTCGGATCCTGCTTTAAAATGTATACCCAGCCCCAATTAACCTATTTGAGCATAAAAGTAAATTAGAACAAAACTCAAACTTCAAATAACTTTTTTCCAGTATTTTCCTCTTAAGTCTGTACTTCTTGTGTGTAGTTATCTTCCTTCTTTGTAGCCTCTCTTCGCTTTTATCACGCTTTTCTGCGAAACATGCCTAAAATTATACCTTCATTGTGCCTTTATGCCTATTCGTGACAGTGCCTACGGTGGAAACGATTTTTGAGGACGTTATTTTGACATTTACGTTACGACTCCCGGGTAACAGTAGGTGCACACTCGATCTCCGCCAAAACCGCGCCAATTCCTTCGGTAAAGCAAAAAGTTTCTCATGCGATAAATACCGACGTGATGACTCGTGGGTGACGGTAGGTTTGCACTCGATCACCCACCAGAACCCTGCCACTTTGCTCGGTGATGGAAAACATTCCGACAGAAGGTGAAAAATTGTGGGAAAACGTTTACTTACACCTGGCTTCATGTAGCTGTCGGAATTATTCCATGTATAAAACGCACCATAGTATATTTTTGATAGGGGTTAGAGTTTTGGGGAAAATGCCCATTATTCACTCGTAAATATGGTACATTTTATATTTTTAAGTCTAAACGAAAGGAACGTAAAATTTTCGCGGTATTCTTCATTCTTTTAATGACGAAATGTGTTGAAATTCGCGTAAAAGCCTAAAATTCGCATTTTATGCGAAATTCGCCTTATTTTACGATTTTAAATGAATGAAAAATGTGTTTATAACATGTCACTGCACATACATAAACACTTTTTTTTGTTGCAATAATTAACATTTTTCGGTGTTATTGCGTTAGCGAAAAGTCAAAGTTCCTATTAATATCTTAGAACATTCTTAAAGTATCGGGCCTGCTGCAGAAAATAATGACAGAAGAGATAGTTGAAGAAGAAGACAAGTACATATGACATATTTCCGTACGAGTAACAATATATATTTTTACTTACTCGGCATCTTCTACAGGAGGAAAGTTAATTTGCTGTAACTGGAATTCGTATTTTACATCCATGCAAGAAGGCAGACAATTGCATTCGGATAAAAATTCTTCTGCTGTAGAAGGACAAGAAATAAGAATACATTAGAGTCTGTACTGATAAATCGTCGACAAATTAACAATAAATAATTTGTAACATAACTTTTTCTTATGTAAATACATATGTCAAATTTATGGTTTTGTCAGTATTGTCTGAATATCAAATTTGACCCAAAATTCTCATACCAAATTTTAGACGAAAACAATCTTCTTTCAAAATTGGCACTGACTCCTTAAAGTATATATTTCGGTTAGCACTTGAGAATAAATAACCTATGGTGATAGATAAAACTGCCCTCCTCCGTGGCCGTGCGGTTTAAGGCGCAGTGCTTCCGACTGCGGGACGGCATGGGTTCGAGTCCGCCTGGGTTCAGTATCTGGGTTTTCGGCCTGTGTATGGGACCAGTGGCAACTCACCATCGTGAGACAATTGGGAAGCTACGAGTGAGTAGCGTAACCCGGTTCCGGAAATCTCCTAGAGCGGCTGGGGGTTCTACGTTGTGACGTTCACTAGTCAATCATTTGCAAGATTACATTTCGTTCATAAATATTTTAAACTAAAACGCGAAGGTGAAGATACAACTTCTATGGGTCTATATATTAGTGAAATAACTGAGCAATATGCAGTTCACTATTACCTATATTTCCATTTTTGTCACACACATTACCACATAATGACTATTGATTCTCGTTGCTATAGCAACGTTAGAATTTCAAATATGTCGTTTATACAGCGTATAGTGCAATAAATAACATAAAACATAATTAACGTTATACAAAGTAATAATTATACATATTTTTGAACCGTTAATATAAAGTGATTTGTATAATATGAAATTAATAATTTCCATAAACATATAATTAATTATATTGTGAGGATCCAGAGGACCGTCACAACATTACCCTCCTCCGGGAAAATGAAAACTACGAAACAGCGAGGAGGAGTTTCATTTAAAAATCAGTCGGATGTTTATCAACATAACTAAAACAAAGTTACAAATGCACAATATTATCTGACATTCGACAACAACGTGCACATAAACACATTTGTGCCTAACAGGTAATAACAAATCAGACCATAATAGAACATTCAATTGTAGAAAATAATAAACAGAATGGTTTCCTTTTTCCAGTATCTACTCTCATAAATTTAATTCTCAGACAAGAGTTCATTCCTCTTTCCTTCTGAACAGTTAAACACTCGAAGATTTGAAAAGTTAACCTTGTCATAATATTGCTGGTTCATCGTGTAAACAATTGCATTATTGTCCTTAATTTCCTTGACAAGAAATGGCCCAATATTGTTACGTGCCGCTTCCGACGACACAATGAAAATCACAAGGAAGAAATGTTCCCGAAAGCGACGATAGATGGCAGCACGCCATATAAAGAAGAGCAGAGCTCATTGTACAAACTAGGAGCGGAGAAGAGCGATTATATATATTATAGTAAATGAAAAATATATAAAGGAAAAGTATAAAAATTATAGAAGGAGTGAATAAAATGTTGTATATAGCAAATTAAGATAATTAAGAACATGCTCATATATGAAACAATTAGGAAAGTTATTAAGTGAGAAAATGAATTCAGAAATGTATCTCTTTTTGATTCTCTGGCGAGGAGAACGTCGGCATGTTTTGGTTGCTTGTCCCCGGTGGCGCTGTTGTCAAATTAGACGCCTCGAAGCACTTTACGGTTGCGCTCTTTATTAGTCGCACTGGGCCATCGGCAGCGCTTGTTATTAGCGATCCTGGTTATTTCCCTTGGTTGTTGTTTTAGGAGGAGGCGCTATTGTCAGACTAGACGCTCCTAAAAATCCTCTATAGCTTTGGTTCAATTCATGCAGCATAATGATTTGTCTATATTATTGAGAAGAGATATGGTAAAGAGAAATATTTGCGATAAATGAGAGAAATAAGACTTTTTCCAGTGGCAAAGAAGAATAGAAGAAATAAGAATTTGCTGTGGAAAGATACAAATAGAAGAATTTATCGAGAATATAAGAATATCTCATCGGAATATAGAAGATAATAAGAATTGCTGCTGAAAGAAGAAATAAGAATTGATATGAATAGAGGAAATAAGAAACAGCGATGAATAAAAGGGGATGACTATTTTTTGTAAATAGAAGAAAGAGATTGTCATAAAAGGTAGAAGAAAGAAAAAGAAGATTATCCTTTTACCAAAGAGAAGAAGTGGAAATTGAAGAAAGAAGAAGCCATTCATATATTTTATCATAGAAGAAATTGACGAAAGAAGAAGAAGCCTTTATTTCCTATATAAGAAACTGATGAAAGAAGAACGAGCCTTTCCATAATTTATAATAGAAGAAATTGATGAAAGAAGAAGAAGCCTTCCTATTACCATAGAGGAGATTAATAAAAGAAGAAGAAGCCTTTTACAAAAAATAGAAGGAATAAAAGAAGAAGCCTTTTACCAAAAATAGAAGGAAGAATAGAAGAAGAAGCCTTTTCCCCAAAATTGTGAGAAGAAAAGAAGAAGAAGATTTCCTTTCGATTATACATATATATGTATATACAAGCTTCGCTATATATTTTCTCTGTATTGTGTATAGTTTTCAGAATATAGATCCGCATTTAACTATATCCTCTTGGCTATAAAACGCTTTCTTATTTGGAATTCTTGAATAAAGAACCTATCCCCCTGAGATTAAGATATTTCTGTAGCCGTGGTAAATAACATTTAAGTACGTACCCCCGAGGGGCGTAGCAATATACAAGTTGGACAATTTATGAATCTGGCTGTTAATTTTAGAACTAACTTGCCTATTTTTTTATTTCTTCAAATATTGAGTCCTTCATATCTTCATGTAAGAAAAGTTCACTAGAAGATAATCCGATAACTGAAGAGCATGAATGATTAAGTAACTGAATAATAGAATTTATTTCTGGATACCAACTGGTGTGATTATCATTGCAGAATAATCGCAGTAACCTAACAATCTCCTTATTGTACCTCTCAATAGGATTAGATTTCGGATTGTATGTAGTGGTAGTAATATGCTTAATTTTCCTTGAATCCATGTAGGCTTTCCACTCATTTGATGTAAATTGGCTTCCACAATCTGATAATAATGCATTACATACAGGGTAATGTTTAAAATATTGTTCTTCAAAACGATTGATAATTTACGTCGCAGTCGCTTTTCTTAACGGATAAATCATAACAAACTTTGACATAACGTCTACAATTGTGAGGAGATATTCATATGTACGGAATCTTGGTAATTTTCCGATTAAGTCAATAGAGAGGAAATCGTGTGGTTGGTGAGAAACCACGTGATATTAATCTCTCCGCAACGGCCGACCTACAATCTTTGTTCGTGCACATTCTAATCAATCTTTCAGGTAATTTCTAATTGATTTTCTTATGTAGGGCCAAAAATATGCCCTTCTACAAGCTGCTAAAACCTTCTGATAACCAAAATGTCCATTTAAATCATGCATTTTGTGCAATACCGAAGGTATAAGCTCACGTGGCACTACAAGTTTACAAATTTCATCTGAATTGGGTTTATGAAAAAGAATTTTGTTGTGAAGAAGATACTTTGAAAAGTCTTTATCAGTTGTACTATCTTCCAGGTGAGAAATCATATCATTACATTTTTCATCTGCTCGTTGAGCTTTTAACCAAATAGAAGAAGTATCATCTTGTGAATCTTTGATTGATATATAATTTATCATCAAGTGCAGAATAAGTAGTACAAGGCGGAAATCTGCTCAACGTATCAGCAATATTATTCGAAACTCCTGGGACATGATATAACGTGAAATCAAAACAATGCAGTTTGAGAGCCCATCTCGTAAGACGAGAATTAAGTGATTGTGCAGTTTCATGCCAAGACAACGACTTACGATCCGAATATAAGTTGAAATCAGTTCCTTTACGATATATAGCAAATTTCTCCAGAGCAAATAATATAGCTAAACATTCCAATTCGTGTGTACTATATGTAATCTCTGCTCCTCTAAGGGCAAGAGTGCCGTATTGTGTGACACGAATTTCATCATTATCAACTTGCCAAAGTACACAACCCAATCCTTTCTGGCTTGCCTTAACAGAAACACAAAACCTCAACTCAAAGTCTGGTTGATTCAATGCTGGTGCTGAAATTAGAGCATTCTTTAGTAACAAGAAAGCTTCTTGACACTAAGATGTCCAATAAAATGGCACATTCTTGCGTAAAAGATGATATAATGGACTAGCGATATCTGAAAATACCTGTATAAAACAATTCCTCCAATTTGCCAGTCCTAAAAATTTGCGAAGTGACCTTTTGTTTTGAGGAACAGGTAACTGTAGAATAGCTGAGTCTTTATCATGATCAACCTTAATCTCGGAACCAGACACCACATGACCCAAAAACTTAATTTCCGCTTGGAAAAATTTGCATTTGGCAAATTTTACGGACATGTTCGTCTTCTACAATGTCTGTAGAACATAATCAAGATGTTCAAAATATTTCTCTACTGTTGGGCTAAATATTAAAATGTCATCCACATATATCATCAGAAATGAATGAGTCTCTGGTCCAAACACCTTATTCATTCTCTCAACAAAAACAGAAACAGCTGATTTTATTACAAATGGTAAGTAACAAAACATCTGCTGTCGTCCTCGATACGAAAAAGCTGTGTATTTATATGAGTCGGGCGTAAGTGGTATTTGAAAATAGCCACAGGAGAGATCAATCGAAGAAAAATATCTTGCACCCTTAAAATGTTGAAGTAGCTCCTTAATAGGTTCAACATGGGTAAGTGGTGAAATTACATGTTGGTTTAGACGACGAAAATCCACCACTAGACGACACTCACCGTTAGATTTTGGGACGATATGTACTCGTTTTAAATAAGGCAAAGACATCTCTTTAATTATTCCCCAGGCCTTCCATTTCTCGAGTTACTTTTCTAACGCTGGTCTTTTGGCGAACGGTACCGGATATATAGGTGCCTTAATTGGTTCCTTTGTGTCTAGTTCAATTTGATAAGGTTCTACGAATGCAGATCGGGGTTGATCAGAAAACAAACTATGATATTCTATTAGTGGATTCTCAAGCTGAGACTGCTGCTCCGCGTTGAGTGATTCACATGACCGCACCTTCGTTGTGATCTGATCTAAAGAAACGACAAGTAAATTATCTGCTTCTTTGACTATAGTAACCTCCTGCATCTGGCAGCGATCCCTATCAGTTGTGCCTTTCCTAGAGTTAAATGGCTGAACCAATTCGGAACCAGCAGACGCCATAAAACTAATTTCGTTTCTTCTAAAATCGAGTACAGCTTTGTATTGCCTTAAAAATGGTATTCCGAGAATTAATTCAGCATGCAGTTGCTTCAATACAAACATCTTCAAAGAAAAAACTTCCGAGTTAATTGAAATACTTATAATCTTCCGACAAGCAACATGAAACTTCTGATGTCCTGCAAACGGCAATAACTTAAGTTAATCCACTGTATCCAGTTTGGCACTCGGAATAATTGATTTTATACTGCACCATAATTCATAACTGAATAAATTACATTGGCTTCCACTGTCGATGTTCTTGACTGAAGTTAAAGATGCTATTAAAAGGCTAAAGAATAACAAAGCACCTGGCATGGATTTAATACCAGCTGAGTTAATTAAATATGGTGGAAATTCATTAATATGTCAAATTCATAAATTAATTTGTTTAATATGGAATAAAGAAGAAATCCCTCAACAGTGGAAAGAATCCATAATTGTTCCTGTGTTTAAAAAAGGTGATAAAATGAACTGCAATAATTACCGTGGAATTTCTCTACTCTCAACAACATATAAAATATTATCTAACATTCTTTTAACAAGACTAACCCCATATGCTAATGAAATTATAGGTGATTATCAATGTGGATTTAAACGCAACAGATCAACTACAGATCAAATTTTTCACATCAGACAGACCCTTGAAAAAAAGTGGGAATATAATCAAAATGTCCATCAGCTATTCATTGATTTCAAAAAAGCATATGATTCGGTTAAGAGAGATAAATTATATAATATATTAGTAGAGTTTGGAATACCTAAGAAGCTTGTTGGTATGATAAAAATATGCACCAGTGAAACAGAAAGTAAAATTCGTGTGGGTATTAATATGTCTGACAAATTTACAATTCATGATGGGTTAAAACAAGGAGATGCATTATCTCCATTGCTCTTTAATTTTGCCTTAGAATATGCTGTTAGGAAGGTAAACGAAACTAAAGAAGGACTAAAATTAAATGGTGTGACTCAGTTGTTAGCATATGCAGATGATGTAGACTTACTGGGGGATGATGTGAATACAATTAAGAATAATGCTAAAATATTTTTCAAAACTGCTAAAGAGATAGGTTTGGAAGTTAACAAAGAGAAAACTAAATATATGCTTACAGGCCGAAACCAAGTGTTAGGTAATAATCAAAATCTAATTATTGATAACAACTCGTTTGAAACAGTTTCCAAATTCAAATACTTAGGAGTAATATTAACAAATGAAAATTATATTAAAGAGGAAATAAAAAGTAGGCTTAATTCAGGAAATGCATGTTACTTCTCTCTTCATAAACTTTTGTCTTCTCGTTTAATATCTAAGAAACTAAAAGTTAAAATATACAAAACCGTAATTTTGCCTGTAGTATTATATGGGTGTGAAACTTGGTCCCTTACATTGAAAGAGGAACATAAATTGAGAGTATTTGAAAATAGGATCCTTAGGAAAATATTTGGACCTAAAAGGGACGAGGAGACAGGTGAGTGGAGAAGGTTACATAATTTAGAACTACATAATTTGTATTCATGTCCAGACATTATTAGAATAATTAAATCAAGAAGACTTAGGTGGGCAGGCCATGTGGCACGAATGGGAGAGGAAAGAGGAGTTTACAGGATTCTTGTTGGGAAACCTGATGGTAAGAGACCTGTAGGAAGGCCAAGACGAAGATGGAGGGACAACATCGAGATGGACCTAAGGGAAATCGGTAGGGATGGAAAAGAGTATATAGATCTTGCACAAGATAGGGACAGATGGAATGCCTGTGTTG